>NC_092766.1:43976821-44331880 GCF_047496795.1 Chiloscyllium punctatum
TCCTTCGTTGGATCAGGTGTTGAGTACAAGGGCTGGCAGGTCCTGTTACAGTTACATAGGACTTTGGTTTGGCCGCATTTGGAATACTGCATATAGTTCTGGTCACCACATTACCAAAAGGATGTGGATGCTTTGAATAGGGTACAGTGTAGGTTTGGCAGGATGCTGGCTGGGTTGGACGGTGCTGGTTATGAATAAATATTGAGTAGATTAGGACGATTTTCATTACAAAGTCGAAGTTTGAGGTATACAAAATCAAGACAGATATACACAGGGTGGATAGCAAGAAGCTTTTCCCCCAGATTGTTGAACTCAATTACTCGGTGTCATGAGTTCAAAGTAAGAGCAGAAAGAGTTAGGGCAAACATACGTGGGAAGTTCTTTACACATAGGGTGGTGGCAGCCTGGAATATGTAGCCAGCAGAGGTGGTAGGGGCAGGAATGATAGCATTATCTAAGATGTATTTAGACAGAAACATGAATGGGCAGGGAGCAGAGGGATACAGACATTTAGAAAATAGGTGGCAGGTTTAGAAAATTGGAGGATCTGGATCAGCACAGGCTAGGAGGGCCGAAGGGTCTGTTCCTGTGTTGGAATGTTCTTTGTTCTTTATCATTCATTCTAAAAATAGCAAGTTTTCAACTTATTGTATGCTACAATTTAATAATGTAAACGATTTATTTATTTGATATTGCATGTCAATTTATTGTCAATTCTAAATTACAGTCACAGGGTCAAAGAGATGTACAGCATGGAAACAGACCCTTCGGTCCAACTTGCCCATGCCGACCAAATATCCCAACCCAATATAGTTCCATTTGCCAGCACTCAGCCCATATCCCTCTAAACACTTTCTATTCATATACCTATCCAGACGCCAGCTAAATGTTGCACCACCCACTAACCACCCACCATTTCCTCTGGCAGTTCATTCCACACACGTACAACCCTCTGAATGAAAGAAATGCCACTTATATCTCTTTTACATTTTTCCCTTCCTAACCAAAACCTATGCCCTCTAGTTCTGGACTCCCTCATCCCAGGGAAAAGACCTTGTCTATTAACCTATCCATGCTCCTCATGATTCTTCAAACCTCTAAAAGGTCACCCCTCAATCTCCAGCGTTCCAGGGAAAACAGCCCCAGCCTGTTCAACCTCCAGCTATAGCTCAAACCCTCCAACCTTGGAAACATGCCCGTAAATCTTTTCTGAACCATTTCAAGTTTCACCTGATCGATCAGGTCCTGGGGATTTTTGCATTGTCATGCGTTTCAAAACATCCAGCACTTCTTCCTCTGTAATATGGATGTTTTTCGATGATATCACCATCTATTTATCCGTATATCTACATCGCCCATGTCCTTCTCCTGAGTACACACTGATACAAAATACTCACTTAGTATTTCTCCCTCTCCTGTGGCTCCACACTAAGCCGCCTTGCTGATCTTTGAGGTCTCTTTTCTCTCCCTGTTTACCATTTTGTTCTCAATGTATTTGTAAAATCCTTTTGGATTCTCCTTAACTCTATTTGCCGAAGCTATCTCATGTCCCCTTTTTGCCTTCCTGATTTCCCTCTTTAGTATACTCCTCCTGCCTTTATACTTTTCTAAGGATTCACTCGATCTATCCTGCCTGTACCTGTCATATCCTTCCTTCTCATTCTTAATCAACCCCTCAATGTCTTTCGTCATTCAGCACTCTCTATACCTACCAGCCTTTCCTTTTACCCTAACAAGCACATTCTGTCTCTGAACTCCGGCTATCTCACTTCTGAAGGTTTCCCAGTTTCTAGCCGTCTGCTTATCTGTGAACATTTGCCGCCATCAGCTTTTGAAAGATCTTGCCGAATACCGTAAAAGTTGGCCTTTCTCCAATTTAGAACTTCAACTTTTAGATCTCGTCTATCCTTTTCCATCATTATTTTAAAACTAACAGAATTGTTGGCAAATAGCTGAAGCTCACACATTTCAGATGAGAAATTAAATCGATTGATTATATTTAAATGTTATAATTCTATTTAATTGTTCAATCAAATGCTCACTCTGAATATTCAATCTGTCAGATTTCAACTATTTTGCAAATGATAGAGCAACAATATATGCATTGGAACACTGAGTTTCAATGTGTAATTGTGATCACCATCACGGTCAGACAACATGCTCTTTTTCGATACAAAACAAAATGTTCATTCTTTACATTTGAATCATAAAAGTCTTTCAGTGTTTATATTTTAATTCCATCAACATAGAATCAATTTTATTGGCTTCACAGATGATGCAGTTTTTGTTCAGTTGAATAATTGTAGCTCATACGTTATTATTGCACGATTCACAAACATGGAAAACTCCTATTTATTGTGCAGGGCCGTAAACCCATTATTTTGCATCATGACCGACATTAAAAGTGGAATCAAAAAGGGTGAATTCGGGTACAGTGCTACTGGACCTCACAGCTGCATGTTGCACTCAGAGAGACCCTGTCCTGGTCCTGAATCTGTGAAGAGAGTTTCCAACTTGGGTCAGGGCAGTCATTCAAACATTCCCTCACAGAGAATCATTTGGAATCCAACTTGAGCAGGAGGAAACTAGCCAACAGGCTATCACTACTCTCAGTGTAGGTACAAATGCTGTCTAAATTAAATACCAATGACTGAGCAGGAACCATGCCTTATAAATTCATCATCAGTCAGAGCATGGCCCAGGGAGCAGATGCATGGACATGGAGTATCAGAATCACATTGCACAAGTTACTTATGGTGACGACATCTGGCATGTCCCCCATCTGCACCCTGGACCAGACACTGGGTGAAAAGGTTCACAGTTGACAGTCGATTGCAGTATTTTGTGTCTCAGAGTAAACCCTCTGAAACTATATCCAATAAGTGTACCTTCGCATTCAACAGTACCAAAATAAAATTATACATGTCTGTGGATGGTCAGATATTAATTCATAGGTCACCCAACAGAATGTCTCTGAAGAAATCAGGAGCAAATGGCAAGCCAAAACTCGTTTAATAACTGAACTTGGTGGATTTTGTCTGGTCTAGATAACCACACATACTGTGCTGACACTCAGGTAAATGTAACAATTATACCAAAACTGATCTAACGCCCCTCCCCACCTTCCTGACCTCACACACCCCATTCCCTCATACATTTCACTCCCTCACACTTCCACTAACTGATGAGAATCCACAATCTGATGAAACTTTAAACATTGAATGGCACAGCACAGTGCAGGCACTTCAGCACTCAATGTTTTGTCAGCCTTTTATCCCTCTCTAAGATCAGACTAACCTACGTAACCTTTAATGCACTAACTTTCGTGTGCCTACCCAAGAGTCTTCTTAATTATTCCTAATGTATCTGACTCTACTACCACCGCTGGAGGAAAGCTCTAGCCGCTCAACCTTTCTTTGTAAGGCATGGCCTACGGTCCAGGCAGCACCCTGGTAAGTCTCCTCTGCACACTCTCTGAGGCTTCCATGTGTTTCCTATAATGAGGCAACCAGAACTGAACACAATATTCCAAGTGTCGTTGAACCACAGCTTTGTAGAGCAAAGAAATAACCTCGCGGCTTTTAAACTCAATCCCCCTGATAATGAAAGACAACACACCGTATTCCTTCTGAACAACCCTATCAACTTGGGAGGC
The DNA here is from genome assembly GCF_047496795.1 of Chiloscyllium punctatum. Lineage (NCBI taxonomy): Eukaryota > Metazoa > Chordata > Chondrichthyes > Orectolobiformes > Hemiscylliidae > Chiloscyllium > Chiloscyllium punctatum. Next base: position 43,980,477 of record NC_092766.1, read on the forward strand.
AACTTTGAGAGATCTATGGACAATGACTCCAAGGTCCCTCTGTCACTCCACACTGCCAAGAATACTGTTTTTAACCCCGTATTATTTATGCAACTGCAACCTTCCAAAATAAATTGCTTCACACTTTTAAAGGTTGAACTCGATCTGCCATTATCAGACCAGCTCTGCATCCTGTCAATATCCTGTTGCAACTTACAATAGCCCTCCACACTATCCACAACCCCACCAACATCCGAGTCACCGGTAACGTTACGAACCTACTTGTCTACTTCCACATCAAAGTCATTTATAAAAATCACAAAGAGCACAGGTCCCAGAGCCGTTCCCTGTGGGGCACCACTGGTCACTGAACTCCATGCTGTATACTTTCCATCTGCTACCACCCTCTGTCTTCTGTGGGCCAGCCACGCCCATATCCAGATAGCCAAGTTTCTCTGCGCCCCTTGCTTCTATACCTTCTGAATGAGCCTACAATGGGGAACGCCTTGCTAAACTTCTTGTTGACCACATCTACTAGTCTACCTTCACCAATGTGTTTTTTACATCTTCAAAGAATTCAATAAGATTTCTGACGGATGACCTGCTCATCACAAAGCCATGCTGACTATCTGTAACCAAACTGTCGTTTTCTAAGTTATTGTAAATACTGTCTCTCAGAAACGTCTGCAATACTTTTCCCACCACTGATGTAAGACTGACTGTTCGGTTATTCCCAGAGTTATTCCTATTGCCTTTCCCAAACAAGGAAATAACATTTGTCACCCTCCAAACATCTGGCTGGCACTGCTCCAGTGGTGAGTGTGGACACAAACATCATCGCCAAAGGCACGCCCATCTCTCCCATCACTTCCTGGAGTAAACTTGGGTAACCCCATCTGGCCCAGGGGGTTTACCTATCCTTATGTTTGTAATTCATTCAATCAGTGTATACATCCCTTCAACTTTTGTACACCCTGTCCAACCAACTGATTGACTGCTTTCCATTTCAGTGCAGTATACAGTTTTGCCTTCCTGAGTAAGTACAGTTCACAACTTTTGTGAATAATGGAATGAAAATAATAAAGGAATGCACCAATGCCTTCCTGATTAAGAGATTATGGCTGAAATATCGACTCTCCTACCCCTTGGATGCTGCCTGACCTGCTGTACTTTTCAAGCACCACACATTTTGACTCAAATCTCCATCACCTGCAGTCCTCACTTTCTCCATTACTGAGGGCTGTCCCCTCTGCACACTGAGTGGGCAATTAACCATCAGAAACTCATTGTATGTGGAGCTGACTGCTCAGTTCTGGAAAGTTGCACTTGATGAATACATTTTTTAACAAAGAAATTACAATTCCACAGATATTCATTCAGTGCCAGAGTTAGAGTTGTGGTTCATGGTTTCAGCAGCTTGGTTACAAACAGGAAATGACTGAAGAACTCCAAGGTACAGGGTATTCCAGGCATTATATTCCAGCTTACGTTAATGCTGGGAGTATTTTCAGACAGGCTGACAGATGTGATAAGGGAATGAGTTGACATGTGGAGGTGTGACATTTTTACTATCACAGAGGTGTATTTGAGGGAGGTCAGGGCTAACAAATCAATACGCTGTTGAACTGGAACGAAAGGCCGGACAGGGCAGGGTGTTAAAGAGGATGTGATGTTGCTTTATTAATTTACAGGCCAGTTTTTGCTGAAAGGATGGTCAATATCTTGGAAGGGTCTTCAAATGAGGCTTTGAGGGTCCAGGTTTGAATCAAAATGATGACACACACACTGCTTTTTTAAAGCACATTTTAGCTTACAGTGTGGAAACAGGCCCTTCGGACCAACAAGTCATACAAATCCTCCGAAGAGCAACATTAAGATTGACAAGACGCCAGGCCCGGATCAGATTTGTCCTTGGTTGCTTTGGAAAATGAGAAATGTGATTGCTTCATCACTTGCGAAGATCTTTGCATCTTCGGTCTCCACTGGAGACGTTCCTGAGAACGGAAGAGAGGCAAATGTCATTCCTCTCTTCAAGAAAGGAAATAAGGATTTCCCGTGCAATTACAGTCCAGAAAGCCTAACGTCTGCCGTCTGCAAGGTGTTAGATAGGATTCTGAGGGATAGGATTTATGACCATCTGGAAAGATATGGCCTGATTAAATGCAGTCAACACGGTTTTGTGAGGGGCAGGTCATGGTGAGGGTCGAGCTGTGGATGTGGTGTATATGGACTTCAGCAAGGCATTTGATAAGGTTCCCCATGGTAGGCTCATTCAGAAGGTCAGGAGGAATGGGATTCAGGGGAACATAGCTGTCTGGATACAGAATTGGCTGGCCTACAGAAGACAGCGAGTGGTAGTAGAAGGAAAATATTCTGCCTGGAAGTCAGTGGTAGGTGGTGTTCCACAGGGCTCTGTCCTTGGGCCTCCACTGCTTGTAATTTTTATTAATATCTTGCATGAGGGGATTGAAGGATGGTTCAGCAAGTTTGCAGACGACACAAAGGTTAGAGGTGTCGTTGACAGTATAGAGGGCTGTTGTAGGCTGCATCAGGACATGGACAGGATGCAGGGATGGGCTGAGAGGTGGAAGTTGGAGTTCAGCCTGGATAACTACGAGGTGATTCATTTTGGAAGGTCGAATTTGAAAGCTGAGTACAGGAATAAGGATAGGATTCATGACAGTGTGGAGGAACAGAGAGATCTTGGTAGGCAGGTATATGGATCCCTTAAAATGACCACCCAAGGGGACAGGGTTGTAAAGATCCCTTAAAATGACCACCCAAGTGGACAGGGAATTTTGGTTTTCATTACCAGGGAGATTGAGTTTAAGAGTTGTGAGATCTTATTGCAGCTCTATAAAACTTTGGTTAGACTGCACTTGGAATACTGCGTCAAGTTCTGGTCGCCCCATTATAGAAAAGATGCGGATGCTTTGGAGAGGGTTCAGAGGAGGTTTACCAAGATGCTGCCTGGACTGGAGGGCTTATCGTATGAGGAGAGTTTGACTGAGCTCGGACTTCTTTCATTGGAGGAAAGGAGGAGGAGAGGGGGCCTAATTGAGGTATACAAGATAATGACAGGCATAGAGAGAGTCGAAAACCAGACACTATTTCCCAGGGCAGAAATGACTAACACGAGGTGTCATAGTTTTCGAGGAAAGTATAGAGGGGATGTCAGAGGCGGGTTCTTTACACAGAGAGTTGTGAGAGCATGGAATGCGTTGCAAACAGTAGTTGTGGAAGCAAGATCTTTGCGGACATTTAAGTGACTACTGGACATGCATATGGTCTCAGAAATTTGAGGGTGCATACATGAGGATCAATGGTCGGCACAACATCGTGGGCTGAAGGGCATGTTCTGTGCTGTACTGTTCTATGTTATTTTTTCAAAAGTCCTTGCACTTAATAATAACTTGGTCTTCGGTTTGGAACTGAGACCCATCATTTCAATGTTCCATACTGTGAGTTGTGCACTGTTTTCATCATATTGTTATAAAAATGAACTGAATAAAGGAGGGATTTTGTGTTTACTGGACGATCTAAAAGTTGGTATTACGAAAGGATGTCGGACCTTCAGGAAAAAGACTTTGCTGTTAATGGTTAGAAAAAAGCTGCAAACAGTTCCAGAGATTTCCAGCTCAAGTCACACACAAAGATGTTGGGCTGGGCTGATGCCAGCCATTAATGGAGCCGCACAATTCTGTTTGGATACTGACATTGTGGAAATAGCATACACTGGATCTTGTTTATGAGGGATTCAATGTAAGATGCCATGTGCTGCAGGAGCCCATCACCTTTATAACACCTTAATTCAGGATTAGGCCCAAGGTACAGAATTACAGAGTTTAGGTGGCACACCAGAAGGGGTATACTTGCAAGACATGGTTGTTTACAGGTCATTGTTACAAATGTGGAATTGCAACTGGACTAGTGCCATTGGCTAGTCCATTGACCAGTCTGGCCCCCACACACATACCTGTTGTTCAGGTATGTCTCTAACCAGTCTATTGTGAGGGATTGTGTGAGTAACTGTCCAGCTCAAGTTAGGAAGCTCTCTGAACAGATTTTGGAGATGGCCAGTGTTGTGGAGGTCGTGGTGAGGGCCAGTAAAACTGTGTATGAATGTAGGTTTTTTCTCAATGTCATTTCCAACAGCTTTGCTGCCTGCAAGATGGCGTGTTCACTGAACTGAACATGAATTGGCTGTTTACTACAGTCACTGAATTGTGTAATAGTTAGGTGTGCGCTCTGGTAATTCAATTATTGTTCAGTTCAATTGCTTTCAACTGAAAAACAATGATGTTTGGTTTATTTTAAAATATGTAAGAAATAAAGTGATATTAACTCTTCACTGTACAAAATGTAATCCCTCAGATTAAAAATGCAACAATCAGATATTGTCTGGAAAGCAAGATTATGTGAACAGGACTATGTCCCAGGCAACATCACCATCCTCTGTGGTATGTTCTGTCCCTCTGACAGGACACAGCCAGGCAGAGGGGGACAGCTCCTTGACATATAGTCAATATAGGGCGGCATGGTGGCTCAATGGTTAGCAGTGCTGCTTCATAGCACCAGGGACCCAGGTTTGATTCCAGCCTTGAGCCACTGCCTGTGTGGAGTTTTTACACTCTCTCCGTGTGTGCAAGGGTTTCCTCCCACAGTCCAAAGAAATGCAGGTCAGTTGAATTGGCCATGGTAGTGGGTTGCTCTTTGGAGGGGGTTGGCGTGGATTGGTTGTGCCGAAGGGTCTGTTTCTATACTGTAGGAAATCTAATATAATCATAGTGCTCAGCATTGATATTGGATCCTGTGGCGGCTAGACTGCTCTGCAGCAGGTTATGGCAAATCAATAAAAGGGAAACCTATAATTGACCACATCATCACCGATCTGCCTGCTGCAGATACATCCCTCCATTTCATATATCGGTAACAATGTTCACTGCACAGTCCTTATGGGGAACAAGGGCTAACTTCACATTTTGAAGAACCTTCACACCATGACATGTACTGAATGGTACAGACTTTAAACAGATTAAGCAAACAATGACGATGCATCCATGTGGTACAATGGTCCATCAGTAGCAGAACAATCATATTCTGTACAAATCATAGTCTGCAACTTCCTGGACCGACATACCCCCCCTCCCCCCCACTGTACAGTAACCACCACAGTCCGACATACCTCCCACTGTACAGTAACCATCACGGCCCAACATACCTCCCACTGTACAGTAACCATCATGGCCCGACCTAACTCCCACTGTATAGTAACCATCACGGCCCAACATACCTCCCACTGTACAGTAACCACCATGGTCCGACCTAACTCCCACTGTATAGTAACCATCACGGCCCAACATACCTTCCACTGTATAGTAACCATCATGGTACGACATACCTCCCACTGTTCAGTAACCATCAAGAGCTCAGTGCTTCGCATTGGTGCCTCACAGCACCAAGGCCCTAGGTTCAATTTCGGCCTTGGGTGTCTGTTTGGAGTTTGCACATTCCCCCCCCGGCCCCCCGTGTCTGCTTGCGTTTCCTCTGGGTGCTCCGGTTTTCTCCCACAGTCCAAAGATGCGCGGGTCAGGTGAATTGGCCATGCTAAATTACCCACAGTGTTAGGTGCATTAGTCAGGGTTAAATGTAGGGCAGGCGAATGGATCTGGTTGGGTTGACCTTCTGAGGATTGGTGTGGATTGATTGGACTGAAGGGCATGTTTCCACACTGTAGGGAATCTAATGTAACCTCCAAGGTTCAAGTCAGGAATATGATGGAATAATCACTTGTCTGAATGACTGCAACTCCAACAGTACTCTAGTACAGACTTACTAGCAACAGGCAACACAGTTGTGTGGGGAAAATCATGTCTCACAAATTTGATGGATTACTTTGAGGTAGTGACAAAATTGATTGATGAGGACATGGGGCTCGATGCTGGCCATTTGTACCTTAGCAAGGCCTTTGATATGGTTGCTTATGGCAGGCTCATACGGAAGGTGATGTGAAATGGGATCAGCGGTCAGTTAGTAAGATGGATAGAGAACTGCCTGATCATAGATGACAGACTCGTGGTGGAACAGTTTTTTTGTAACTGGAGATCTGTAAATATATTGGTGGAGTTGCAAATTATGAGGATGATTATCAGAGAATACAGCAGGATTTCGGTCAGCTGCAGACTTGGACAGAGAAAACACAGATGTAACTTTATCTGGGCAGTTGCGATGTGATGTGTTTTGGAAGGTCTAATGCAGGAGAGAAGTATAAAGTGGATGGGAAAACTGCTGGCTGCATCAACATCCGAAGGGATCTAGGTGTACAGCTCGACAGTTCCCTGAAAGTGACAACACGGGTGGAGAGGGTGATCAAGAAGACTGATGGCAAACTTGCAGCTGTGCATTGGAGCATGCAGTATGAAAATTAGCAGGTCATATTGCAGCTGTAGAGAAACTTAGTTCAGGCACATTTCAGATGTTGTGTACATTACTGGTTGCCACACCAACAGAACGATGTGGAAGTGTTGGAGAGGGTATGGAAAGGTTTTACCAGCATGTTGTCTGGTTTGGAGGGTATTAGCCAGAAGGAGATATTGAGCAAACATGGTTTGTATGCACCTGGGCATCATTGGATATGGGGCTACCTGATAGATATTTACAAAACTATCAGAGGCATAGATAGAAGAACAGGTAGGTTTTAGGTAAAAGGGAGAAACTTCAGGAGATGTGATAGGTAAGGTTTTTTTGCTGTTCCAGACAGAACGTGAAATTGCCTGGAATGCACTGATCGAGGGGTAAAAGCCAATATAGCAAAGTTTAAGAGGCATCTTTGCACAAGTATTAGTAAGTAGGGAATAGAATGACATAGAAGGTATCGCAGAAAAAAAAATTATTTGAACTTTAGACAGGCATCATGTGTCAGTGCGGGCTTGCTGGGATGAAGGGCCTGTTCCTATACTGGACTGGTCTTTAAAACAAGATTTGAGTGCAGGAGTGGCAAGATGTTGACTGACTGATGACTGATGATCAACAGACACATACAGTGGATCTCTCAACAACTTGCAGCTTCATACCCTTCCACCCACAGCAGGGAATCTCAACATGGAGAATTGGATGTGAAACTCCGAGCTGGTTCCTGGTGACTTCATCTCGCCCGTCGCTCCGACGGCCTTCTACCTTGGACACCAACATCTCGGGGGACACTGCATAGACAGAAGCTGCATGTACTCCACACCCACCAATGCTGTCATCTGTCACAGGCTAGCCTCACCATGCCATCCCAGCACACATCCGACGCAATGACAGTACGCTTCTGTATTTCAATGCTGCAGCTCAGGGATGCACTGACAACTCTCATTGCAATGCTGCTGCAAGGACACTGCTTAGGGACACACATCCAGCTCAGGGACTGTCCCTCTGGGCTGCTCATTCGGTGTTTGTAAACACTCACTTTGAACTGACTTCAATACTTACAGAATTATTGCCTTGCTTTACCCTGCACTCAGCAGTGTTTCCCCTCAGTCAGAGCTACCAGACTCATCTGACTGCTGTATTGTCTTGGTGTTTAGCACAGACACAAACCAGGAAGCTTGATATCATTGTCCACAGTCAGTCAAATGCCCAGCACATTGAATCTCAGATCCCAGTCTGACAGCTTGGACATGGTCAGTCAGCCTCTCATGGTTGTTTGGGTCAGGATCCTTCCCCTGTGATGGAGTGAGGAGCTGAATGTTGGGAGCCCCCTGTCCCTCTTGGCTCTTTCTGCTCTCGTGTGGGGTGGTTCCTTCCAAAATGTGACAATTACCAAGCAATATTAAGGGAGGTGGAATTGTTTGTAACAGCTGGTACAGACCGAGAGAAGGTGCTGCATTCAGTGACAGTGGGAGAACATGAGCCTTTGTGGGGGTTTATGTAGTAACAGAGAGACAGTGAGGGCACGGTCATAAAATGCAGATGGTGGTACATACCATGGTGGCGTGGAGAAGGTCACTGACTTCCTTCCGACACTGCTTGGCATTCACCAAGAATGCTGGCATCTCACTGACACAGGGATCAACCTCCAACCAAACTGGCAGGGTGTAGTGTCATGGCCTCCCCTGCCAGTCCTGGAGGAAGATAATGTCCCTTTCGTGCACCATGCCATCCACCAGAATCTCAGCGGCTTGGTCTCAAAGTGAAGCCCCAGTTTTACCCCCTCTGCCATGTCCAGGCCAGTTTCGGATTGACAATCCAAGAGTACAATGACGTTTTAAAGATGGCCCCTGTAACAGGGAAGCTGGTGCATTCTGGGGTATCCAGGCAGTGGGCAGTTGTTATGATGAAGGGAAAAAACATCCGCTTAGTGTCAGATGAGAGGAAGACCACGTGGTTAGGGAAGGTAGTTAATGGGGCAGATTGGAGATGGTATCATGAGAAAATGCACTTCACCTTGTGGAGAGAAACACTCCATGAAACTCGATTAAAATGAGACTTGACCAAATCATTAGATGGCTTAGGCCTCTGTCTGTCTGATCTAAAATAGGGATGCAGTGTGAAATATTAGGAGCAACAAATTTTGCAGGAGATACAAATCCTTAAAAAAAGGGATAATACAATGTTCCAGACTGTTAAAAGGAGCTGGGGAAAATCCGCAGACTTATAGTTACCCACGTTATCCAATCCTCACTGGATGCAGGGATGATACCGGAGGATAGGAGAATGGCTAACACCGCAGCTTTGATTAATGTAGAGCAAGGGACTGACTGAATCGGTCGCGGCTGGAATTCTGAGACAGTGGATAAACGGTCACTGAGGAAGTCCCAGGGACAGCAGGACAATCGGTCTGGATTTGTGCAAGGAAGATAGTGTGTAATTAATCTGACTGTGTCGGTTTGAGGCACTAACCTGTAACTGCATGTGACTTACTTGGATTTGACGAGAGATCCCATGGTAGGCTGCTTAAAAACAACAACTATAGGATCCAGGTGAATGGAGCAAACGACCCAGAGAAGTGCAAGGCAAAGCATTTGGGAGAATCAAAAATAGAGAAGAATACACAATAAATGAGAGTATAGTCAGTCTGGCCAGAAGGAAGCTGGAAACATTAATAATCTTATTAATACAGCAAATGGCATTATTTCCTCTATCAGACAAAATACGGAACTTCAGAGCAGGAAGCTTATGCAGGAACTGTATAAATAATGAGCTCAGTCACAGCTTGGGGACAGTGTACAGTTCTGGTAACGCCATCACATGGAAGGATGGAATTGGACTGGAGAGAGTACAGAGGAGATTCTCCACCAGGTGACAGTGGAAGTGCAGTTATGAGGAAAACTTGGAACGGCGGATGCTGACAGGAGATTTGACTGGGGTGCACATATTGTCAGGAGCCTGGGTAGAAAGGGAGAGAACACCTTGTTCCTGTTGAAGAGCTCAGTTACAAGCGGGAAATATTTAATGTAATTTGTTGAAATATTTGCGAAGTGGTGAGGAAACTTATTATTTCACCCAGAATATGGTCGGGTTCTGGGTGTCACACATAGAATCAAAGTAGAGGCAGAAACTCTCAAACCATTTTCATAATGTGCCTGGATCTGTACTTGAAGTCCTCCACTATCCGGGGAGAGAGAACTAGGGATTGAAAAAAACAATGTCACATCTTGACCAATGCAGACAGTGGACAGAGTGATCTCCTCTAGATTGTGCTATTTTCTGAAGTTTTCAAAAGTTACCAATATCTGATAGGATCATTACGTAGGGATGAAGGGTGAGGGCAGGGAGGAGCAATGTCTAAATTGATTAGCATCACGATAATACTGATTCCATCCTTTATACATAATGCTACTTCACTGTGTTGGCCTTTTTGTCCTTCCTACATAAATGAGGAAAACCTTTGATTATCCAGTTCTCAGTTGTGATCACACTGCAACCCCATCTCATAATCCCAGCTAATCTGACCTGTTTCACTCTACTTAAAGCTCCAATTTCACTGGCCTTATTGAAAAGTTCCCAACATCATTCTTGCTCCATTGAAGGTTGCTCTCAATCAACTAATGTTTCTCATTCACAATTATTGCATATAATTGAGAATTATATGCAGTAATTGAGAATGAAAAACATTAGTTGACTGAGAGCAACCTTCAATGGAGCAAGAATGATGCTGAGAACTTTTCAATAAGGCCAGTGAAATTGGAGCTTTAAATAGAGTGAAACAGGTCAGATTGAGTTGGGATTATGAGATGGGGTTGCAGTGTGATCACAACTGAGAACTGGATAATCAAAGGTTTTCCTCATTTATGTACCATCATACTGAACTTTACAATAAAATGATCGCTGCGCCCCAAAACATTCCCCTACTGACACTGGATCCACGTGCCCCACCTCTTTCCCAAGGACCAGGTCCAACTGTACATGTTCTCTTGGGCTGGGCACATACTCCTGAAGTGAGCTCTCCTTCATGTAATCCAGGGGTGTTGGCCCCTCATGAATCTGCACCAACAGTAACTGAGTCAATATCTGGAGAAATTCAGTTTCTCAGTGTAACTAATCTGTAGTATTGTCATCGCTCTCAAATGACCCTGCATATTTATTCTTTCCAACCTTTCCAATGGTTGCTGGCTGACAGACTGTACCTCACAGTGCAATTGTACACTCTTTGTTCTGTAGCTCCAGCCAAATTGATTATGTCCCTTGACGGATCGTCTTTCTCTTGGAATCCTTAACTAATGCTAATCTAAACCAATACTTCAACCCTTCCCCCCTTCCCTTCCCTTCTATTATTTTGGAATCCTTTATACCCAGCAATATTAACACCCATTCCTGCCATTCTTGAGCCAGCTCTCAGTGATTAGTCCATCAGATTTCCACACACCAACCTGCATTTGTAATTCCCCAAACTCCGATGATTCACGTCCATGCGGACTACCTCAGATTAAAGCTTTCTTTCTTACTCCAAATTCCACTGTTAAACTTGTTGTTGTAAATTAGTGCCAACTGTATCTCCCATTATTTTGACAATCTTGGTAGTCTCCTCTACTATTCCTTTTTGCATCCTAAGCACACACCATGTTATTTTCAATCCCTTCCAAACACCCCGTAAGAAATTCAGTCCCAGCTCTGTCACGTTAGCCCATCCAGTTTGTACAGTTGCTGCCTTCCCCAGAACCAGTCCCAATGACCCAGGAATCTGAAGCCCTTCCTTCAGCACCATCGTTCCAGTCACACTCTCATCTACCTAAAACCCCGAGATCTGTTCTCACTTGGACACGGCACTGGTAGTGACCAAGTGATAGCTACATTTGAGGTCCTGTTTGCTAACCATGCACCTAGCTCCCTAAATTCTGATTCCCAGAACATTTCACCCTTCCTACCCAGGTCATTCCTACCAACATGGACATGACCTTTGACTGCTCATTGTCCCCCAGACGGATGTCCTGCAGACACCGCAATATTCTTAACCCCACTATCCAGGAATTACAGAAACACTGACACCTTCTTCAATTTCCTGTCTCCCCTGTGCCTATTGCCCCTCCTTCCTTTCCCCTCCCCTCCTGTACAGTCAGGCTGCTTGTGGTGCCGCAGACATGGCTCTGACTGCCCTCCCCTGAACAGCCCGCACCTTCATCAACTTCCAAACCAGGAAAATGAATTGGGAGGGAGATATCAGGATATTCTTCCATTCCCTGAATGTTTCTATTCGATTGTCTTGTCCCCTATTCCTTTTCTTCTTCTCGGCTGTCATGTCTGCAGGGTGATCTGCTCTCTGTGTGTGCTAATTACCTAACTCTCAGCATCACAGATGTCCCATAGAGTCTCTAGTTACTATCTGAGCTCCAAGACCCAGTGTTTATCTAGGACACGAACAGGGGCTATTATTTCCCAATGTAACAGAACATATTTTCCATCTGACAAACATGTCTTGTCAGGTCTTAAAATGCAACTTAATTAATTACTTAGAATGAAGTTAACATCAGCGGAAAAAAAAAAACAATCTGATTAACTCCCTTATTCAACTGTGACTTATTGAGAGTAATGTATATATTGGCTCAGAATTTCACATCTCCCTCTTATTTCTGAGTTCAACCCTTATTTCAGAAGTTGATAAAATAAATTTGCTAACTTCTATCAATTTACTGACAGTCGCTAATAACGGTGTATTATCTGCCAATGAATTTACAGCCTTTTCTGTGATTGCTCTTGTACTTCTTCAAAACTCAGTGCGGGCAGGTCCCAGTAGCAGAAAGTTATCTCTGTGACTCCCAGGGACGTGTAATCCTCCAGTTCCCACCCCACTCTGCTCCCCCACAGGGTCATGGTCTCTGTGACTCGCAGGTACATGTAATCCTCCAGCTCCCACCCGACTCTGCTCCCTCATAGGGTCACCGTTTCTGTGACTCCCAGGTACATGTAATCCTCCAGCTCCCATCCGACTTTGCTCCCTCACAGGGTCACCGTTTCTGTGACTCCCAGGTACAGGTAATCCTCCAGCTCCCACTCCACTCCGCTCCCTCACAGTGTCACCGTCTCTGCGAATCCCAGGGACGTGTAATCCTCCAGCTCCCACTCCACTCTGCTCCCTCACAGGGTCACCGTCTCTGTGACTCCCAGGGACGATTAGGCCTCGATCCTCAGTTGCTGCCTCTGCAACTCCCAGTTATGTTAGCCTCATGCTCCTACTCCAAGTTGCTCCATCACATGGTCACTCCCTCTGTGACTCGGTGCTGATTTCGAGACTCCTGCTCTGCTGCTTCTCCAACTCCAAGTCCTCCTCGGCCTCGATCCTCGCTACTGATTAATATTCTCCTGTTCTGTGCTGCTCTCTCTCAGGTTCCCTCCCCTTGTGACTCCGAGGTAATGGTAGGCTTCAAGCCTCAACTAAGATTTATAACATCCCATTCCGCACTGCTGTCTTACAGAATCGTTGTTGTGCCTGGACGACAGTGGGAAAGAGGAGGGTAGACAGAGCAGAGGGTGTTACAGTGACTGAGCGAGCTGTATGGGATGGAACAGGTTATCTGGGGAGCTCGGCAGACCTGCAGTGTCGAAAGCAGGTTATTGGAAGATACAGTAAGAGTTGCAGACACTGAAGAAGGCGAAGGAAATAGAGAGATAGTGGCTTGTTCATGACGGAGCTTTGTAGAGTCAAAAGTTATCGAGATGTGGAGACTTCAAGAAATACAAATTGAGAGCCAGCAAGTGTTGTATGGTAGTCGAGACTGTTGGATGTTACAGAGTTAGAAGATTTGCAGTTACTGGGGGGAATATAAAATTTTGGAGCACTGGTGGTGTTCAAGGATCCTCAGGACATGAGATGGTGCAGAGAATGGGAGCGTTCCAAATATTGGGATTATAGGGGCTGGAAGTCCTGAGATGGATAAGGAGGATGAAAAGTGCCATTGTGGCACACGCAACCATCGTAATTACAGAGATTTAGGAAGGGAACCTGTGCTATCATTGATTACAGTTATATGGAGTGTTCCAGAAGCTGAAGGGGTTACACATTTTAAAAGGGAGAGATCTATTGTGATCAGAAGTTTAATCAAGAATAAATGAATTTCAGTGATCACTAGCACAGATGGGAATGGAGGAGGTGAGATATTATGAGGAACTGTCAGATTTATATGGCGGGGAGTATGTAGGATATGAAAGGGAGAGCTGAATTGTCTGTATGCAGTTACAGACATCAGGAAAAGCACCTGCTGGATGGGACACAGATAACAACAGTTCCAACGGCTGGTGCAGTATCTCAGGAAGGCAGCTCACTACCACTTTCTCAGGGACAACTCCAAATCACCAATAAATGCTGGCTCAGCCAACAAAGCTCATGTTCATGAATGAATGAAGGAATAAAAGATCTATAAGTAGCATTGTGGTCACTCAGGCAGGCCCTTTCAACAGTACTTCACAAACCCGGAACCACTATCCCCTGGAACGACAGGAGCTCCAGATGCAGATGAACACCAAACATTTACACGCTCCATCCTCCCAGCGCTGTGTCTGTCCCTACACCCAAAGGACTGCAGTGGGTCAGGAAGACTGCTCACCACCACGTTCTCCAGGGAATTACAGGTGGGAAGGTAATGGTGAAACTCAGCTGTTTACAGCCAGACAGAAAAATAAATCCAGTAGTGGGTGTGAAATGAAATTTCCGTTTCAGAACAACATGCTGAGCGTGGATAGAGGATTTGTCTGATTGGCACAAAACAGAGAGTGTGAAGAAAGGGGTCTTTTTCACGATGGGAACTGGTGATGGGGGAGCTCCGCAGGGGTCAGTGTTGGGACCACACTCGACACGTTATTCATTCAGAGTCTGGACAAAGAATGTGAAGGGGTATGAGAAATGGATTTCCAAGAAAGATCCCAGCGATGAATATTGTGTCATCTGAGGAGCAGGTGAAGTCTCTGGGTCTGCACTTGATGAAGTTTAGGCGGCGGCGGCGTAGAACATTGTTCAAACTTACAGAATACTGAGGGGCCTGGATGGAGTGGGCGGGGGCAAGATGTTTCCACGAGCAAGAGAGACTAGGGGACAAGGGCACAGCTTCAGAGTGAAGGGACGACCCTTCTGAATAGAGATGTGGAGGAATTTATTCAGCCAGAGGGTGATGGATCAGTGCAACTCACTGCATTATGGGGCTGTGGATGCTAAGTGATTCAGTGTATCTAACTCAGAGATAACTCGGTTCTTGCTGAGTGAGAAGATCACGTGTTACCCGGAGTAAGTGAGAGATTGGGGTTGAAAAACAATTCAGCCATAAGCAAATAGTGGAATAGACCCGATGGACCGAATGGCCTAATGCTGCTCCTATACATGATGGTCTGATGGACTGCCCTTTTTCCGTAGGTTTCCAAGTGTGCAGTTATCATTTCTGGCATATTGTTTACCATACATTCCAGCACTTTCCTGATTATTGTTGTCACCACTTGGTTTCCGATCAAATGCAGAAAGCTACATCACAGAGTAACTTAAGAATCATCGTGTATAAATCTCAGAAAGGTTGCATACGGGGCCAGCAGGACATAGAGAAGGCAAATGGAATGCTGGCATTGATTTCAAAGGGAATGGAGAATAAAAATAGGGAAGGCTTGTAACAACTATAGAGGACTCCAGTCTGCACAGACTGAGAATACTGTGAACAGGTTTGGTCCCCTATCTGGAGGGAAAATGTCCTTGCATTGGAGGCAGCCCAGAGAAGGTTGACCAGGCTGGTCTTCAAAATGGAGGGATATTGATGAGAAGAGGTGGAGAAGGTTGAACTTGCAGTCGTTAAAATTTAGAAAATGAGGCAAATTTATTGATACACTGAAGATTCTTGTGTTCTTACAGATTCGGTACCGAGACATTGTTTCACTGAGCAAGGATCTGTAACCGGAGATAAAGGGGAATACAGACACCAGAGAAGCTAACAGAGAAAAGATGGGTTGTAGAGACTGGAGGATGTTACAGAGTTCGGGTGGTTTGAGGTCACTGTTGGTGGTTCGAAATCAGATAGGTTGTCGGGCTGAAAGATGTCAAGGAGATTTACAGGGTTATCAGTCCTGAAGGAGTTACAACGATAGCGAGGAATATAGCGACTAGAGATTACTCAGATAGGTGTGGCCGTTGGTGCTTCAGGAGATACAGAGACTGGGAGGGTTGTCGGGACTGGAGATTACACAGATATTGGTGGTAGTTGGAGCTACAAAGGTTTTAGGAGAAAGGGAGGATTGTAGGCACTGATTGGAGACAGTTGGTGTGATACTTGGAGCTGGAGGAGTTTATAGAGCCCGGGAGGATTGTTGGTGCTGGGAGTTACACTGACATGGACAAAAGTTGGAGCTGCAGGAGAAAGGGAGATAGAGAGGGTTGAAGGGTCTGGATCAGTTCACACAGCCAGTGAGAAGTGTCGGGATTGGAAGAGTCAGAGATACTGATGGTTGTAAGGCTGCAGGAGTTCAGAGAGCTACTGAGGACTGTGAAGGCAGGTTTGCAGCATTCCCATCAGTTACACAGAGATGTGGAGTGCTGTTCTGGAGGAGGTTACAGAAATCAACAGGAATGCAGATTATGGAAGATATTAGAAAGACAGTGAGCTGTAGTATTTGAGGAGGTTACAGCGACAGGATGCGTTGAGGAGTTGGAGGCTGCTACTGGTGTTAAACATGCTGCAAGGGATCAATATCCTTACATCGATCAGGGGTATTGGAAGCTCTGGAGATAAAAAATGAGAAATGCAGTAACTGAAGAATATCACAGAGATGGGGAGGAACATATGAGGGGCATTAATCACTCAGATGTGAAAGCAGAAGGTTTCGTTAGTAGGTTTGTAAAAGACGTGAAAGGTGAGGTCGTTGTCCACAGTTAGGGGGATGGCCTCAGGCTGCAGACTGAAGGTTGAGGCTGGGACAGAATTTCAGCAGAGCAATTTCAACTGATAACCAGGTAAGAGCACAGCAGGCAATAAGGGAAAACTGATGAATTAAGCTGCATTTATTTTGATGTAAAATGCCTGACAGGTCAGGCAGATGAACGCACGGGATAGATGGGAACATGGGACTAGGAAATGACAGGAACTACAGAAACACAGCTAAGGGACGGACAGGACTCGCAGATCATTGTTCAAGAGGACTGATTCAACAGGAAGGATAGAAGGGGAGGCAAGGGAGGAGGGGGAGTGGATCAGTGAAAACATCACTGCAGCACTGAGAGAGGATATTCCTGGGGATCGCCCAGTGAAGCTATGTTAGTGGAACTGAGAAATAAGAATGAATAATCAGTTCGATATGACTGTACTACAGGCCTGCAGTCGTCAGCGGGAAATTGAACAGCAAATGTGTCGGAGATCTCAGATATCTGTAAGAATGATAGGGTTGTAATGGTCGGGGATTTTAACTTTCTAAAACTAGACTTGGACTGCCAGAGTGTTCACAGCTTGGCTGGGAGGAATTTGTTTAGTGTGTTCAAGAAAACTGTCTCAATCAGTATGTAACTAGCCTGACTGGAGAAAGGGATAAAACCTGACCTCCCCTTGGGAAACAAGGCAGAGAAAGGGGCTGAAGTGTTTGTGGGGGAGCACTTTTGCAAAGTCACCACAATTCTATTAGTTTGAAAATAGCGATGGAAAAGGACAGGCCTGGTCCACAAGTTAAAGATCAAAACTGGCCTTGCCCCGTCCAGAAGGTATTAGGCAAGACTGTCCAAAAATTGATTTGTGGAGGCTATTTGCAAGTAAAGGAACGTCGGACAAGTGGGATTCTTTCAAAAGAGAGATAAATTAAGATGTCAGGGCCAGCATATTCCTGTTAGTGTGAAGGACAATGCTGACTCAAGTGGGAAAAATTGGATGACTGGGGATATTGAGGTGCTGGTCAAGACAAAAAGGGGACACATGTCATATACAGCCAGCTGGATTAAGTCAATCCCTTGAAGAACATTGTGGGTGTCGTATTACTCTAAAGATGGAAACCATGTGGGCGTAAAAGGGAACTGACAGAACTTTGGCAGAGAAGGTTCAGGAAAATCCAGAGATATTCTACTAGTATATTAACAACAGAAGAATAACTCGGGACAGAATGTGACCCCTTAAATTTTAATGAAGCCATCAGTGTGTGAACCCACAGGAAATGGGTGTGATCCGAAACAAACACTTCACGACAGAACCTACTGTGGAAAACACACTGGAAAGCAGGGACATAAACAGTGATGTTTTCAAAAGAGTCCACATTGGAGAACAGGAGGTGCTGAAGGTTTTCAAACGCATTAAAATTAGACAACTGCCTTGGAAGTAATCAAGTATATCCCAGGACATTGGGGTAAGTTAGGTAACTAATGTTGTCGGAAGCAATTCCACGAGACAGGACTTACATGCATTTGGAAAGGCAACGATTGATTAGGCATAGTCAGCATAGCTTTGTGCATACAAAGTCATGTCTCTCAAACTTGACAGAGTTTGTTGAAGAGGTGACCAAGGAGATGGATGAAGGCAGATCGGTGGACGTTGTCTATCCTGACTTCAGCAAAGCCTTAGACAGGGTTTAGCGTGGTGCACTGGTTAGTAAGGTTAGATCACATGGGATCAGGGCTAACGAGACAAACAGACACAAAATGTGTTTGACAGTAGGAGACAGAGGATGGTGGGAGAGGATTGTTGTGCAGACTGGGGACTCTGACCAGCAGTGTGCCATAAGCATTAGTGCTGGGGTCACGCATGTGTATTATTTACATAAACAAGAATATATGAATTGTTGTTACTATGTTTGTGGATAGTAAAATAAGAGTTACAGTGAGCAGTGAATACAATTATCAAAGGTGACCTTAACCAATTGAGCCAGTGGGTTAAGAAATTAAAGATGGAGCTGAATTTGTTAAGACAAACCAGGGACGACTAACACAACTAATGGCAGAGCTCTGGACAGTGTTGTCGAATGGAGAGAGACCAAGGGCTGCATTTACATTGTTCCTTGGAAGTGACATCACAGGTGGAAAGAATGGGGAAAACAGATTAGGCACACTAGCCCTCATGGGTCAGGGCATTGAATACATGAGTTGGTCCATCATGATATGGTTGTATCAGACATTGCTGGATCTCCAGTTGGAGTACTGTATAGAATTCTGATCATCCTGATTTAGGAAGCATATTCTGAATCTGCAAATGGAGCGAAGATTGATGAAGATGTTACTGATGCTGCAGGGTTTGACAGAAACAGAGAGGCTGGATAAGCTGGAAAGCAACATGGGTGAAATTAGATAGATTTGGCAGATAAGGTTAAGGATAATCCAAAAAGATTCTACAGCATACAAGTACAAAAAAGCTACTAGAGAGACAATAAGGCCCCTCAAAGATCAATGAGGCAATCTATGCCTGGAATCACAGGAGATGGCCGCGACCTGAAATGAATATTTCTTGTCAGAAAGTACTGTGGACAAAGATTAGGAAACAAAAGAAAGAAACAGTGATGTCTTGAAAAGAGTCCCCATTACAGAAGAGGTGGTGATGGAGGTCTTAGAACACAAAGGTAGAGAAAGCCCTAGGTCCTGAACAAGTGTATCCCAGAACATTGAGGCAAAGTGGCAGTGGGGAACGTGGCAGAGATATTTGTATCATTATCCTTCATATTTCCATTGGGTGTAGCTGGCTGAGGGGTGACCGTATAAAGGTTTATAAAAACATGAGTGGTATGCGTAGGGTGAATAGTGAAGGTCTCTACCCCAGGGTAGGCGAATTCATAACTAGAGGGCAAAAATATGAGGTGGGAGACGAAATACTTAAAAACGACTAGAGGAGATCATTTCTACACAGAGAATGGTGCACATATTGAATGAGCTGCTGCTGAAGTGGTAGAGAAAAGTACAATTCCATCATGGGAAAGACATTTGGGTAGGAAAATGGAGACGAGAAGGTTTGACGGGATAGGGACCAAACGCAGGCAAAAGCGACTCGTGCAGGAATCGTGGTCAGCATGGACTAGTTGGATCGAAGGAACAATTTTGATCTGCATGGCTCTTTCTCCAGTTATTGGAGGAGGAGACTACTGAGATAACGCATGTTGTAGGCACTGAAGCAAGTTACAGCGATGGATATGGTAGTCTGGAATGCAGTATATTTCAAATCTGTGGAGGGAGTATCAGGAAGGGAAGAGGTTACAGGAATAGGAACTGTTATAGGAGTTAAACATTATTGAAGACACTGGTCCACGAGATATGGTATATATACAGTGTTGGAGAGAGAACACAGAACAGATAAATCCCAGGCAGCATTCTCACACACTCATGGCAAGCCTGCTTTCCCCTCTGTTATACTGATGTTCACTAAGACATCACAAGCCTGGATAGATATCTGTGACACTCCCGATGCTGTCTCAGTTCAACAAAACTTACAGTAGGGGTGGTGATTGTCCTGGGGTGTGTCTGTACTGTGCTCCCCCTCCAGCACTGTATCTAAGTCATGTCTTGTTAGCCGATGTTTGGAGACCTCTCATTGCTCTCTGCTCTGTTCACTGTCAGTGATGTTACCTCACTGCAGGATTTATTGAAAGTTCCAGATATCCCTGTCCTTTATCTCTCTGGCTGACCAGCCATCTTCAATGTGGTGATGTACAAGATACCCAGTAGTTGGGAAGTCTATTCTTCCTGATTACCTGCAGGAGATAGAGAAATAGGCAGGATTGGAATTTAGACTGATGTAGTGAGAATTACACATAGAGAATGGCAGTGAGTCCCACAGAGATCTGGAAAATCCCAGTCTCCATTCCTGGCCTGTGCTGTTGTGTCTCCCTGGAGTGGAGGATTCTGTTGGCTCAGGATCTGGAGTAGCTGCAAGAGCGAGAGGCGCTGACAGAGGTACAAATTGGACTCCTACAATGAGGAATACCACATGGAGAGAAACTGAGTGCTATCACCAGAGTGCAGGAAGGTATCAGGATCAAACAATCATGAAGGAAAAACGGGTTTAGCTCCATGATGCACTGGTATCAGTGTTCAGGGGTGAATAGCCTGTGAGCAGGCGAGGTGAAGACCTAGTGTTGTTATTGCTAGAGCATGTATCCAAAACCTCAGCTCATGTTCGGGGGAGGAAGGTTTGAACCCCACCATCTGAAATGGTAGGATCTGAAATAAATTATTTTAAAAATAGTAATTGACAATCTAGAAATACCATTACTGATGTACAATAGATCCAAATACTTCGCCTTTTAAGAAGGACATCTGCCCTTCCTCATGACATCCCCACAGCAAATGGTTGCCTCTCAATTACCCTCTGAAATGGCCGAGTAAGTTACTCAGCTGAACGGCAGCTAGGGCTGGGCAAGAAAGGCTGGTTAGCCAGAGACATCCATATCCCATACTTGACTTGTTAAAAAAATCCATTCCGATGGTCCCACTGAAACCGTGCTTGGGCCAGTGACCTAGCCAATCATGTCAGTAGGTTTATGGACAGGACTTTAAACTGACAGAGACGACGCAGGGACAGGTGAAAGGAGCTTTCCAAATCCAAAGAGAAAAGGTGACGCATCAGAACATCACGGGGAATGTGGCCGTAGACAAGCAGAAAGGAACAGGATGGGACAGAGTTTAACTAAAACTATACATCAGCGAATCGATTTGCGACAGGAAATTGTGGGAAAGAATAAATTACGTATTTTTTTGGAATGGACAAAGTCTCTTCAATAAGGTGGATGGATTTGTGACACAGAGATGAAAGAGATTTAAACACCAGAGATACGTGGTGACATGACGAACAAAAGGTGAACAGGAATATTCAATAGTTCACAGACTTGCAGAAACTCGGGAAAAATGGGTAACGCTAACAATAATGGAAACCAAAAGCATTACAGACGAAGCATTTTGCCGCAGATCATGAAGTAGAGTCAGTCTGAATGTAAATTCTGGCTACTACTTGCCAAGGACACAAGCAGCAGAACAGTTTGAGCCACCGAACAGCATTTCATTGCTCATCACTGCATTACACAGGAACTCATTGGAATTTTTTAACAAAGGCATTGTGATAATTTCGGAAAACTTCAATATTTGTATAATCTGGGACAAACACACGGTTAACATTGATATTGGAAGAGGAGATCGGTTAATTTTTTTTCAGTGTTTCCTTGAAAACCAGATTGTGCAACTGGCTAGGGACATAACTATCGCAGAGCGACCGTGTGATGAAACTTAGTGAAGGAGTCATGTCACCTGCAGAGATCCTTCGGGAAATTGTGATAAAGTGCAGTTTAAATAAATATAAAGTTTTAAAGTGAATCACAGAGGACAAGCTCCAACTAGAAACAAAAATAGCCAAGTACATATTTGTGAGTGGAGAACTGACCAATGTAAACAGGCTAAACAGACTGAGACATGTGTCTGTAAATGGACAGCAGAATATATTTGAAGGAATTGTGTAAAACTCTCAACAGAAGGACATTCCACTTAACAGTAAAAACCTCAGCAAGATATTCCCAGTGCTCCCGCACTCAGGACATAAGGGATCATACTAGATTATGAGGCTGAGAAGATCACCACAAAGTACTTAAAATCCTGAATGAGAGAGAGTGTTTTAGGAGTAAATTTTAAATGGTTTGCAAAGCGTCCGCTCGCAGGAGGAGGGCTGTGGGATGGGGAATCATTGTCAGGGTTTATTGACACGATAGGAACAGGGAGAGGTGAAGGTGCTGGAGATGGTGAGAGTGTTACAGGGAGTGGTCAGGGACTGAACCGTGTTACAAAGTCAGTATGGATCATTGCAGTTGGAGGGGTTTGCAGATGTAGAGAGAGACATATGTATTTTTATTTATTCATTCATGGGATGTGGGTGTCACTGCCTGGACAAACATTCTTTGACCCCACTGCTAATTACCCAGAGGGTAGCTCAGAGTCAGCCATATTGCTGTGGTTCAGGAGTCCAATGTTGGCCAGACCAGGTTAGAATATTTAATGTCCTTTTTTAAAGGAAGTAAGTGAACTAGATGAGTTCTTCCTACTGATCAAAAATGTTTTTATGGTGGTCTCATCAATGCCTTTTACAGGTAGAACATGACATCCCAACTCTTACTCTTAATGCTCTCCCAAATGAAGGTAACCATCCCAAACGCCTGCTTCACCAGCCTGTCTATCTGTTACACCACACTCAAATAACAGTGTACCAGCGTCCCTGGGTCACTGACCGACAACACTACCCAGGGCCTGAACATTAACTGTACAAGTCTCACCCTGGTTTGTTTCACCAAAATGGAACACTTCACATTTATCTAATTAAACTCTATCTGCTATTCTTCAGCTCACTATCCCAACAGTACTGTTAATCTTGTTGCATCATATAATCTTCTCCACTATCTAATTTACCACCAATGTCAGTGTCACCCAAGGAGCTTACTTACCAGGAAACCAATATTCCCATCCAAACCATATATCCAAATGACAAACAACAGGGGTCCCACTACACCGCTGGTCACATGCCTCCATTCAGAAAAACATGTCGCCCATCACCTTCTGTCTCCTACCATCAAGCCAATTTTGTATCCAGTTCACGAGCTCCTCCAGAATGCCATATCCTTTTTACACTGATCTGAGCTTATTACCCAGTTTACCAGACAGAACATAGTACACAGAACAGTTCAGCCCAAGGCCCTTCGGCCATGATGCTATGCCAACTTTTTATCCGACTGTAAGATCAAACTAACCTACATACCCTTCATTTTATTATTATCCATGTGTCTATCCAAGAGTCTATTAAATGTCCCGAATGTATCTAATGTTACTACCACCATTTGCAGTCCATCCAGCTACCTACCATTCTCTATCCTCTTATCCATCCTCCAATTACCTGAAAGTTATGCCGCCTTATAATAGCCATTAAGCCATAGGAGAAAAAGTCTCTGACTATTCACTGTCGCTGTGCCTCTCATCACCTTGTTCACCTCTACCAAGTCACCCCACCCCTTTCTTCACTCCAATGAGAAAAAAATTAGCTCCCACAAACTTTCTTCATACGAAATGCCCTACATTCCAGGCAGCATCCTGGTAAATCTCCTGTGTACACTCTCTAGAACTTGTACATCCTTCCTGTAAAAATGGGACCAAAATTGAACACAATATTCCATGTATGATCTCACCGGGTCACTATAGAGAAGCAGTAAAACCTAACGGCTCTTAAAATCAATCGTCTTGCTAAGGAAAGCCAACACAACATATGCCTTTTTAACAACCCTACCAACTTGTTTGGCAACTTTGAGGGATCTATGGGCATGGACCCCATGATCTCTCTGTTCCTCCGCACTGCCAAGTATTCTGTCTTTCACCCTGTATTCTGTAATCAAATTCGACCTTCCAGAATGAATCACTTCACACTGTTCCAGATTGAACTCCATCTGCCACTTCCAGCCCAGCTCTGTGTCCTGTCAATGTTCCATTGCAAACTCCAACAGCCCTCCACATTCCCGACCACTCCACCAACCTTGATGTGATTGGCAAACTTACTAACCCACTCTCCAACATCCACATCCAAGTTATTTACAAAAACCACAAAGAGCAGAGTCCCAGAGCTGATTGTTACAGAACCCCACTGGTCACTGAGATCCAGGCTCAATACTGTCCGTCTGCTGCCATCCTCTGTCTTCTCTGGGCTATCCAATCCTGTATCCAGACAGACAGATTTCCCTGTATCCCAATCATCCTTCTTTTCTGAATGAGCCATTAAGTATTCTGTCATATCCTCAAATAATTCAATAAGGTTTGTGAGGCATGACCTACCCCTCACAAGCCCATGCTGACTGTCTCTAATTTAACAATGGTTTTCCAAGTAGTCTAAAATCCTGTCTTTAGAGTCATCGGCAATAATCTGCACACCACAGACATTAGACCAAATCTGTAATTTCCAGGATTCTGCCTCCGTAATATGGTCCAGACTCTACAAATCTTCTCTCCTCTGCCATGTTCCCCAGAAGGAGGGTGGTGGCGGTTACAGAGGTAGGGAGGGATATCAGGACACGAGGACATTAGGAGGTTTGCAATGCCAAAAGGAGGCTTCAGTAATTGTGAGGTTTAATGGTGATGAAGGCATTTGAGGAGGGAGGTAGGATTGTAGGGAAATGAGAGGTTTCTTAGTTTAGGTGTTTTGCTCGGGCTGCAAGAGGTGACTGAGTTGGGGAGGTTTAAGGACTGATGGATATTACATAAACTTGTGATTTCGGTTGCAGTGGCAGGAAGAGTATGCAGGAAGCTGGAGAGTATGGGGTCTGAAATAAGTTACACAAATGAGGAGAGTTGTCAGGAGTGGAGGTGTTTACGAAGACAGCAATGGTCTGATTTGGAGCAGAGGACCCAGATTGGGAGGGATGTGGGGACTGGAGGTGGTTTCACGAGGAGGGAGGACCACAGAGCCACAGGAGGTTACAGAAATGTGGAGAGCTGCAGGGCTGACTGGTTAATGGAGTTGGGAATGTTGGAATGGATACAGAAGTTTACAGGGATATGGATGTTTGTTGGACAGGGCTGGATTACACAGACAGGGAGTGTTTTAGGGATCTGAACAGATTACAGAGATAAAGAGGTTTGTATCATCTGAAGGAACAAACAGAGATATGGATGGTCATCGTGATTGAAGATGTTTATAGATATAGGAAGGCTTAGGTTCTGGGGGTCATTTAGACATGGAGGGTGTGAAATCTGGATTCCTTTTTGAGAGATTGGGGTAGCAAGTTTGGTTGGAGACAGGTTCACAGATAAGGGAGCATAGCACAAACAGAAGGAAGTTCCTGTGGTAGGGAGGGTTCGAGTGGATAGTGATGTTTACACAGATGGGGGGAAGAGCTGGAGAATGTTATAGAGATGGGTAGGTGGATGAAGATACAGGAGGAGCTTAAATTTACAGGGTGGATGATAGTGACGGGAGGATATTACATTGTTTATGAGTCTTGTAGGAACAGGATCGGGAGTCGCCCAGACATTGGAATGGGATCTACAGATCGTGAGTGTTGCAGGGACCTGAGAGGATAACACAGATAGGGATGGTGTTAGGGTCTCCATAGATTGATGGCGTTTTAGGGACTGGAAGAGATTTGGTAGATAGGGAAGGCTGTAAGAGCTGCAGGAGCTTATGGAGAGTTGAAGATTTGGAGCAGTTCACAGAGGAAGGGTTCTCCAACAGGAGTAGGTCACAGATAGTGAGGGCTGTGTGGCCTGAGAAAGTTAAAGAGAGGGAGCGTTTTCAGGTCCGGAAGATATTACACTAACAGGAACAGTTGAAGAGACTGAAGCAAAAATGCATGCAGAAGGATACACAGATAGGCAGGTGAGTAGGGACTGAAGGTGAATACACAGACATGGAGGGTTGTTTTGTTAGACGGAGCTTAGAGGGATAGCGACCTGTGTTGGGATTTACACAGATAGGGAAGGTTGTGTCTTTGGTGAAGGTTACACTGATACAGACAGTGTTAAAGAGTGTTTAATGGATTACAGAAGAACTAAGAGAGAATGAATTTTGGGGACTGGAGCAGATTACAGACACAGAGATGGCTGTCGGCTTGAAGAGAGCTTCTACAGATCCTCAGTGCTGTAAGGCTGGAGGGAGATTACAATAATAAGGGTTACCTACACTTAATCACAATTTTGATATAGAGAAAGTCTCAGAACGGGACTGTCAAAAGGAAGTATAGACAGTCCAGATGAGTTTACAGAGATATAAAGGTTTTTGGGTTTTCAGGATGGAACAGTGATTGGGAGTGATGTAACAAATGGCAATAGTTATAGGGAGGATTCTAAAAGCAGAAAGAGATGACAGTCATATCGATCGCGGTAAGGACTGGAGAAGCTTACATCAGCAAGGAATGTTTTAGAAACTGTTGGAGATTTCACATATAAGGAGAGTATTGGGGATGAGCTGAAAATGTGTTGCTGGAAAAGCGCAGCAGGTCAGGAAGCATCCAAGGAACAGGAGAATCGACGTTTCGGGCATCAGCCCTTCTTCAGGAAATGATTTTCAGTTCTGATCTCCAGCATCTGCAGTCCTCACTTTCTCCTCGAGTATTGGGGATGAGGCAAGGTTCAAGAGACAGGGATGGTTGACAGGACTGGACAATAACCTGAATAGAATCTCCACAGTATGGAATTAGGCCATTTGGCCCAATGAGTCCACACCAATCCTCTAAAGAGCATCCTAACCAGACCTATCCCTCTCCCTGTCCAATAAACCCTGCATTCCTCATGGTGAACTCACCTAAAACACACTTGCCTGAATACTACAGTCAATTTATGATGGCCAATCACGTATCGTGCAAATGTTGGACTACAGCAGGAAACCAGAGCACCCGGAAGAAACCCACACAGTCGCGGGGAGAACATGCAAAGTCCACACGGACAGTCGGCCAAGGCTGGAATTGAAGCCAGGTTCCAGGCACAGTGAGGCTGATTATACAGAGCACTGCAGAGATTGGACTAGGTCACAAAGTTCACAAGGGTTTATTGGAACAGGAGGAAAATATAGTCAGGAACAGGAGAAGCTTACATAGATGGTGTCCATGAGAGGGACTGGAGGAGGTTAACGCAATAGGGAGGGTTGTGCATTCTCTCAACAATTAGAGGTAGGGATGGTTGGGGAGACTGGATGAAGTTAGTCATACTCAGAGTTGTACACACTCTGAGTAATGGCAGATGGAGTTTACTTCTGATCACTGTGAGGTAATGCACTGTGGGAAGTCTCATAAGCGAAGGATATACATCATGAAGGGTAGGTCCTCCTGGAGTACTGAGTAACACCGGGACCTTGGTGGGCAAGTCCCTGGATACCTGAAGGTGTCAGCACAGGTTGACAGGGTGGGGAAGGCACCTGAACTGGGAGCAGGAGGGGGAACCACATCCTGATGGGGCGAATTGTTCGAGCTGCTTAAGAGGATATAATCTAATCTGGCAGGGTGTTGGACCTTAAACAGTCATAAGGCCAGAAAGAAGATTGAGGTTGGTGCACAAGTTAAAGACAGCAATTTCAGCAGACAAGGCAGGCAGGAACATAGCAGGAAATGGGGGAGGGGGAACTGATGATTAAACTGCATTTATTTCAATGCAAGGGGCCTGACATCTAAGGAAGATGAACTCAGGGCATGGATTGGAACATGGGACTGGGAGATTATAGTTATCACAGAAACAAAGCTGAGGGAGGGGTAGGACTGGCAGCTCATTGTTTCAAGGTAGAGATGCTACAGGAAACATCGAAGGGGAGGCAAGAGAGGACGCGTGGTGGTGGGTTTTCATTGCATGAATCATTACATCAGTACCTAGAGAGGATATTCATGCGGGATCGCCCAATGAAGCTATGTTAGTTGAACTGAGAAATAAGAATGGGTCATCACTCTGACATGATTATCGTACTGACCCTGAATATTCAGTGGCAGACTGAGGAACAAACATATCAGGAGATCTCAAATATCAATCATAATATAAGGGCTGTTATGATTGGGCTTTTTGAACTTTCCAAACCTAGACTGGGACTGTCAATGTTCAGCGTTTGTAAGGGAGGAATTTGCTAATTGTGTTCCAGAAAACTCCCAATCAATATGTAAATGGTCTGAAAAGAGAAAGGGGCAAAACCTGACCTCCCCTTTGGAAACAAGGTAGGAAAAGGGACTGGCGTGTGAGTGGGAAAGCATTTTGCCAAAGTGACTCAAGTCTATTAGTTTGAAAATAGCGATGGACAAGGACAGGGCTGGTCCCCAGGTTCAAGTTATAAAATGGGGCCAGAGTAATCTTGATAATATTAGCCAGGAACTCTCAAAAGGTGATTGGGGAGTCTATTTGCAGGGAAAGGGAAATCGGGTAAGTGAGAATATTTTAAAAGTGAGATAAATTGAGTGATCACCACCAGCATGTTCCTGTTTGTGTGCAGGTCAATGCAGACAGCATTTGTAAACACTTGCTGTCTACTGATGGTTTGGTCAAGGAAAAGGGGGTACATGTCAGGTATAGCCAGCTGGATCAAGGGGCTGAGGATCACAGGGGCTGTAGGAATACACTTTGTGTAGAAATCAGGATTACAGAAAGTGTACATGCATTACATAGAACATAGAACATAGAAAAATACAGCGCAGTACAGTCCGTTCGGCCCTCGATGTTGCGCCGACCGAAGCCTACCTAACCTACACTAGCCCAATAACCTCCATATGCTTATCCAATGCCCGCTTGAATGACCATAAAGAGGGAGAGTCCACCACTGATACTGGCAGGGCATTACATGAACTCACAACCCGCTGAGTAAAGCCTTGGCAGAGAATGATCAGGAGAATCCAAAAGTGATTGTATAAATATATTGAGTAAAAGATTAATTCGAGACAAAATGCTGTCCCTTAAAGATCAGTGAGACCACTGATGTGTGGAACAGCAGGATACGTCTAAGAACTTAAACACATTTTTTTTACTCTAGAACTTATTGTGGACAAAGACTGGGGAACTCAGGGAACCAGAATAATACGTTAGACCACATTTGGAGTTCTCTGCAATTCCAGTATCCCCGCTATAGGAAGAATGTTGTGACAGTTGAAAGTGCTCAGAAAAGGTTGACAAGATATTGCCAGGGTTACTGCTGAATAAGCTGGGCTTACTTTCTCTGGAGCATCAGAGACTGAGGGGTGACCTGACAGAGGTTTATATAAACATGAGGGGTATGAATTGGGTAAACATTCAAGGTCTTTTCCCAGGGGTTGGAGAGTCTAAATCTAGAGGGCATAGGTTTAAGGTTAAAGGGGAAAGGTTTAAACGGCACTGAAGGGACAGCTTTTTGATGCACGCGGTGGTGTGTGTATGGAATGAGCTGAGAGAGAAAGTAGCAGATACTGATACTACGACTGCATTTAAGAGATATTGGATGGGTATATGAATAATAAGGGTTCAGAAGTACATGGGCCAAATGCTGGCAAATGGGATGTATTTATTTACATCTTCTGGTCAGCATCGACGAGTTGGACCGAAGGGTCTGTTTCAATGCTGTACATTTCTATGACTTGAAAATAGTGCATGTTATAGAAGGTTTTAAAACACAAAGTTATGGAAAGCCCAAGGATCTGATTAAGTGTGTCACAGAACATTGTGGAGCCCCGAGCAAAGATATTTGTACCATTGATAACCATGTGTGATGTGCTGGAAAGGCTGGAGGGTGGCAGAGTGGACAGTGAAGACTTTGTATTCGAGGATAAAGCGGATGGCCCTCAGGACAACTCCATACAAACCTGTCACGGTGGACGCTGCAAGACTTGTCAGATTGTGGACATAGATACCACTATTACGCGTGGGAAAACCTCCCACCTTGTACATGGCAAAATGCTGTCCCTTAAAGATCAATAAGACTACTGATGTGTGGAACAGCAAGATATGTCTAAGACCTTGAACACATTTTTTTTTACTCCAGAACTTATTGTGGACAAAGACTGGGGAACTCAGGGAACAAGAGTAATATGTTAGACCCCATTTGGAGTTCTCTGCAATTCCAGAATCTCCGCTATAGGAAGGATGTTGTGAAAGTTGAAAGTGCTCAGAAAAGATTGAAAGTACTCATGTGACTCAGCCAACGTTGTCTATCTTATACATTGCAGGCAAGGATGCCCGGAGGCATGGTACATTGTGGAAACCGAGCAAAGGGTATGGCAACGGATGAATGGGCACCGCACAACAATCAACAGACAGGAGAGTTTCCTCCCATTTGGGGAACATTTCAGTCGTCCAGGACATTCAGCCTCGGACCTTCAGGTGACCATCCTCCAAAGGCGGACTTCGGGACAGGCAGCAGAGAAAAGTGGCCGAGCAGAGGCTGATAGTTAAGTTCGGTACCCATAGGGAGGGCCTCAACCGGGACCTTGGGTTCATGTCACATTACAGGTGATCACCATTGCACTACACACACACACAGATATTCCTACATACACAGATATTCCTACACACACACTCTCACATACACACACAGACGGGCACAAAGACACCCACACACACCCTTAGAGCCACACACACTCCCACACTCAAACATGCACTACCTCACAGACTTCAGACACTCTGTACCCACTCCAGACACACTTTCTCACACTCACAACCCCCCCCCCCCCAGACAGCAAACACACACAGACAGACAAAGACCCCCAGGCACACATATATTTTGTGGGGTGAATTTCTACTTACAGGATTACATTGTTCTTTGCTCAAAAACTGCATGCATTCATGTAGAACGCTGAGCTCAAAAAGTGCATGAATTTATGTCAAACTCTTAACTCACTTTTTAGATTAGAATCAATCTAAATATCAGGGCCTAGACAGTGAACACAGGGGTCTAATACCTTCAACATATTGTCCAGCTATCACCATTGTTCACAGCTAACACGAGAATGCAACTTTAAAAAAAATGTTTTGTGATTTACACATGAAAGAAGTGAAACTATCACTGTATTCTAAACGATGAAACGCTTAACAGACAATCAATTTTCCAATGTATAATGTCAGTTACATCACACTGTAATTTTTTGCCATAAATTCTGTGTTACGATCGAGCTCTCCACTGTCACCTGATGAATGCGCATTGTTCCGAAAGCTAGTGTGCTTCCAATTAAACCTGTTGGACTATAGCCTGGTGTTGTGTGATTTTTAACTCTCTTCAATAAGGTAGATTGATTTGTGACACAGAGATAAAAGAAATTTAGACACAAGAGAGACGTGGTTACAGGGCAAACAAAAGGTGGGCATAAATATTCAATGGATCACAGCCTTGTGGATACTCAGGCAAAATGGGTAACGCTAACAATAATGGATAACAAAGGCAGTACAGAGAAATCATTTGACCTCAGATCATGACGTAGAGTCAGTCTGAATGTAAATTCTGGCTACTACTTGCCAAGGACACAAGGAGCAGAACAGTTTTAGCCACTGAACAGCATTCCATTCCTCATCACTGCATTACACAGGAACGCATTGGAATTTTTTAACAAACACTTTGTGATAATTTTGGGAAACGTCAATATTCCCTTCATCTGGGACAATCACACTAACAACAGTGATATTGGATGAGGAGTTCAGAGATTTTTTTATCAGTGTTTCTTTGAATAACAATTGTGCAACTGGCGGGGACATAACTATCTCAGAGCGACCGTTGTGTGATGGAACGTCGTGAATGAGTAATGTCACCTGGAGAGATCCTTCGGGATATTGTGATGAAGTGCAGTTTAAAGAAATATAAAGTTTTAAAGTGAATCATAGAAAGGACAAACTACAACTAGAAACAAACACAGACAATGACATGGGTTTGAGAGGAGAACTGACCAAGGGAAAGAGGCGAAACAGACTGAAATCTGTGCCTATAAATGAACAGTGGAAAACATTTGAAAGGACAGTGTAAATCACTCAACAAAAGAACATTCCACTGAAGCAGACAAAACCTGAGCAAGAAATTCCCACCGGCCCCTCACTCAAGACAAAATGTATCATATTAGATTATGAGGCTTAGAAGATCACCAAAAAGTACTTAAAATCCTGAAGTGAGAGAGTGTTTTAGGAGTAAGTGTTAAAGGGATTGCAAAGGGTCTGCTAGCACGAGTTGGGCAGTGGGAAGGGGAATCCTTGTCGGGGTTCAATGTCACAAACGGAACAGGGAGAGGTGAAGGTGCTGGAGGTGGTAAGAGTGTTACTGAGAGTCGTCAGGACCTGAACAATGTTACAAAACCAGTACGGATCGCTGCAGCTGGAGGGGTTTGCAGAGTTCGAGAGGTACATATATATTTTTCTTTATTCATTCATGGGATGTGGGTGTCACTGTTAATTACCCAGAGGACAGCTCAGAGTTAGCCATATTGCAATGGGTCTGGAGTCACATGTGAGCAGGCCAGGTTAAAATGTCAGATCGTCTACACAAAAGGAGGTCAGTGAACCAGATGAGTTCTTCCCACTGATCAACAACGCTTTTATGGTGACCTGACCAATGTCTTGTACAGATAGAACATAACATCCCAAATTCTACTCTCAATGCTCTACCCAATGGAGGTAACCATCCCAAACGTCTACTTCACCAGCCTGTCGACCTGTGACACCACTTTGAAAGAACTGTGTACCTGCATCCCTGGGTCACAGACTGACAACACTACCCAGGGCCCGAACATTAACTGCACAAATCCCGCCCTGGTTTGTTTCACCAAAATGGAACACCCCACCTTTATCTAATTAAACTCCATCAGCTATTCTTAAGCCCACTATCCCAGCAGTACTGTTCATCCTGTTGTATCATAGATAACCTTCATCACTGTCCTGTTTACCACCAATTTCAGTGTCACCCAAAAAACTTAGTTAACTTACTTGACAATATTCCCATCCAAACCATTTATCCAAATGACAAACAGCAGTGGACCCACTCCACCACTGGTCACATGCCTCCAGTCTGAAAAACAACATGTCTCCCACCACCCTCAGTCTCCTACCATCCAGCCCAATTTTCTGTCCAGTTGACTAACTCCTCCTGAACGCCATAACCTTCGACATTCATCTGAGCTAATTACCCAGTTTACCATCCGACACGTAGAACACAGAAGAGTACAGAACAAGACCCTTCGGAATTGATGACATGCCAATCTTTTATCCGACCATAAGATCAAAAATAAAAGTGGCAGATAGAGTTTAATTCAGATAAATGCGAGGTGCTGCATTTTGGGAAAGCAAATCTTAACAGGACTTATACACTTAATGGTAACGTCCTAGGGAGTGTTGCTGAACCAAGAGACCTTGAGGTGCAGGTTCATAGCACCTTAAAAGTGGAGTCGCAGATAGATAGGATAGTGAAGAAGGCATTTGTTATGCTTTCCTTTATTAGTCAGAGTATTGAGTACAGGAGTTGGGAGGTCATGTTGCGACAGTACAACGCATTGGTTAGGCCACTGTTGGAATATTGCGTGCAATTTTGATTTCCTTACTATCGGAAAGATGTTGGGAAACTTGAAAGGGTTCAGAAAAGATTTACAAGGATGTTGCCAAGGCTGGAGGATTTGAGCTGTAGGCAGAGGCTGAACAGGCGTGGGCTGTATTCCTTGGAGGGTCGGAGGCTGAGGGGTGACATTATAGTGGTTTACAAAATTATGAGGGGCATGGATAGGGTAAATAGACAAAGTCTTTTCCCTGGGTTTGGGGTGTCCAGAACTAGATCGCATAGGTTATGGATGAAAGGGGAAAGATATAAAAAAAACCTAAGGGGAAACTTTTTCATGCAGAGGGTGGTATGTGTATGGAATGAGCTGCCAGAGGAAGTGGTGGAGACTGGTATAATTGCAACATTTAAGAGGTATTTGGATGGGTATATGAATAGTAGGGGTTTGGAGAGATATGGACCAGGTGCTGGCAGGTGGGACTAGATTGGGTTGGGATGTCTGGTCATCATGGACAGGTTGGACTGAAGTGTCTGTTTCCATGTTGTACAACTCTACGACTCTAACTTCCATACCCTTCATTTTATTATCATCCATGTGCCTATCCAGAAGTATATTAAATGTCCCTAATACATCTAATTTTACCGCAACCGCTGGCAGTGCATTCCACTCAGCCACCACTCTGTATGTAACGAACC
The DNA here is from genome assembly GCF_047496795.1 of Chiloscyllium punctatum. NCBI lineage: Eukaryota > Metazoa > Chordata > Chondrichthyes > Orectolobiformes > Hemiscylliidae > Chiloscyllium > Chiloscyllium punctatum. The sequence continues at coordinate 44,014,469 of NC_092766.1, forward strand.
TACCTCTGAAATCTCCCCTTAACCATCAACTAATCACCCGAGAATTATACCCCCTTGTAATAACTACTTATATGAGGGTTAAAAAATATCTCTCTCGATTCACTATCTATGACTCTCATCACCTTGTTCACCTCTGCCAAGTCATCCCTCACCCTTCTTCACGCCAATGAGAAAAGCCTTAGATCCCTCAAACCTTCGTCATATGACATGCCCTCCAGTACAGGCAGCATCCTGTACCCCATGCCTCCGTACTTTCTGAATGAGCCATAAAGATGGTTTGTCACATTCTTTAAAGATTCAAGAAGATTTGTAAGGCATGACCTGCCCCTTACAAAACTATGCTGACTATCTCTAATCAAACTATGGTTTTCCAAGTAATAATAAATCCTGTCTCCCAGAGTCCTCTCCAATAATCTGCACACCATAGACATAAGACTGATACGTGTGCAATTCCCACAATTATCCCTATTCCCTTTCCTGAACAAAGGAATAATATTTTCCTGCCTCCAATCATCTGGTCCGACTCCAGTGGACAGTGAGGCTGCAAAGGTCATCACCAGGTGCTCAGTAATCCACTCCCATTGTTTCCTGTCGTAACTTTGGATGCATCCAGTCTGGTTCAGTGACTTATCTGTCCTTATCTTTTACAAAATTCTCAGCACATCCTCCTTCTTAACATCCACCTGTTCATGTACATCAGCCTGTTTCACGCTGTCCTCACAAAACACAAGTCCCTTCTCAGCAGTGAATACTGTGGCATCGTATTCATTAAGGACCTCCCCTACCTCCTGTGACTCCAGGCACAAGTTCCTTCCACTATCCCAGATTGGCCTTATCCTCACTCTGGCCTTGCTCTTGTTCCTCGCATAAGTGGAGAATGCCTCACGGTTTTCCTTACTCCTTCCCAACAATGCTTTTTTATGCCCCCTTCTAGTTGCCCTAAGTCCATCTCTTGGTTCCTTCCTGGTACCTTCAGAGAATCTCTACAGTGTGTAAATGGGCCATTTGGCCCAACACCTCCATACCAACCCTCCAAACAGTATCCAACCCAGCGCCATTCCCCCACCCTATTACTCTCCGTTTGCCCTGACCAATGTGCCAAACCTACCCATTCGTGAACACTATGGGTAATTTAGCATGGATGAGTCACGAAACTGGCACATCTTTGGGCTGTGGGGGGGAAACCGGAGCACTTGGAAGAAACCCACAGGGATAATGCGCAAACACCCCACAGACAGTCGCCTGAGGCTGTAATCGAAATGGAGTCCGTGGTGCTATGAGGTCGCAGTGCTAACCACTGAGACACCGTGCCATCCAATGTAACTCTCTGGAGCCCTGTCTGATCCTTGCTTCCTCGACCTTAAGTAAGCTTTCTCCTTCCTCTTGATTAGATGCTAAAGTCCATGTGGACAACGTTGACTGCTCTGCTTTCATCTATCTTTGGCCACCTCCTCGAAGAGTCAATCCGGTTTGTGAAACGTAGTTTTCCACTCACAAAGCCATGCTGACCATCTCAAATCAGCCCTTGCCTTTGTAAATGTAAGGATCTCTTTTCTCTCAGAATCTCCTCCAACAACTTCCCAATCACTGTTCTCATGGGGCTGTAATTTCCTGGCTTTTCCCTGCAGTCCTTCAGTGATGGAACAACATTATCCAACCTCCAGTCTTCCAACATCTTACTGTGCCTAATATACATATCTCTGTAAGGGATACTGCAATCTCTTCCCTAGCTTCCCACAATATTCTCGGATTGACCTAATGAGCTACTTAGGATTGATCTAGCTTTATTTCTTTTAAGATTCCAGAACTTTCTCTTCTCTGTTGAGGATTCTTTCCAAGACATCACTATTTATTTCCCCACATTCCCGAGCTTCCATGTCTTTCTCCACAGTAAATACTGACGAGATTATTTTGTCTAATATTTCACCCATCTCCTCTGGTTCCACACATAGGCGACCTTTCCTACACATCTTTCTAGCCCTTGGTGTATTTTGCCCCCCAGTGCCTGAGTACTGTTTGGAGGCGTGAACCGAACCCCAACTACTTGTTTTTAACCTTTTTCATTCCTCAATTTTACCGACACAGATTCTACACCATTTTACCTTACATCATTTCTTATTATTGATTTAATTGCATTTCTTACTAATAAGACAGCCCCATCCCCTCTGCCCAACTGCCTATCTTTTTGATAGGATGCATATCCTTGAATATTCAGCTCCCAATCCTGATCCTCTTGCAGCAACGTCTCCGTGATGGCGATCTGCCAATTTGTGTATGAGCCATAAGCTTATTTACCTCTTTCCTTATACTGCATGCATTCCAATATAACAGTTCAGCCCTGTAGGAACCATCCCTCTTCTCATCGTCATTTGTTTGTCCTGAGTGTTTGAAGTTTGATTGCGAACACTTTCCATACTCTGCGTCTGTGCTGAAGATTTGAATAACTTAGAGTTTTAGAGTCATCGAGGTGTACAGAATGGAAACAGACCGTTCGGTCCAACCTGTCCAGTTATTAGATATCGCTAATCCAGTCCCACCTGCCAGTACCCGGTCCATATACATCCGAACCCTTCCTCTTCATACACCCATCTAAATGCCTCTTAAACGTAGCAATTTTACCACCCTCCACCACATCCTCTGACCGCTTATGCCATGCACGTACCACCCTCTGCGTGAAAACGTTGACCCTTAGGTCTCTTTTATATCTTTCCCCTCTCACCCTCAACCTCTGCCCTCTAGTTCTGGACTCCGTGACCCCAGGGAAAAGACTTTGTCTATTTATCATTTCCATACCCCTCATAATTTTGTAAATCTCTAAAAGGTCACTCCTCAGCCTCCGACGCTCCAGGGAAAGCAGCCTCAGCCTGCTCAGCCTCTCCCTGTAACTCAAATCCTCCGAACATGGCAACATCCTTATAATTTTTTTTCTGAACCCTTTCAAGTTTCACAACATCTTTCTGATACGAAGGAGATCAGAATTGCATGCAATATTCCAACAGTGGCCGAACCAATGAACTTTACAGCCGCAACATGACGTCCCAACTCCTGTACTCAATACTGTGACCAACAAAGGAAAGCATACCAAACGCCTTCTTCTTGAGATCTGCAGTCTTACTCGCTCCTTTAATTCGGGTTTTATAATTTTCCCTATAACTGACACCACCCCACCCCGATTTAGCTTAATTCCCAATCTACAGCCCTAGTTATGCGATTTCCTTGGACTCTTGGCCCAACACGGTTCAGATGAAGACCATCCGATCAGAACAGTGCGCTCCTTCCCCAGTGTCTGGTGTCAATGTCCCATGATACAAACCCATTTCTCCCACACCAAACTTTGAATCACGCATTTTCCTGCAGACCCTGTGCTAACTCGCTCAGGGCTCAGGCCGTAATCCAGAGATTATTTCCTTTTTGATTCTGTTTTCTAATTTAGCTCCAAGCTCTTTATATCCCTTAGCAGAACCTCTGTCCTAGTTTTATCTCTGTCGTTGGTACCTACACAAACCATGACCGATGGATCTTTACCCTCACACTCGAAGTTCCCCTGCAGTCCAGATGAGATATCCCTTACACAAACACCAGTCGGTAACGCCGCATTCTGGACTCTCAATCCAGGTCACAGAGAACAGTGTCTATGCCGCTAACTATACTATACCCAGTTACATTAACATTTGTCTTCTCTTGCCCCACTTGAAAGCTTTCCTCAATTCGGTGCTGTGGCCAATCAGCTCATCCTCCCTGCAGTCCCCATCCCATCCACACAGGGAACAAAACTCTTGAACCTCTTAGACATGGACAGGGGCTGAGGCTCCAGCAATTCTCCATCCTGGATCCATTTATCTGCCTCAGTCATAGATAATCTCTCTGATTTCTAACCACTGGCTGAATTTGAGTCAGTTGATCTAAGGAGTGTAACTGTCTCTTGAATCACAGCATCCAGGGAACTCACCCCCTCCCTGATGCCTCGCAATGTTTGAAGCTCAAACTCCAGCTCACCGACTCAGATCCAGAGTTGTTCTTGCATGCGACATTTAATCCAGACATGGTCACTGGGAACCACAGTTGGGTCGACCACTCCCACATCATGTAGAAACAACACATCACCCGACCCTCCATCCTTATTTTATTTATCTACTATTGAATTGTTCCTTTGAAATTTTATTTGTTTTTGTACGTCTGCTTACGTAAGTTGTAACCAATAAATTAACATGAGTCAATTTAACACAGATTCAAATTTAACACACTGCCTATTAGCAAATGAGATCACATCCTCCCTTTGTCAAACCTGCTCATTATCATCTGATAGAATTCTGACAGACTTGTCAGCGGGACCACTCCTTGATGAAGCCATGCTGACTCAGCCCTATTTTACCATGCACCTCCAGGTACTCTGCAATGTCATTGCTAGCAATGCACTCTAAATCCCGCTAAAGGCCGATGCCCGGCTATACTACCCTATGATTTCCTGTATTTTGCCATTCTTCCTTCTTACACAGAGATTTTAAATTGTCCAGTTTCCAGTTCTCTGGGACTCTGTCTGATGACAGGTATTCCTGAACAGTCACGACCAAAGGTTTCACAATCTCCTCCGCTAATTCCATCAGAACTTTAGCTGTTATCCTTCCAGTCTGTGTGATTTATCCACTTTCAAACATTACAGCTTCCCCAGTACCTTCTCCTCAACGCTGATCACTACATCCGTTCCTCATCCTTGACTCGCTTTAAGGTCTGGATTGTTCATAATATCTACCATTGTGAGGATTGACAGGAAGTACCTATTCAGGTCATTCTCCAATTCTTTTTTTTCCATTTCTCTGCAGCCACCCTCAATTTCTGGTTGTCCAATGTTCACTCTCCCCTTTTATATATCTTAACAAAACCCCCGCAAGCTCCATTTCTAAAGCAAGCTAGCTGACATGTTTCGTATTCATCACTTTATTGCTTCTTGAATTGTCCTCTGCTGCTGTATAAAGGCTTCCCAATCTTAGATAGGCTGCGTGAGAGCATTCCTGTTAACTAACTGTCGAAAATATACTAATGTAACTGTCCTAATCCTGTTGTCCATTATTGGATAGCGTGGTGACACAACACTGCTGCCTCACAGTGCCAGGGACTCGGGTTTAATTCCAATCTCTGGACCCTGTCTTTCTGGAGATTTTGCAATCTCTGCATTGGGAGAATTGCCTCTTTTCTCTCTCCACAATATGTTTCTGTGTTTGTTTCATGTTTCTGCCATCTACAGTATATTTGCTTGTGTTTGATGGAGAATTTCAGCAAATATGACGGGTTTATTGTAAAAGTGGTTCTGGTCCTCAGGCTTCCTGAGTGCTTGGGAATCTTGCGCATCTACTTATGTGAGTCAATGTCCCTGATTACCTACTCTGTCTCTCTCAATCCCTGAGTCCATCCGTCACTGCATGCAGCCTTTCATCGAGCCACCCCGGGATCCCCCACACCCCATCGCCTGGCACTAGATGCTCTTTACTCAGTGAGCGCACAAAGACACTGGGCACTTCCTGACGCGCTAGGGATCCGGGGTAAAGCCCCAGCCATTAAAAGGAACAGAATAGCTAAAATCCAATTGAACAGCAAAGCAGAGTAAACAGGCTGACTAGCACCCATCTGTTATGACATTTTCAGGTCTTTTGGACTAATTTCTGTTTATCCTCGTCCACGTACAAATAGATGCTCCATAAGTATATCTAGTCACACAGGTTTGGTGGAGGTGACATATATCAGATCTTATGATCATCACGACGATTCGTTGGGCTCCGCGTTCCTGGTTCATGAGATTACACTTAAGTTTTTATTGTCACGTCTATCCATTTTAAAGTAAAGGTCTTGCTGGAGTTGTGCTGAAAGCATATTTGAATGTTGGGGAGACTGGATTATGCCACGTGCCAGTGAGGTTAGGAATAGGAAGGTAGTAAAGTTAAAATCATGGTCAAAGAGCTGGTAGGGAAGGCAGCTCTTCCAAGATGTGGATCATTGGGATTCCCGGGTAGGTAGGATTTACACAAGAAGGACGGGATGCAGCTGAACTGGCAGCAATCTCAGATATGTGGGTCATTGGGAATCCTGGGTCAGTATGAAATACACAAGAAGGACGGGATGGACGTGAACTGGCAGCAATCTCCTGGCAGGCAGGTTTGTTTTTGTCACTCAGGAGGTTTTAAACTAGTGTGGTGGTTGGGGAGGGAGGGTGGAGCCAGAGCAGAACATCCACAAACACAGTGACTGAAGAGCAGTTGGAGACTAATCCCAGTACAACTAAGACCAGCAACAAACTGGCAGAGGGGAGTGAACACATTGGGACAGAAAGTCTGAAGTATGCTGATTTTAATGTGAGCAGTGTGACAGGCAAAACAGATGAATATATATAACCATGATACAAATATTACAGAGATTTGGTTGAGAGAGGGATCAGAAAACTATCAATCCAATGGGTCCAGAGCAAGTAGAAGAATGTGCCGTGAGAGGCTGGAGACGGTTGTTTGAAGCAAAATAATTACCCACCAGTTTATTGGAATTGGACAGTGTGAGATGCAATGTACAGATTGAAGGGACAAGGGAGGAAACTGAAATTGTCTGTTTCCAATATTTTCCACTTTACTGACAGTCCTTTGTAATCTCCTGTTCCCAGAGAATAGACGAGGAGGAATTTACATCAGGGAAACTCAAACCAAATATCAGGTCAGGATCTGATGGAGTTTGGCTGAAGTGTATTTATTTCAATGCAAGAATTGTTATGGGTAAGGACGATGAACTGGGATCCTGAATCCATACATGGGACTATGATTTTGCGGCTTTACAGAGACTTGGTTGAGAGAGGGAAAGGACTGGCCGTTCAAAGTATCCAGGGTTTCATTGGTTTAGGCGAGAAAGAGAAGAAGCTCAAAGAGGTGGACGAGTTGTTTTACTGATCAGGGAGAATGCTACATCTGCACGTGAACAGGACATACAGGAGGGACCGTCCAATGCAGCAATATGGGTCAAGCTCAAAAATAAGATGGATACAAGCACTGCGTTACTATAATCTCTCCAACAGCCACGGAGGGATTGAGGAACAGATATGTATGTCGATTAAGGAAAGATGTATTAAAAACAGAGTGGTCATAGTGAGTGACTTTAATATCCCCAATAATGACTGGAAGTCCATTAGAGCAAGGGTTTAGATGGGGCAAACTTTGTTAACTGCAGCAGTATGTGGATAGTCCAACGAGAGGAAGAACCATACTGGACCTCTTATTGGCTAATGAGCCTGGTCAGGTGAATGACCTTTCAGTGGGACATAACTTTAGAAACAGTGGTCACAGTTCCTTCAGATTTAAGATAGCTATGAACACGGATATGTCAGGACCTTGTGGGAATCTACTGAATTGGCGGAAGGCAAATTACGTCAGCATCAGGCAGAGCTAGGACGTGTCAATTGGGAGGAGCTACTATCAGGCAAATCCAATTTTGTAAGAGGGAACTGCTTGTTAAATCCTGACAGCAAAATCATCTCGTGAACGTTCTCCCAACTGCTCGAATTTCTATCTTTTTTTTGAACAGATATTTCAAGGCCGCTGCATATCAGACAACATGAAGAGATAAAGAATGATTCTGCACTCTGTCCTTCTCAGGACCAGCTTGTCTCTCCAGGCACCTGAAGTCTTTATTGTGGGTCAGAGAACTTCAGAATTGATAGAGCACTGAAGGAGGCCATTTAGCCCATTGTACACCAACGAGCTCTCCAACAGCACAATTTGTCAACAGAGAGAACAGAATGTGTGTGTGTCTGCGTGTGTGTGTGTGTGAGAGAGAGAAAAATCAACAGAGAAAAAAGGAAGTGAAGAGAGATAAAAGGAATGGAGAGAAAACGGAACCACAGAGTGAGTGAGAGCAAGGGGTGTCAGACGAGTCTGAAGTTATATCAGAAGACAGCATGAGGAGAAATATACAGAAATTTCATTTAGAAACTCCCACAGACTGCAAGCCCTTTGTCTGGTCCGTACCCTGTGAGCACGATGCTGTCATCCCAGATCATTTATCGCTAATAATATAACAGAACCGGGTTGCTGACGCTGAACAGGATCCAAAAGAACAATAGATTAGTTCCATGGAGAAGGTGAATTCATTTAAATATTCTGGGCCAACAGGAACTTGTAGTCCCTCTAGACACGGTGTGAGAGACAGGGCGAGAGATTCTCAATTAGGGGGATCACTGACAGGGGGAGATCAGCATCTCAGCTGTGGGTCAAATAATGACTGATAAAGGTTGAAAACCACGTCCGTGGTTTTTAAATTCACATTTCAATTCATATAACTCCACATCGTAAGTGTATTTTAACAATCTTGCATCTTTGTAGTTTTCATGTTTTGGTATGTACAGAAAAGCTTGTTTTTTGTCCCTTTATTTTGTGTTGGGACCAGAGTCCGTTTGAATCCTAACTAAGGCTGTAGACAGAGGTCTAAACTGATTAGGAGAGTGTTTGTGTTGGCAGGGTGGGGGGTCCGTTATAGGGTTATTTAGAAAAGAGGAGGTAAATGTACAGAGCTCAGGAAGGTTATTAAAATCTCCAGCACAGACGCAAATAAGACAGAGTGTATGGAAAGTGTAAGCAATCTGACTTCAAGCACACTGGACAAACAAATAACAATGAGAAGAGGGACCGTTAATACAAGATTGAAGGGGTTATATCTGAATGCGAGCAGAATAAGGAATAGAGTAAATGAGCTTATGGCACAGATTGAAATTGGTAGGTATGACGTGATGGGTATCACAGAGAAGTGGTTGCAAGGGATCAGGATATTCAAGGACATATATCCTATCGAAAAGATAGGTAGCAGAGGGAGTGGGTTTACATTATTACTAAGAAATGAAATTAAATCAATATTAAGAAAGGAAGTAAAGTCAGATGTTGTAGAATCTGCGTGGGTAGAATTGAGGAATCACAAAGATAAGACAACCACAGTTGGAGACTTGCACAGGCCTCCAAAGAGTAGTCAGAAGCTGGGGCACAAGATACACCAGGAGACAGAAAAGATCTGTAGGAAAGACAAAGTTACAGTGATCATAGGGGGATTTCAATATGCAAGTGGAATGGGAAACCAGGTTGGGAGTGGTTCGCAAGAAAAGGAATTTGAGGAATGTCTATGGGATGGCTTTTTGGAGCATCATGTGGTGGAGCCCACTCTGGAACAGATAACACTAGGTTTAATGACGCAGGCTAGACAAGGGAGCTTAAGGTGAAAGAAAACTTCAGAAGCGGTGATTAGAACATGGTTGAATTTATTCTGCAATTTGAGAGAGAGAAAGTAGAATGAGAGTTAACAATATTTCTAGCTGAATAAAGGTAACTGGAGAGGCACAAGGGAGTAACTGGGTAGAATTGACCGGGACAGGGGTCGAGCAGGAAAGACAACGGAACAGTAATGGCAGAAAATTCCAAGATTAATTCAGGAGACACTGCAGAGATACATGCTGAGCAATAAAGGCATGGTACAGGTAGGATGATACTGGATTTTGGTGCTGGAGGAGCACAGCAGTTCAGGCAGCATCCAACGAGCAGCGAAATCGACGTTTCGGGCAAAAGCCCTTCTAACCATTAATATAAAGGAAACTTTAAGAGATTCTTTAGATATATAAAGTGCAAAAGAGAGGTAAAAGTGAACATGGACCAGTGGAAAATGATGCTGGAGAGACGGTAGTGGGAAACAAAGAAATGGCTGAGGAACTTTGTATCAGTCTTCACGGTGGAAGACACGAGTAATTTCTCAAGAATTGACGACAGTGAGAGGGCAGTCCTGAATATGGAGGTCATCACCAAGAAGAGCATGTTAAAAAACGGAATGGCCTGAATGTGGATAGCTCACCTGGACCAGATGGACTACACCCCAGCCTTGTAAGGGAGATAGCTGAAGAGTTAGTGCAAGCGTAAGTGGTAATCTTTCAGGAATGACTAAAATCAGGAAACGGCAAAGTGGCTGTATAATTGCAAACATGACAGCCCGTTTAATAAGGGAGTTAGGTAGAAGATGGAAAACTGCAGACTGATTTGCCTAACCTTGGTTGTGGGTAACATCTTGGAATCCATCGTGAAGGACGGGATTTCTGATACTTGGAGGTGTTTGGTAAAATAGGACAGAGTCAGCATGGTTTCATCAAGGGGAGATCAGTCCTGCCAAACCGGCTAGAAAACAATGAGGGAGTAATGATCAGATTAGATCAAGGAGAACCAATAGATGTTATCCATCTGCACTCAAGAATCCTTTGACAAAGTGCCATGCATGAGGCTGTTGAGAAAGGTATGGGCCCATGGTATTAGAGGCAAGGTGCTTGCATGGATAGAAGTTTGGCTGCCTGAGAGAACGCATAGAGTGGGGATAAAAGTGCTCTTCTCTGGATGGCAACAAGTGACAAGTGGTGTTCCACAAAACTCAGTGTTGGGACCACAACTTTTTACTTTGTGCATTCATTATCTTTCTGAAGGAACTGAGGGCATTCTGGCTAAGCTTTCAAACAGTGCAAAGATAGACAGAGGGACAGGTAGCATTGAAGAGTTGGTTCGGCTGCAGGAGGGTGCTCTCCTGCATCTCCTCAACTTCCCACACCTCCGCCCTTGCACTCCACTCTTCCAACGACAACAAGTTAGAACCTCTCTGGTGCTCGCCTTCATCCCACTAACCTCGGGATACAACGCATCAGCCTCCACCATTTCTGCCACCAACAGTCAGACCCCAATACCAGAGATATACTTCGCTCCCCACCCCTATCATCATACTGCTGAGACCATTCCCTCACGACTCCCTCGTTAGGTCCACACGCCCCCACCAAGCCACCTTCCACTCCCAACACCATCCCTTGACACTGCAAGAGATTTGAAACCTGTGCCAACACCTCCCGCCTCACCTCCACCCAAGGCCCCAAAGGATCCTACTACATCAGGCAGAGAACATCCTGTGCATCCAAACACCTAATCTCGTCAGTCCATTGCTCCTGTCTCCTATACATTGGCGAGGCAGGATGTCAACTTACAGAATGGTTCAGGGAACACACGGAAACCCAACAACCCCACTTCCCTGTGGCCGAATACTTTAACTCTCCCTCCCACTCCGCCAAAGCCCTTCCAGCTTTTGGCCTCCTCGACTGCCAAATTCTAGCCACCTGACTTCTGGAGGAAGAACACATCATCTTCTGCCTTGGGACCCTCCAAACACACGGTATCAAGGACAATTTCACCAGTTTCCTTATCTCCCCTCCCTCCACCTTATCCCAGATCTAACCCTCCAACTCAGCACCGCCCTTTTGAACTGTCCTACCTGTTCATCTACCTTCCCAAGTATCAAATCCACCTTCCACTCTGATCTATCAGGATCATCACCAACCTTCATCGAGCTGTCGCCTTCCAAGCTACCTTTCTCCCAGCGCCAGCTACCCCCCCCCCCCATTTATCTTTCTGCCCCCTTCCACCCACCCACATTCCTGATGAAGGCTTTATGTCTGAAACGTCGAATCTCCTGCTCCTCAGATGCTGCCTGACAGACTGCTTTTCTATGACTACACTTTTTGACTCTGATCTCCAGCATCTGCGGTCCTCACTTTCACCTGCTGAAGGACTTTAACAGGTTTGGAGAGTGAGCAAAGAAGTGGTAGATGGAGTACAATGTGGGAAAGTGTGGGAAAGCATTCTGCCAGGATGAATGGAGGCATGGACTATTTTCGAAATAGCGAGCAAATTCAGAAGTCTGAAGGGCAAAACGACTCGGGGGTTTAGTCCAGAAGTCTTGAAAGGTAAACTTGCCGTTTGTCAGTAGTTAGAAAGGCAAATACAATGATGATATTTATTTCAAAAAGGCTTAAATATAAAAGCAGGGATGTACTTCTAAGGCTCTACAAGGCTTTGGTCACGCCACATTTGGATTATTGTGCGCAGTTTTGAGTCCCATATCTCAGGAAGGATGCACTGGTCCTGGTTTGTTTTCCAAAGAGATTCACGAGAATGGTGCCAGGAAATAAAAGCTTATCATATAAAAAATATTTGAGGGCTCTGGGTCTGTATTTGGTAGAATTCAGAAGGATGTTAGGAGGTCTAATTGAAACTTACAGAATACTAAATGACCTGGGAGAGAGGGGATTTTGGGAAGATGTATCCAATGTAGGAGAGACTAGCACCCGAGGGGACAGTGGAAAAGGAAGATCTTTTCGAACAAAGATAATGAGAAACCTCTTCAGCCAGACAGTGGTGATTCTGTGGAATTCACTGCTACAGAGGGCTGTCGAGTCCAGGTCAGTGAGTATATTTAGGAGTGAGACAGATAGGTTCTTGACTGTAAAGGGGATCAAGGGTTACAGGTAGAAAGTGTGAGAATGCGGTTGAGAAGCTTAACAGCCATCATGGAATGGCGGAGCAGGCTCAAATGGACTAATGGCCCAATTTCTGATCCAATGTCTTCTGGTTGTGTGGTTAATATTGGCTCTCCTCATTCCTCATTGGCAATGTACCCTTGAGTTTGATCTTCATATGATTTATGAAGAATAAAATTCCAATACTGATGGCTGGGAAATATCATGTTCCCTCCCTCCACTCTCAGCAGCCATGCCCCGATATCATAATCACACTGCAATTGAAATCCAGTGACATTTACTTCAATACAGTTGATTGACATCGATAATATTAACAGCAGGACCCTTACCTGCCCTCTCTGATCCTTGAATAATCATCTGAATTGTGTGTCACATCATATTCTCTGTTAACATATCCATGCCAATTGTCTGTTATCACTCATGTTGTCATAAGCAATTTTCTGTCAGATAATGGACTAGAAACGTTCTCTACATATTTTACTGACATTATAATCACTGATCAGTAGTTACAGACTGTATATTTTGATTTATAATCCGGGAAACTTGTTTAAGTTCTGACAATCCTTTGACATTACTGTCATATCTAAGGCAGATTGAATGATTACATACAATCAATCTACCATCTCAAATATTTCTTCCTGTTCACCCCACACACATATCCCAAGCCAAACGTGTAAACTTTAAAAGTTCTTTTGAATTTTAATAAAATCATTATTGAATTCAAAGGGGTTAACTGGAGCTATTTGTTCAGTGACTGTGATTAATTTCAGTCTCAGTGGATCCTAATTATGGCAGTGGAGAGTTTCCATGGTTGAAATATAAATGGGCTCTGTTCAATGTGCTATCACATAGCGAGAGTAGGAGCATCACTGACAGCACGAACAGGGATCAGCAGCTTGAGAGAGAGAGCGGGAGGAGAGATCACAATCTGAGAACATTAGACAGGAACGTTACAATAATGATTCATAATCTGAGGACCACGGATTGGAATGTTCCAACAATGGATCAGAATCTGAGAACATTTGACTGGTTTGGTACAGCAATGTATCAGAATCTGAGAACATTAGACTGGCATATTCCAACAATGGACAGAAGTTTATCCTCGGGTCTTTACTTTCTTTCATCGCCTTCGATATCATTAGCATCACGGATCCTGTTTATCCTTTGGATTATTCAAGGTGGTTACTATCCCATCCTTGCGATAGTTGGTGTTCCTGGTAAGTCATTATATTTATCTACTAAACTGGGTTGAACTCAATTTCTGCTCATGATATACAAATTGTGGAAAGTGCAAGTCAATGTCTTCAGTTCCAAACAAAAAATCCTTTCCTTATAAATTATAACTATCAAACTACTTTTTATAAATTACTCACTGATAAGCGAGAAGGACACAGAATGTTCTCAAACTCCTTAATCCATTTTGTCCTTCTCGGATTTACATCTTCATGTCCTCCCCACTCACCAATCCTGTCCAAAACCAGCATCATGATATCTCAGTCTCGTCTGCAGGCTCAGTGCAACTTCTGAATGAACCATGATTTTTGCCTTTGTTCAATCTGGATGCAACAGTTTCAAGTGCCTTCTAATCACATGTCCATCACTAAATAATTGCTCTTGAGGATGTTTGACGTGTTCCCTGCATGTACAGGAAGACAGTTTATGGTAGTCAAGTCATTGACTCATAATCTAGAGCCACAGAATAATAGTCTGTTGATATCTCATGAAGGAAAATGGTGGAATTTAAAAGCAACCATTATCATTTGTTATAAAAGTCCATCTACTTGGCTGAAGTCCTTTAGGTAAGTCAATGTGTCAAACTTCCCCAATCAGGTTTCCGTGTGACTTCAGTGATGAACATGTGGGTGTACTGCACCGTTAAACTACCTGACAGCAGCAAGTCTTCTGAAAAATAGATATAATTTAACATTTGATCGAACAACTCGATTAGCTCATTGTCTTGAGACAAAAACAAATTCAGCCAAACAGTTTAAATTATACCTCAAATGACCCACTTCCAATCAAGTTTGAATGTAATAGATTGATAATCTTAAAAGCCAATGACACAATCCAATAGTTTGAGGTACAAGGCCGTGGAAAATTGAACAGTTGAGAGCAGAGCTGCCAAGCTAACAGCATGCAAAGACTGCCTGAAAAATAGTTCCCTTAAAAGTATATTCATTGATTAGTAACTAGTGAAGCAGAATTCCCCAGAAGAAAAGAAGACAGGACTATGGAGAAGAACCGAAAGTTTCCTGGTTTTGAGATAAGAAGTTTTATTTTGTAAATCTTAATTAAGAATTTTATCTGACTCGTATTGTGGAGGGGGAAGTCAAAGATAGGTTAGAGGAAGAAGTTGTAAATATTCGTTCGATTATTATTCTCTGTAAAACTTTAAGAAATAAAGTTGTTAATTATTACTTTAAATAGTTCTTAGACTCTCGAAACATCACACATTGGATAATTTTTTTCTTTGTTGCTGGTTTTAATTAAGCAGGAGAATTTATCCTGAATTGTAACACTACAAACCTCCAGCAATGTGTTTTACTCTTTCCTGTCCTGTGGAACAACTGAACCAGCCACTCAGTTTAAGATTGGCGTAACATGCTGCCCTGACCAGGACTGCATACATCCTGTGAGAGAAGAACAAAAGTAAAGGTAGCTCCCACCCTCTCCCTGTTTCCCGTATTTGTACAGCTCATTTCTATTCAGGTAGGTGATCATTACATCTTTTAGGTGTATTCGATCTCATTGAAATGCTCCCCGAGTGTGATGCACATCTCCATAGGCAACTCTGGTGCTGGCTTTATTGATGCTGACGTACAGATATAAGGAACTTATAAATTCCATGTCAGTCGTAGTGCATAGAGAAATAATGGCGTTTCATAACACAGAAAGGAAACGGTGATGTCTAAGTGAGAGAAAAGGATTATTGTGATCATCCCTGAGTGTGTTGAGGCAGTATTTGGGGTACTGTGGATAGACTTTCTCTCAAGTCTCACCAGACTAATCCCTGGGATGATGGCAACATGAACAGTGAGTGAAGCTCAGTGAGAGAATAAGGTGATTGCATTGAACATTCAGGGGGATGCACAATCACTTATGATGTTCTAAACAGACACTGTTACGGTGATAAATTCCATGGCTTTTTTTCAATCGGGTTACATGGTTCTCGATAGTTTAAGAGCTTCTGAGAACGTTCCACCCAACCACCCCCACTCCCTATTTCGATTCAGAAACAGAGAGAGGTTCAGGCTTTTAAAAAAAACTCTCCCAACGTTAATGCAGTTCAATTGGTGCGTGATCCTGCAATGAACATAATACCATTCATAATCCCGACAGCAGCAACAGTACCTTCATTATAAAAGAGTTAACTCTTCCCAGCAGCTTCTGACCTACATAGAGCACATGGGAGTGTCTTCTCGGAGATGGAAGATGCCTCCTTGAGACTTTACACAAAATATTTGGTTTCCCTTATCACTGCCAGCAAACCATGTTAAGGTAGCACACGTTCTACAAACAATGGAACCATGATTAACACCATGGAGCCCCCTATCAATGCAGTTTCGGTTTTATTGGTTTGTCATGTTAGAGTATCAATGACGCCCTCCTGTTTCTGTATAACTATCTCGTGGGGCTGAATAGCCTCCTCCTGGTCTGATGAAACAGGTTTAAGGGTCTGATTCGGCTCTGCCTGTTCCTGTTTAACAGCTCGATGTACTGACCAGACCCCTCTTATTCCTGTAGAATAGGCAGGTGGATTGAATGGGCTGTCCCTCTTCTTTTTCATGAGTTTCCACGGGCTCAATGGCTTCCACATATCAGTGTGCAACCAGCCTGGGATGCTGATTGAGCTCTCTATTAACTGTGGAAATGTGCAGAGTCTGGCAGCGCTGTTACATGAATGTTACCGACACTTTACCAGCACAAACAGAATGCTGTCCAGGTCTTGCCGCACATGGACACAAGATTGTTAAGGAGCTGAGGGGGCACAAAATCTCTGAACACTGTGTGATCTTCAGTCATCATCCTTACTTCAGATCTTATGATGGGGAAAGATATTGATATAGCAGTTGAAGATGTTTGTGCTGAGGAGGCTAACCTGAGGATCTCCTGCAGACATGTCCCGGAACTGTGAGGACTGTTGGCTACCGACCACAAGCATCTTTCTTTGTGCTCTGAAAGACCCAGACAAGTGGGAGGTTACACCTGATTTCCATTCAGCTCAAATAAGTGGGTGGTCCTGATGCCATCCTCAGTCAAATACTCACTTGATATCAAAGCCATTCACTGTTTGCTGAGCCCCTGTGTTCACCTCTCGTTCATATCAATTAGGTGACGATGTATGTGTAGGGAATGTTTTCCTCTCACAGCGGGTAATCAATGTCAGGAATTATCTGGGCTAGCGAGTTATGGGATCTACATCACTGAAAGTCTTTAAGGAGGAGGTAGATGGATTTTTGAGCTGTCAGACAGCTAAGGGATGTGAATAATTGGACATTAAAAAGGAGTTAATGCCAATAGTAGATCAGCCATGATGGTAGACAATGGCATGATCGTCCGAATTAGCTGATCCGGTTTCTTATGGCCTCATAATCTGTAATTACAAAGTTAATATTCGTAATTTTCCGAAACGTTCTGTTATTGAACGTTGCAATCAGACAGTGCAAAGTATTTTGTGAGTCATCTCTGGGTGAGATATGAGGGTTGTATTCACAGTGAATCTGGACCTGTATTATGACCAACAAATAAAGCACAAGTTGCAGTGAGGAGACACTCTGCAAAGAGACCAGAGGCGTCTTTCGAACCCAGCCTGGATTTCCAAATTGCATTTTCCAACCCACACTAAACCGTGTGTGTGTGACAGTCTTTAGGGACTGAATGAGATGCTGTGTTACTGTGGATCAGGTATTTGGAGCAAGTGGCCTCCAACTGCTCTTTGCAGGAGCTGTGAGTGGTTGGATGGAACATAGGAACATAGCACTGAGCAGCAGGAGTGTGCCATTAGACACTTTGTCACCGCTCCACCATGCACAAAGATTATGGGTCATGTGATTGTGATCTCCTTAGCACTTTTCTGTCTGTATACCATTTTCTACATTCACTTTTCTGTCAAATGTCAACAAATACAACTTTGAATAAATGTAAACATCCAGGCACCACAAACTTCTGGGGAGGGAATTTCCACTTGGACAGCCCTTTGAAAATTTCTCATTTGTGTTCTAGCCAATGTTGGAGGGTCACTGTTTCCTTTTCCGTCTCACACCTCCACTGGTTACACCAATCTTAAATGGAACCAGTTTAATGATGTGGCCAATGATATCGGTCTCAGATTAGGTCATTTTCTAGAAAGAAAATGTAAGACACAGAACGTTGAACTCATATCAAATAGTAAAATGACAGAGTGTTCCAAATGTTATTCTGCCTTTGAAGTTATTCTGTTCAAATAAGCTACTGGTTGTGGGATTTCTTTCTGGAACAGTTGGATTTGGCTGAATTCCTTTCGTTTCGGGCATATGAGAGTTTCCAATGAATCCTCACCAGGAATCCACCACAAGTAGCAAAGATAACTCAGGGATTTGATAGACTGAGACTTTGCTATCTTGTGGAACAAAGTAAGAGAAAGGGATCAATGGGCTGTTGCTTCTCAGGCAGGGAACAATTTTCTCCCTCTCTGTGTTGAAACATACAATAATATCAACTGAACACCAAACTGGACCACGTGTGCTCTCCTGGAACATTCCCTGGAAAACCTGATTATGGATTATATGCAGCGGCATCATTGCTCTTGTTGTACCCAATTCCATTCAATCTCAAAAAAATGTCCCCATTTCATAATTTGATGACATACTTACACGTGTCTGTGTAATTTGTAAATATTGGTAGGTGTCTTCATAGTATGTGTGTTAATATCAATACATCTTTCTCTTCAAATATTTTATCTAGCTTTAGTCTCCCTGACAAGAGATAATATGCATCCAGCTGATGCACTTTTCTGAAAGTCATGGTGGTTCAATACTATTTCTAGGCTAAGATCGGAACTGATTATCCCCCATAACCAAAGGCCAGCATACCAGGAATGAGAAAAGGAAACCTCTTTGAAAATTTCAAAAATAATTATATCCTGTTATTTTAGTGTTAGGGGATCAAAACTGTACACAGTGCATCAGATGTGGTCTCAGCAATGCCCTGTACAGATGCCGTACAACATTCCTGCAATTTAACCTTAACCTTTTGTCAAAAACAGCATCATTCCACTTACCTTCCAAATCACTTGCTGCATCTGCAGACTGACTTCACATGATTCATGTCCCAGGAACATGGAAACCTCCTGTATCACAGAGTTCTGCAATCTCTCTCCATTTAAATTGATTACCATTATTTTATCCTTCATGCCAAAACAGACAATTTACGTTATGTTATTTCTACTGAAGGATTGCACACAAACTATCCCTGTCTATAATCATATTGCAGACTCAGTATCTCAATTTGACGACACAATGAATCTTGGTGTACGTGCTAATTGAGCTCCAAGCCATTCCCTCCCCTTCCTCCAGATCATTGATACAGATTATTGGTCATTGATGACTCTACAGTGATCTCTGAGGCACTCCATCAGTTAGAGCTTTGCAGCCTGAAAGTAAACATTTCTCTCTACTCACTATTTCCTGCTAGCGACATATTCCCTGTTCCTGTGTAGCCGCTCAGGCGGGTTGAATGGCCTCGTCCTGGTCTGTGTAATGTACCCAACGATCTGAATTACTTAATTCGATATTCCTGTGTAATTTCTTAGAGGGGCAGAATGGTCTCCTCTTGTCTCATTATAACGATCCTGTCTGACGGATTGGGGTGGTCCCCTACCCTGGAATAGCATCGAGGGGTGGATTGAGGGAACAACACATGGGGTAGGGACAGCAGTATATCTCTATAACAGCATCGAGGGTGGATTGAGGGAACAACACATGAGGTAGGGGCAACAGTATATCTCTGTAACAGCTTTGAGTGGTGGACTGAGGGAACAACACATGGAGTAGGGGCAGCAGTATATCTCTATAACAGCATCGAGGGTGGATTGAGATAACAACACATTCAGAATGCTCATGGCTGGTCCAATTGTATCTGATCATCCCTCTCCTGTCTGTTCCCGATAAACATTGACTCTCCTGTCCAGCAAAGATCAGTCGAGCTCAGTCTATATTCCATCCTCAAAGTATCCTCAATATTCCCTATTCCCTGAGGATGAGGATACCACAGACCGCACAGCACTAAATGGAAAGGGTCATCTTTATTTCATTTTCGGACCCATTACATTAAAACTGTGCTAACCTCACATCAAATCACCACCTCTTTTCATACTTAAAGATATAATAATTATGAATAACCATAAAATATTCTGCCCTCCAAACCTGTCCCACATTCCCACTGACTCTTTCCACATGAGCATGAATAAAGGAGCAGAATGAGGCCATTCGGCCCACCAAGTCTAATATGCCATTCAATAATTTCTTGTATGTACACCAAACCCAATCTTCTGCCTTCTCCTTAGAATCCTTGATCCCTTTATAAACCAAAGAATGTGTCGATTTGTGTCTTAATGACACTAGTGCTTGTGTCTGTGTGTGCATGTGTGTATATATGTGTGTGTGTGTGTGTGTGTGTGTGTCCGTGTGTGTATGTCCAAGTGATTGTTTTCTGTGTATTTGTGTGTCTACATCTGTGTACCTATGTATCAGCCTCTGTGTTTCTATGTGTGTTTGTGTCTATTTGTGTGCAATTGTATGTCTCTGTGTGTTGCAATCTGTGTGTATGCCCATCTCCTTATATGTGTTGTGCATGTTAGTATGTTGGGGTGTTTACCAATATGTCTGTGCATTTCAGTGTCTGCATCTCTGTGCAGTGAGGTATCGATTTTTGTTTGGGACTGAATGGACTGACGTTGGAACTGACAGTGGGTTTAAAGTGAGAACTGAATGTCGCTCTTTACTCAGTTGATGGGAAGTGGATGTTTCAGAAGCTCCACATAAGCCATCTTGTTTCTGTCCGGCTCATGCCAGGTTCCTCCCCACATGGTGGGAGAAGGGGGTGTGAGGGAACAGACATCAGGCACAGCACCACCCGGCTTGGCCCTTTCTGTCCCATTCCAAACAGTTTCTCCTGGAACAGGAGAAAGGGAGAGAGGGAGGGAGAGTGGAAATGATTGACCCTGCTGTTAGTGCTGTTGGATGTGGGGCTGGGAGGAATGGTGAGGTGTCCGGAATGAGTCAGTCGACAGTTGTAAATTAATTTAGTATTATTAGTGTTGGGGGTATTGTGTAGGTGACAGAGAAAGTGAGGAAGAAAGTTGCTGAATTCAATAGTGAGTTTGGAAATGCCTGAGCCTTATTTGGAAATAGAGTGTGAGCCTTGTTCGGGGGTCAGTGCTATAACAGGCATACAGGGAGTGTGAAGGAGCAGATGGAATATGGTGACCCTTATCCAGACAGAGCGGAGAAGGTTATTGACGCTTGGCCTGTATCACAAGGTGACCCTTCCGGAATGTCTTGTCCAAATCTATCACCAATGACGCTACAGACCATGTCCCTCAGATTCATTTTAAGGGGAGCTTACAAATAACAAGGAGAAGCAAACATTGGTGTAATATATATCGAAACTAAAACTGTTGCAGAAATTCTGAGCGTCATATGCGCTGAAAATTAGACATGCAAATATCATGGATACTGCAGTCTTATTGGATGGTCTCAAGTTGCATCTCAACTGCGTTAACTAAGTGACTGCTCATACTGTGAAAAATAAATTCCCTAAATGTATATCAGGTGGGTTGAAGAGTATGTATTGAACCAAACTAGAGATCAAGTTTTTTTCGGATTTGGTGTTGTGTAGTCAGGAGGACTAATCAATGTCCTTGCTCTGAAGCAGCTTTGGAGGAGTAGTGACATTAATATGTTGTATTTTACACAGCGTCTGCATACAATATAGAATGTTTGTACATTTTGGTCAATGATGGATGCATGGAGCCGAGAGGGTCAAGTTTGTTCCAGTGAATTGGGAAAATAAAAAATAACATTCAGTGGGAGATAAGCAATGGTTGTTAGAGTCATAGAGTCCTATAGCATGGAGACAGGCCCTTCGGCCCAAACTGATCCATTCCGACCAAAATGTCAATTCACACTAACCCCATTTCCCAGCCATTGTCCCGCATCCTTCTAATCCTTTCCTATCCTGTATTTGTCCAAATGCATTTTAAATGTTGTGAATGTACCCACCTTAACGACTTCTGCTGGCAGCTCATTCCATATGTGTATCACCCTGTGTGTAAAAAAGTTGCTCCTCAGGTTCCCTTTTATTCTTACTCCTCTGATCTTAAACTGATGCCCTCCAGTCCGTGATTGTCCAATCCCGGGAAGTAAAGGCTGAGTGCATTCACTCTATCCATGCCTGTTATGATCTTATACCCTTCAATAAGATCCTCTCCCCAGTCACATACACGCAAAAGTAAACAGTCCTAGCTTTTCCAACCTCTCCCTCTAACTCAGAGCCTTGAGTCCTTGGCAACATCGTCGTAAATTTCTTCTGCACTCATTCCAGTTTAATAACATCATTCCTATAGAAAAGTTAACAAAACTGAACATAACGCTACAAGTATGGCCTCATCAGTGCCCCGTAGTCTGCAGCATAGCTCCCCAAATTCGCTACTTAGTGCCCTGACTGATGAATGCCAGTGTGCCAAAAGTCTTCTTCATTGCTTTGTCTACCTCTGAATCAACTTTCAGAGAACCATGTACCTGAATTCCAAGGTCCCTCTGTTCAACTAGATTCCTGAAGACACAGCCATTCACCATAAAACTCCGATATTGATTTGAGTTTGTAAAATGCAAGAACTTGCACTGATCTGCATTAAAATCCATTTGCCATTTCTCGGCTCACTTCCCAAGCTGATCAAGGTACTGCTGTAAGTTCTGAAATTTCTGATAACCTTTGTCATTCTCTATGTAACCGCCTATTTGATTGTCACCTTCAAACTTACAAATCATGCACGTACATTCTCATCTAAATTATAGATATATGTAATATATAGTGGTGCCAGCATCGCCCCGATGCATTCATTAGTCCCAGGCCTCCAGTCTGACAAGCACCCTTCCACTATTACTCTTTGCTTCCTCCCATCAAGCCAACTTTATTTCCAATTTGGCAGGTCCTCCTCAATTTCATGAGATCTAACCTTCCAGAGCAGCGCACCATGTGGAAGATTATTGAACGCCTTACTTGAATCCATATAGACTACGCATACCACCCTGATCTCCTCAACGTTGCTGGTCACTTCGTCAAAGAATTCGAACAAATTTGTGAGCTATGGTGTCCGATGCACAAAGCCGTGCTAACTTTGATGATAGACTTTTGCCCGAAACGTTGATTTTCCTGTTCCTCGGATGCTGCTTGCTCTGCTGTGCTTTTCTTGCACCACTCTAATCTTGCTCCGAATCACACTCTGTCTTTCCTAAAACACGTATATCTTATCGCTCAGAACCTTTTCAAGGAAGTTACCTGCTACAGATTTTAGGTTTAGTGGTCCATAGTTCCAAAGTTTTTCTTTTTAAGCCCTTCTTGAGTAAGGGCACAGCATTCGCTACTCCCCCAGTCCTCCGGGACCTCACCTGTTGGCCAGCGATGATGTAACAATATCAGCCATGGCTCCCGCAATTCCTTCTCTGTCCTCCTGCAGTGTTCCTGAATATATCTGGTCAGGACCAGGAGATTTATAGAAATAATGCAAAGTCTGAAAAATACGTCTATTTATTTCAGGTATAAACACCAAAGAAAGGGAAAATGACACAATGATGTTTAACACAAATTAGAAAAGGTATTAATGATAGGAAGTGGATTCGGAAGAATTTCAGTCATTGTGAAAACCTGAGAATTCGGAGAAGTTCACGATCTAGAAACAAGGGCCATGAAATTGATAAGGAAATCAAAAACAGAACATGAATGCTAACAAACAAGAACAAAAACACTGCATAAGTCTACAAGCTGTATTTCAAAGGAAACAAAACAAAAGCAAGGTCAAATATGGAAACTGGTAATCGGGAGAGGAGGGTTTATTGTGAAAAACAGGGAAATGACCAAAAAATAACCAGTTACTTTGCATCTGTCTTCACGGAGGAAGATCCACAAAATCATTCAGAAATACCAAGTGATCATGTTGTGCTTGTGCAACTGAAGACATAAAGTCAACATATGTCAGTAACAAGGAGGTATTTGAGAATGTAACTGGATTGAGCATTGCTAAGTCTGACAAACCTAATGTACTTCATATTAAAATGTCAGACATATATCGGCAACAGAAATATTAATTGCACAGTCGATGACTGTGTTTCATTTTCCTGTGCATTCTGCAGAGGCTGGAAGCCATTCCGGATAAATGGAAGTTATTAAACGTGGTCCAAGCACTATAGATTAATGGAAGGAATCAAAGCATCTATAAAGGGAAGAATACATAGTTTGGAGAACTGCCGACCAATTAACTTGACATCTGCAAGTTGGAAACTGTTGGAATCTATTATACAGCATGTGATATTGGATATTTAGGGATTAACAGTAATAATGGAGAAAATCCATATGTCTTCCTGACAGATGTCTAACTCGATGTGCAATTAGTTTTCATACCCCAACAACCACCCTCTGAGAAAAGAAACAGGAAGTGACTTCGCCACAGGAAATAGCATCAGCAATACAAAGAAATCCAAACATATAAATGGAAAGCAAAAAATTTTAAGCATTGTTTCGCATGAGGTCCACTGAAGATGTAACCTTGTAAGATAAAGAAACGTCTGGAAATGAAGTGAGCAAACCTACATCCATTGTGTAAAGTGTTGGTGACCCAATCTGAGAAAGAATATACTGACCACAAAAAAGTACAATGGACATTGTCCAGATTAATCCCTAGATGGCGAGATTGCCTGATGGGGAAACTCGGCCTGTGTTCTTTAGAGTTTGAACGAATGAGAGGAGGGTCACAATGAAACTTGGAAACTTCACAAAACATATGTCAAGTTGGAAATAAACATGACGTTTCCCTGGCTGTCAGTTCCACATACAAGGCAAATAATTGCAGTTTAAGAGACAGAGCAATTAAGACCGCAATAATGAGGAAATTCTTCACTTTGTGAGAACTGCCTAAAACAGGGGCATAGAAAACTGCTGGTAGGGCAAGATTAGGGAGAATCCCCAGATATTCTGCAAGTGTGTCAAGCTGAAAAGAATAACAAAGGAACAAGTAGGAGTTATTCGTGACTTGCCAAGTTGCATCCAAATCACCTTACTGTTAGGAGACAGAGGGTAGTGGTTGAAGGCTGTTAGTGTGACTGAGACAGGTGTCCAATGGTGTATCACAGGGATCAGTGCTGTGTCCCTTATTATTTGTGATACGGAGGTGTTGGTGTTGGACTGGGGTGGACAAACTTAAAAATCACATACCACCAGGTGATAGTCCAGCAGGTTTATTCAGAGGAACGAGATTTCAAAGCGCACAACCACTTGATGAAGAAGCAGCTCTTCGAGGGTAGTGCCTCCGAATAATCCTGTTGGACTATAACCTGGTTTTGAATCATCTTTAACCTGATTATTTGTGGTATTCATAAGTGATGCAGCTGTGAATATAGACGGGGGTGGCGGGAGTGTGACAACTAAGTTTGCGTTTGATACAAAGATTGGCCGGGTGGTTGGCAGTGAGAAGGAAGGTCTTATGTTACAGGAAGATACAGATGGAATGGTCAGATGGGTGGATGAATGGCAGATGGAATGTAACCCTGATGAATATGAATTGATGCACTTTGGAAGAAGGAACTGGACAGGGGAGAACTCAATGAATGGCAGCACACGAGGAAGCTCAGAGGGTGTTTCTCCACAAATCCCTGATTGTGACTAAACCGGTTTTTGCACAATTTGAGAAAGCATAGGGACCGTAGATATAACCTTTATTCATCAAGGCATAGATTATAAGAGCTATGCGGAAGTTTGCTTTTGCCAAGATGGAATACTGATTGTAGTTCTGGGAGCCAGATTACAGGAAGAGTGTGATTGTGGTGGAGAGGGCTCAGAGGAGATTCACCAGGATGTTCACTTGGATGGAGCATATGAGCTATGGAGATAGGCGGGATAAGCTCGGGCTGTTTAGTTTGGAGGAGAGAAGGCTGAGTGGGCCGAGATTCAGAAGGATAGGATTACGAGGGACATGGATAGGATGGATAGATGGTAGCTGTTCCTTTTAGGCAAAGGGCCAAGAACAATGAAGCACATTATAAAGTGAAGGATTTTAGATGTGGAGAGGAATTGAGGATTGTTTTTCACTCAGAGGGTGCTGGGGTCAGGAATGCACTTCCTGAGAGAAGAATTGTCAAGGTAACTTCACAACCATCAGAAAATACACGGTTGTGAACATGAAATGCCATAAGATTCACGGCTACGGTCTTGTGTTGGTAAGTGGGGCTTATGTCGACCGTGCTGTATTGTTGATGGGACAAAGTCTGTGCTTCTGTGTTTGTATGGCTGTGGAAGATCAATAAGTGAGTAGCTTAAGATAGGAATTGATGGGTTTCTGAAGAGTATATTAACAAGGGTTTTAAGATTGAACTTGTAATATCTTCTGAAAATATGTCAATGGCAAAATTACGGAAAAAAAAGGTGCAGCTTTCTGACAGTCTGATACCAGATAATTGAGGACAGGGAAAAAGCAGAACTGTGGAGCAAATACTTCAGTTATGTCTTCACATAAGAAAACGAAACAAAAAAGAAAACTTCCCAACAAAACTAGTGAACATTAGTTTGTTTAGAAAAAGGGAATAGAATGAAATTAGCACCTGAACAGTTTTCGAGGAAGTATTGGAACTAAAATTAATGAGCACAGACAAACTCAACAGAGATTGATCAAATGGGAATCATATTTGAGAAAGTGCCTTTAGCATAATTATGGAGAAGCAATCAATGAAATATGTGCATTTTCAGAAAGATTTTTGATAAAGCCTATTATGCAAATTCAAATCCTCTGGGATTGGGACTAATATGGTTTTAGAATGGGAGAGCTGTCAGGAAGCAGTGAGTAGAAATAAAAGAATGCATTTTTTGAATGGAAGGCTTGGATGATATAGCAAGGGTTGGGGTTTGGGCCCCAGCTATTCCCAATACAAATCATATGTATGATTGAGTGGATCAAGTACAATATTTTCAAGTTTGCAGATGGCACAAAACAATATCAGATTGTGAGTGGGTGAGCAGGATGTCAAAATGCTCCAAGGTGATTGAGACAAGTGGAGTGCCTGGGCAAATATGTGGCACATGAGGAGCAATGGGGAGGGGAAGCGGGGGATATGTGATATTGTGACCTTTGATGGGAAAAACAGAACTGGAGCCTATCATTTGAAAAGGGATTGGTTGAAAAATGTTGATCTATAAAGGAACTTAAACTGTATTTTTGTTTCTTCTGTGCAGCCCTCCGAGGTCAGTGTAGGGCAATGAGATCTGAATCATGAAGTCAGTACTGGGAATGGCATTGGCACGCTGACCAGTGTACACAGACCCAACAAGTGGGGAGCTGTAACATTGAAAAGGATCTGGATCTCCCTGTACACCAGTCACTGAAAGCAATATTGCAGGAGCAGAAAGCAGGTAGGCAGATAAATCGTGTATTCACCTTCATTTCAGGGGGATTTGAATACAAGAGTAAGGGTGTTTTACTGCAGGGCGTTGGTGAGACCTCATCTCGAACACTGTGCAGTATTATGTACAGTTTTGGTCTTCTTACCTAATAAAGGACAAACCTGACATTGAGGGAGAGCAGCGAAGATGACCAGACTGATCGCTGTTGTGGGAGCAGAATCTGGGGTGGCTGGGCCTGAATTCCATGGGCTTTAGGAAAATGAGTGGAGATCTCAGTGAAATATATATAACTCTGTCAGGACAAGACAGATTGGAAGCAGGGGTGACTATTTCCCTTGCTGGGACATCAAAACAAGGGGCCACAGTATTAGGTACAGACAGACCACTCTGCATTGAGATGAGAATAAGTGTCTGCACTCAGAGACTGGTGAACCTGGAGAATTATCTCCCAGATCAGACTGTGGAAACCAAGGCACTGAATATAAAAATGGATTTCTGGAAACTAAAGGGATAGGGAGAGAGCAGGGTATGGTATGAAGATAGAGGATCAAATATCATTACAGGTTGTTCTTCAATAACGTGGTAGCTGTGTTCCTGTACATCACATGTGTTGCAGAAAATCATGTAATATTAATAATGTGGCCTATGGGGAAAACAGAATAATGGGTAAACCGCAAAATATCAGTAAAAAACCAAAATTAAAGTTCGTCTAACACACACACCCTAGCGCAGTCTAATTAAACCTTTAAATCATATATTGTAATGAAATAGTGCTGTAAACACAACACTTTCACAATACAGTCACTGGCTACATCCCTGCACCTTTCACCAAATTCTTCACCTGAAAGCGCGCAGGGCTGACTGACCACCTGATGCCAACATGGAATTCTATTTCTCCTCAAGATTCTCCCCCAGTTTGAAATAAAGTTCCTTCTAATTGGAGAGAACACTTTCCCGATTCAGGCTCAGGTTTAAGGCTTTGCAGAGCGGATTGCATTTCTGTTTTAGCTGAACACTCAGAGGGTGCATTTTGCAGACAGAGGATCCTGAAGCTGGGTTTTGTTGTTCAGCTGGTGCCTGGCAACGAATTGCGCCACAGTGAGCGGGAGCTCACTTTATAGAGAAAAGGTGCACAATTCACGAATCGCATTGCTGTCAAATCACGTTTAATAAACCCGCGTTATCAGAAAACTGCCTGTATATTGAATCGAGGAGCAAGATTGATGGACTGAAGGGACTACAACAGTTCTTATTTTATATTTCACAATGTTTAAACATACTAATGGATATGAACACTGTTTCGGGAAAACTGCATTGTGGAGATTTTCTCCATGAACTAGAATGGGGAAGGCGCAATGTGTTGTATGACCTATTCCTTTCCCGATGTTTCTGTGCAGTCTGTGGGAAAGCACTGTAAATGTTGTCACAAGCTCTCAGATGTTAGGAAGGAGGTTGCTGCAGGGTCAACAGGACTGTGATTCCCGTTCCCTTTTCTGATATGGTGGCTGGTGCCGTTTATTCTAACTGGTTTTATCCTTTAAGACCTTGGAGCAGTGTGATTCAATTGAGAGTCTTGCTTGGTTGTTTCAGGGACCATTGAAGACTTTATCACATGTCTGTGTGTCTGGAGTCACTTTTAGACCAGACCAGGAAAGCACGGGGGATTCACTTCCTGAAAATACATTGTGGAAGGAGATCGATGTTTACAATCAACATTGGATGCAAGGTCACTGTGACCATCACCAGATTCGAGATCTTGATATTTTATTTTTTTAAACTTCCATCAGCTGCCAGAGCATGATCCTGTGTTGGATTAGTAATCTAGTGACATTTCCACAACAGCACCATCTCCACATAGGAACCTATTAGAAACCACACTGAGCGGGTTATTTCTGTACTGCTTCACAACTCTGTCAAGATGAACTCCCACCAATTTGTTTATCGTGAAGTGACTGAGGGGGTGTGAAATGGTCAGAATGTAATTATTCACCTATTAGGGGACTGGACATAGCTGAGTAATTTTTCACATTGTCAGGGAGATGTCGGAGTTGGAGCTGTAATGAAACATCTTCCCCAGGAACATGGCTTGTTGTGCAGCACAAGTCTTCAGTCCTATTGCAGGAATGGAGTCAGGACCCATTGCCTTTGTCGTATCTACTGTGTTCAGCTGTTTCCTCATGTCACATGCAGCGAATCGAATTTGTTGAACACTACCATCTGTGATTCTGTGGGCATCATGGCGAGGGTGAGTTGAATCATTCAACACCTCTGGCTGAGGATGGTGCAGATACTATATCCTTGTCATTTTCACTGAGGTGCAGGGCTGTTCCATTATTTAGGATGGGGATATTTCTGGTGTCCTCTCCTCCAGTAAGTTGTTTAAGAGTACACCAACACTTATGTCTGCATGTGGCAGGACTGCAGAGCTTAGATCTGATCTGTTGGTGTTGGGATCATTTCGTCCTCTCTATCAGATGTTAGTTCTGCTGTTTGGAATGAAACCACTCAAGCGCCGTAGCTTTGATGGTTTGTCATCAGCTTTAGGTACACATGGTTCTGACCGTGGCATGTTCACCCACACTCGTCACTGAACCATCACTCGGTTTGATGATAATAGTAGACTGATGGAATATCCTGGGGAAAATGTGGCAGATTATGTTTGAATACAATCCTGCTTCTGTTGCTGCTGTTGTCTACAGCATCACGTGATAGCCTAGTTTGAGCTACAATATGTGCAATTCAATTCTACTGACTGTTCCCCAGTTCACATCGAAACCCATTCACCCATCAGCCTTGTACTCAGTGAACGAACCTGGTTTCTGATGCAGTAACACTTTCATATTCTCATTCTGCTGAGAGTTCTCCTTAGTGTCATGCTTCAAATTTGTTACATTACTCAAACCCTTTAACATATTCATCTGAAACGGTTCCTTTCTCATAATGCCATCTTCTGCATTTGAATTGAATGTGTTTCCCTCTGGTTTTTTCCCTGACCATGATTATGAGCTCTCTGGTGTCAGTGATGCCAGCCTTATGCAGTTTCTGAGCGAATGAAAATAAGCACTTTGCGTTATTGTTCAGTACCCAGTGTTGGGCACTCCGTGTTGGACAGGGCGTTTGAGCAGCTTTCACACACGTCATTGGAACTTGTTCAAAAACAGAAATTGCTGAAGAAATAAAGCACGTCCGGCGGCATCTTCTGTAGTGAATGCAGAGTTAATCTTTCGGATCCAGTGACCCTCTACAAAGCTCACAGTTTCTCCAGCAATTTATGTATTTATTTCCAGTATCCATAGTTATTTATTTAATTGAATTTTTTGCTGTGCCTATTCGTTTTTGGAGAAACTCAGCAGGCCTGACAGAATCTGCAGAAACACAGAAACAGAGTTGACGTTATAAGCCCAGTGTGACTTGTTCAGAACTGAAAAAGGTTGGAAACTGGGCTTTGTAATCCCTTGCCGTAGATGGGGGATGGGTGACTTGGAAAAGAGGGCATGGCAAAAGATAAGCGGGCTATTAGCAGTGGTAAACGAGAAGATAATGCAAAATGGGTTTCAATTCAGGTGTAAATGGGGGAAAGGGGTTCTCTCGAACTGAGCGTAAGATGAAGAAGACACAACCACACAAGGTCATAGGAAGAACAGGAGGGAGAACGTTGACCATGTGGTATTAAATAGATCTAGATCTATACGTTTTGACAGTATACATCATCACTGCCTTCACACTATGGAAGTCAGGTGCTTGACCTCTTATTAGCACGAGTAAGAGTTTCATGCTGCCTTAGTTTTGGAACATAGAACAAAACTAACAGTATGACATTTGGGCTGTTTTCTTTACCTGTCATTTTTAATATTCTTTCCAATTTGTCGAGCTTATCGTTAAATGTTTGATCTTGAAGTTAGTATCAGATGGAGTGTACGAGTTTGAGGGGTGGCATTCTATAAGTTTATAATATCATGGGAGGCATGGATAGAGTGAATACCGAAGGTCTTTTCTGTAGGATCGGGGAGTTCAAACACAAATGCATAGCTTTAAGGTGGAAGGGAGAAATTTGAAAGGGACAAAGTGACAACATTTTTTACACAGAGGGTGATGTATCTATGGAATGAGCTGCCAGAGAAACAGTGGTAGATGCTTGTACAGCCACAATATTTCAAAGGTATTTAGACCAACATATGAATGGGAAACGTTTGAAGGCATATGGGCCAAGTGCAAGCAGATGAGATTAGTTTAGATAAGAAAACCTGGTCAGCATGGACAAGTTGGATCAAATTGTCTGTTTGTGCACGATATGACTGTATGAATCTAGAAAGTGAGGAAAATGTACGAAAAGATATGATGTAATAAATCGGACAGAGATATAGAACATGCATCAAGAGCTTTCGTATCTCCATAAAAAAAGCTTGAAGAAGTGTGTGTGAGCTGAAGCAGAAGTGAAGTGAGGAAAGTACATTGAGGCCATTAGGAGGGTGTGACTGGAGAACCGGCCACAGCGAACAGGCAGATAATTTACACTAGTATTTTAATTCACTGTTCGTGGAAAAAGTACTGTAAGCATGTCAATTGTATAAACAGTATGGTAATAGGAGGGCAGTTCTTGAACTGTCTCTAACAAAAGGAACAAGGTTTTTAACTAACAGATAAGAATAAGGGGAGGCAGGTCAGCAGTAATTCATAGTTAATTTTAAAAGAAGTGGTCACACAGTGACTAGCGGCATTGTGTGAAATATTCCATAACTCTTTGGATTACAGGAGTGTTCCAGTGAAACTGGATAACTTCCAATGTGGCGCCTGTCTTCAAGAAAGTAATGAGACAGAAGGCAGGAACAATTTAGCCTAACCATTATTGCTGGGAATCTGCTAGAGCCTGTTATTAAGGAAGGAATTGCAGCGCACTTAGAAAAGCTTAATGCAGAGTTGGCATGGTTTTATGAAGGGGAAACTATTTTTGTCCTGTAAAATCGAGTATATCAAGATTAGAGTCATGCTGGAAAAGCATAGCAGGCAGAATCCAAGGAGCAGGAAATTAAATGTTTCGGGCAGGAGCCCTTCATCAGGAACACCTGAGAATGTGACAGGCAGATTTGATAAAGGGAACTGGTCAACATGAGGCTTTCCAGAGATTTTACACAAGGTATCACAAAATAAACGCTCTGTCACAAGACAGAGACTCGTAGTATGATGAAAAATATATTAGCATGGGATGACAGTTGCTTAACACATAGAAATCAGAGAGTCAGGATTAATTGATCTTTATGATAAAGACGTATCTACTGGATTACCACAAATATAAGTCTGACGGCATCAGTTATTTACAATCTATACTGATAGCCTGAAGGTGAAAGCTGAGTGCAATATACATCCGAGTTTGTGGATGACACTGAGAACCAAAATGCTGACTGTGTTTTTAATGAAGAGGACTCCCAAAAAAGGAGCAGTACAGAGGGATTGGAGTGTTCCTGTGTATGAATCATAACGTCAGCATGCTGATGCAGCAAGTAACTAGGTTGGTTCATGAGGCAGCTTCCTGGGATGGAAGGGTTGAATTATTGAATACATCTAAAATGGTGAGGAGATTATTCATTGTGGTTGAAATGTATGAGGGTGATATTACTGAAATGTACAAGATACAGAGGGGGCTTGACTAGGTAGATGCTGAGAAGGTGTTTCACCTGAGTCTCGAACTCGAGGTGGTAGATAACGAATAAGGAACATCGATTTCAATCTGAGGTGAAAAATGATGTACTCTCTCATAAGGAAGTGAACGTCTGGAATTCCCTAAACTAGAGAGTTGTGGAGGGATACAGGGAATTTGGTAGGAAATTGGAGTTGAACCCGGAAGTAGATCAGCCATGTTCTTATTGAATGAGAGTTCAGGCCTGAGGGGCCGAATAGCCGAGTCATGTTCCTACTTCTTAAGTTTTTATGTTATGATTTTGGAAATTAATGAGTTATTTTCCTGGAAGTCGTGTTGTACAATGTTGCATTCGTGACAGGAGAAAAAATGCCTGAGTTAACCCTGGATGGGATATGAGGGCAGTATTCTGAGCAATTCCAGAGCAGAAGTTACAGAGTGGGGAAGCCTGGAAAAAGGGATTGCGGCTGGGGGTTCACTTCCTGACCAAACCTGGAATTTCGAAGTGTATTTCCGTAACTACATCTAACCATCTGCGTGGCCTCGCTCTGTCTGTGTGTACCAGATCCGAAGGGCTGAATCGGACATCAGAATACAGGGCTGAGGGACACGAGTGGGCCAATCGGCCCTTTGACACTACTCCACCAGTAAAGAAGGTCATGGCTCCTCTCATTGTGCTCCCAGCTGCATTTTTCTCTCCATGCAGCGTTATCCCTGATTCATCTGTCTACGGAAAATCAGACAAAGCCATAAAAAGATAATATAATATTATATAATATTAATATAAAGATTCAAACTTCTGGGAAAGAGAATTCCCACTTGAATGAAATCCAACTTTGTGATTTTTTCCTCACTCCGGTTCTGACTGAGGTTGGGGGGTGTCACTTTTTCCTTTCCTAGTTCCACTCCTCCACTGCTCACAACAAATTTTAAATGCAACCAGGTTGGTGATATGACCAATGATAAAGGTCTCAGACTGGGTCAGGTTCAGTGCTAGGAACAGGTCAGGCAGATTTCTTTCATCAGCCGCAGGTAACAAATAGGGCTAATGGAGCAGAATGTTAGATTTGTGGTCAGTACTGCTGCCTCATATCAACAAGGAGCTGAACTCAATTCCAACCTCGTCCGACCCTCGATGTGGAGTTTGATCATTCTTCCTATGTCTGTGTGAGTTTCTTCCCAGTTCTCCAGTTTCCTCCCACAGTTCAAAGATATCCAGCTTAATTTGATTGACCATGCTAAATTACCCAGAGTGACCAGGAATGTGTAGGTTAAGTGGGTTAGTCATGGGAAATGCAGGGTTACATGGATAGGGTAAGGGGACAGGTCTGGATAGGATAATGTTCGGTGGGTTGGTGTGGACTCGATGGATCGAATGTCCTGTTGCCACCCTGTAGGGTTTCAATGACAACGGCGTCAAGATTGGGCTATACAAACTCCCAGTTGGTATATACCTGATCCACTCGCCACAAGGCTTTGTATATTTCAATAAAATCAGCTCTCATTCCAACGGTAGCCTGTTAAAGTCGCCATAATATCAGCCCTTCATGCATGGAATAAATGAAGTGAAACATCTATGAACTGCTTCCAGTGTTACAATATCATTGCTCAGATACGAATGCAAAAATAAAGCTAATCTCACACACCGATGAATCAGTTTATTTTTGTTTTCTCAGAGTGGAGTGAGTCTTATAAACACTCTTCCCCGCAGAACATGGGAGGCAGAGATATTGGATACATTTGAGGCAATGTTCACGAATCACAAAGGAGTCAAGGATTATCGAGCAGCAATGTGCAGTGTTGGGGAAATTGTAGACAGTGGTTCCGTATGACACGGCTCCAGAAAATCCAGGAATTAGACAAAATGGATAAGATCGATAAAGTTTTAAAGGGGATCAGGATTGCAGCGATCTGAAAGGCCTGAAAGTAATGCTCGATCCCACCCCACCACAGTCATTTACTTAAAGGTCAACATTAAAAGAGCTACAGAATACTGAATAATGCCAATTTGTCAAGTGGAAATGACAAAACAAGGGAAAGGATTGACTAAGTCCCAACACACAGGGCACCCGTCAGAAGCTTTCAGCATGCCTGTGGCCGCACCTGCAACCCCCTCTGCTCGTTCGATGGACCCAGTTACTCAGCAGGTCTTGGTCATCAAATTCACCAAGTTACATGAAATGATTGAAGGCATGATTGAAGAAAAGTTCAGCAGGAGGCTAGAACCACTCTCAGCCATGCTCCAAAAAATATGAGCAGCAAATATGAAAGTCTTGGAAACAGAACAGATGAGGTCGTGCGTCAAACTACAGGGGCAGAGTCAGTGATCGATTCCTCTAAGGAGCGGATCCTCGCCCTTGGAAAACAGGTCCGTATCTTAAATGAACAATTTGACAACCTTGAAAACAGGGGCAGAATGAAGAATGTTCATATCATCGGTCTGCTGGAGACATAAGGTGTTCAGCCAGTGAGTTTTTTTCGAGAACTGGCTGCCGTGTTCCTTCACTTCGAAGCTGAAGAGGGACGAGTGAAGAGTGAGACAGTTCATCGGGTTATGGAGCGTAGGTCAGACTCAGACCAAAGCCCTCACCCTGTTCTTGTGCAATTACGTAGTTGCAGAGACAATCAAAGACTTATGGAATCTTCCAGAACACAGGGAAAAGATCCGACGAGGACTCCAGGATTATTTTTCTCCAGGTCTTTTCAGCGGCAGATTCAGAAAAGAAAATCTTTTGATGATATCAAGAGAAGATTAAGGGAACTTGAGATTCAGTATTCCTTCATGAACGCAGCGGTGCTCCATATGCTTTCAATAGTTCTACGCACTGGTGGATCTTTCAATAGATCCATTGGCGCTCCAGAGGACGCGAAAACTTTGTGGACGCTATAAAGCAGGCTGGATGCTTTAATAGATATCGATAATCATTCTTCTCTCGTTTTAAAGAACGTTTGTTGAATCTTTCTTGGTATTAAGTAATGTTAAATTACAGTCAGGGTAGAGTACACAATTTTAACTTGATGAACATTACTATTCGTTTTTCTCGGGCTTAGATTGTGTGTCGGGTTCGGCTCAAGCTGGAGGGAGTTATGAAGCTGATCATGAAGACTGAATGCCTACGTTAGGGAAGTTCAATCCCGATGTTTGTGATTAATTGCCCGGGATGCTGTATTGATAATGGGGTAGAAGATAAAGATTTGCGACGTGCAACTGTAGGGGGTAGTGTAATTTTTAAACGGTTAGCTGCCTTTTAGTCTTTTCTACCTCATAGTAAACACAAGCGGACACTCAACTGTTGCCGGACCTCCCCCACGTTTATATGAATGAAACAGTTGTAACAGCTTTCCTCGATAGTTGAGAGGCCGCCCTTAACCACAGTTGTACAACATCATCCATATAAGGGAAGAATGGGAAGCTCAAACACTGATTGGCCAAGTGAATGATAAAAGAATCGCAGGCACCAGAACCCAAATAAGGAAAACAGTGGGGAATCCGAGCACTCGTTGGTCAAGGCAGCAGTAGGAAACCCAGCCCACATATACATGTATATAATGCGTGGAGATTACTATGCTTGTGTGTGTGTACCTTTGGGAACAGCACCCGACTTTGCAAAGTTGAATGAAAAAGTTTTGGACAGACTCCTCCGTATCTTTGTTCCTGGGAAGGGAAATAAAAAAAGTGCCGTAGATGGGGCTGGACAGCCACTTATCTCGCACACAACTGCCCCCAGTGGGGGAGGGGGGAGGTGTAAATGCCCCTCCTGAGTGTCATTGACACTTTTTAGCCTGTTTTTTGTTTGTTTTTATATGTATTTAGTTGTAGAACATTTTGAAAGCGTGTTAGTTGTTGTAGTTTTAGTTAGTATGTTTTTTTTAGGCTCGATGAGTCTTTTTTCATTGATGCTCAGCGATTTGTCATTCAAGTTCTTCCTCTCTGGAGTTCAAATGTTGTTCCAGTGTGTTATGGCTAATGTCATGCTTCAATGGTATATCTTGAGCATTAAGGGGACGCAGTTAAGAGGAAAAAGGTACTTTCTAGCCTTAACAAGGAGAGGGTTGACCTTGTCCTATTGCAGCAGATGCACCTCGATGACAAGAAATATTTGACGTTACAGCAGGGCGGGTTTGAATGGGTTTTAATTTTCGTCTTTTAATAGTAGGAGTAGGGGAGAAGCCATACTGGATAAGAAGAATCTTCCATTTAAATTGCTAGATTGTATTTGATACTCACAGAAGGATCATAATCCCCCAAGCCTTGAACTATGGTAAATAATCCAATATTTTGAACAGTAATTGCGACCCCCCACCCCCACCTCGGCGTACCCTCTTAAAATCTTGGTAGATGCATTTTCTAGCATCATGGCACATTATCGTAGGAGATTTCAACTGTCTTATGGAACCCACAGTGGACAGAATGTCCGAAGGTCCCTCAATACCCTCGTTATAATGTAAGTAATATGGTGGATTTGTATACAGAACTAGAGCTGGTGGATGTCTGGAGGTACATCTACCTCACAAGTAGGGCTTTTAATATCTTCTTTTACCCGCAGAAATGCCACACCAGGTTCGATTTCTTCCCCATCCCTGCAACAATCTTAGATTCGGTGGCATCCTGCACAATTGGGAATATTACCATTTCTGACCATACTTATTGATAAAGATTTAGGGAAATATAACAGATTCGAGACACTGGCGAATGTATCCCTTTATTGTTAAGACTAGTTAGTTCATTGAGTATTTCTGTAATGAATTCAGATCTTTCTTAGCCATTAATTCAGATTCAACCAGTAAACCATCCATTCTATGGGAAATTGTTCA
Source organism: Chiloscyllium punctatum (assembly GCF_047496795.1). Taxonomy (NCBI): domain Eukaryota; kingdom Metazoa; phylum Chordata; class Chondrichthyes; order Orectolobiformes; family Hemiscylliidae; genus Chiloscyllium; species Chiloscyllium punctatum. The sequence goes on from NC_092766.1 coordinate 44,051,914, forward strand.
GGCTTATGCCAAGGGAATAATTATTCCTTAGGATGTAGCAGAAGGGGGAGCAGGAACGCTGGTTTGAGGCACAGCTGAGGGCAGCCGAGAGGGCATACTGTGATAGACCCTCAGTAGCTAAGCTGCAGATGATTACAACGATTCGGTCTACAGTGAATTCCACGCTCACACAGACAGCCAAGAAGGAACTTACTTTTGCTAAACAAAGGCTGTTTGAGCATGGTGATAAGTCAGGCAGGTATTTATTCTATCTTGCCAGGAAAACGAGCGCCCCTCTAAGCCATTACCTCAATTAGGGAAGGTATTGGGATCCTTACCTTCAATTCCAAAAAGTTTGGTGTCTCCTGTCCAAGATTTTTCTCCGAATTATTTCAGACTGAGCATTATGAGGACAGATGGATTAAAATGGAGTCACTTTTCATTTTTCAGGAGTAACCCTGAATAAGTGGTGTGCCTTAATGCACCATTGTCTGCGCAGGAGGGTGTGAAGCAGCTTCAGAATGCAAAGGTGCACATTCCTGACAGATTTCCTCGTGAATTTTATAGATAATTTATAAACCTATTGTCAGGGCTGATGTTTAACATGTTCTGTCACTCATACAGTCACGAACCCATCCCTCTATCCTTAAGAGAGGCTCATATCTCTATGATGATGAAGAAAGGAAGACCCTGGAGGATTGTGCTTCTTACACGCCAATCTCAAATTTAAATGTTGGTTTCAAAATCCATTCTGAGACCCGTGCATTAAGGCTGGAAACTTTGCTGCCTTCCGTTACCAAAGAGGACCAAACAGTCTTTATAAAGGGCCGCAGATCTTCCTACAATGTGAAGAGTTTACTCAATATGATCCAAGAGTGTCAACAACAATCTGTCCAGGGATTATTGATCTCTTTTGATGAGGGAAAGCATTTGATTGGGTTGAGTGGCCGGATCTCTTCTGTACATTAGAACGGGTTGGTCTACGCAAAGATTTTATCAAGTGGGTGAGGATCCTTTACCCTGATCCTCTGGCTGCGGTTCTCACTAATAGTGTGGCCAACCAGTAATATTAATATTTCTCCAGGCAGCCGACAAGGTTGACACCTTTCACCATTGTTGTTTACGTTGGGGATTGAGCCACTGGAGGAGGCCATCCGTAGGGATGTCAACACATCTGACCCAGAAGTGGGATAGAAGTCACGAAAGATTACATTGTATGCAGATGAGAGTCTTATGTTTTTTGTCAAATCCCGTAATTTCGGTAGGTCATGTGATGCAATGCATGAATTCGCTTGTTGCCTTTTCGGGCAATAAATTAATTTTACAAAGTTGGAGGCCATGCCTATGGGAGATCTTAGGGAAATACCTGATACTAAGGGCAAATCCTGGTTTCCTTTTAAATGGTCACGGGGGTGGTTTCCCTATTTCAGTATAGTCATTACATCTGTCTTTGATCATTTATTTAATGTGAACGGTGTCCATTTGTTTGACAAAATTAAACAAAACCTTCAAAGATGGGAGGCAATTCAAATATCCTGGCTCGATCGGATAGCTGTTATTAAAATGACTGTCCTTCCTCATTTCCGAGACGCCGTGTGAATGTTTTCTTTGATGTTTCCCAGACAGATATTTCGGAAATAGAATGGCTGGTTTAGCTCTTTTATTTGCCACCATAAGCAATTCCTTATCAAGCTAACAAAATTGCAACTGCCCCACAGATTGCGGGGGGTAGATCTCCCAGATTAAAAGCAATCAAGTAAGCTTTTTTAATCATCCTATGTTCGTGCCTGGGATTTATGGAGTATTGTCAAAAACTAATGATTATCAATACTGTTAAAACTTGAAGAACAATGCGTCAGATCGAGAGCAATACAGCCAAAATCATGTTTCTTACCGCTTTAATTGCTATACCAGGGTTGTCAACCGGGGATAATGGATTCCAGGTGAAAACTGTGGGCAGCCAGGGGAGTACCTTGCTTGAGTGATTTAGAATTAGTAGAATCCCTAAAGTGTGGATACAAGCCCTTGGGCCCAGCAAGTCAACTTCGAACCACTGAAGAGTAACCCACCCAGACCCATTCCCCTACCATTCTATACCTACCCTGACTAATGTCTGAACTTACAGATCCTTGAACACTTTGAGTGATTTAGCATTGGCCAATTCATCTAACCTGCACATCTTTGTGACTGTGGGAGGAAACCTACGCAGTCACAGTTGAGAACATACTAACTCCACACAGCCAGTCACCCAAGGCTGGAACCAAACCCGTGACCCTGGTGCGGTGGATCAGCCGTGCAAACCATTGAGCCACCACGTGTTACTTGAGGGAGAAACAATGATATCATTTGATCAAATAACTCGTAAGTATGAACTACCTAGTAGAGATTTCTTCTGTTTTTTTCCAGATTAGAGATTTGATTTTAAAAACACACTCTTTTAACAGACTCTTATAGATCCGATACAGAGAAGCGGGTGCTTACTGCTAAGAATACACTCTCTGTCAGTACCCTTTATCATTTGTTGGAGAGTGTCCCCTCAGACAAGACTGTGCAGCTTCGTGATGTCTGTGCGGGAGAGTTAGGGGGTTTAGATCTCTTTGGAGACATGGGAGAATATTTGTGAAAATGCTCGAAGGATTTTGATCTGTAAAAGGACCAATTCCATGCAGTTGCAAATTCTTCATAGGGCCTATCTAACACCACATTATCTCTCAAAATTCAAAGTGGGATTATCTTCAGCATGTCCTAAATGCAGAATGACTACAGGCATTCTTACTCATTGTATGTGGTCCTGCTGCAGGTTTCGTATATATCGGATCACTGTGTTCGGTGCGGTAGAGTGGGTCTTGGGGGACCGAATTGGAGATGGACACGGTTTCTCTTTCCCTGCACCTGCGCAGAGTATCTTACGCAGATGCACATGGGAAAAAATATATCCTTACTTTCTGTGCTAGGAAATAATATTCTGTTGTGTTGGATGTCTGAAACTCCCAGGATGTGTTGGGTCTTTGTAAGCTCATCATGGAGAATATCCCTTTGGACTTTCTCACCAGTATGGTGCACCAAAAAACAGATTAATATAAGTCATAGAGTCATAGAGATGTACAGCATGGAAACAGACCCTTCGGTCCAACCCGTCCATGCCAACCACATATCCGAATACAATCTAGTCCCACCTGCCAGCACCCGGCCCATAACCCTCCAAGCCCTTCCTATTCAATATACTCATCCAAATGCCACTTAAATGTTGCACTTGTGCTAGCCTCCCCCACTTCACCTGGCAGTTCATTACATACACGTACCACCCTCTGTGTGAAATAGTTACCCTGTAGGTCTCTTTTACATCTTACTACTCTCACCTTAAAATTATGCCCTCCACTTCTGGACTCCCTGACCCCAGGGAAAAGACTTTCCCTATATAACCTATCCATGCTCCTTATATTTTTGAAAGCCTCTATAATGTCATCCCTCAGCATCCGAAGCTGCAGCGAAAACAGCCTCAGCCTATTCAGCCTCTCTCTATAGGTCAAATCCTCCAATCCTTATAAATCTTTTCTGAACCCTTTCAAGTTTCTCAACTTTTTCCGATAGGAAGGAGAGCAGAATTGCACGCAATATTCCAACACTGGCCAAACCAATATCCTGTACAGCTGCAACATGACTTCTCAACTCCTGTACTCAATACTCTGACCAATAAAGGAAAGCATACCAAACGCCTTCTTCACTATCGTATCTACTTGCGACTCCACTTTCAAGGAGCTATGAACCTGCACTCCAAGGTCTCTTTGTTCAGCAAAACTCCCTGGGACCTTACAATTAAGTGTATAAGTCCTGCTATGATTTGCTTTCCCAAAATGCAGCACCTTGCATTTATCTGAATTAAACTCCATCTGCCACTTCTCAGCTCATTGGCCCATCTTGTCAAGATCATGTTGTAATCGGAGGTGACCTCTTCGCTGTTCACTGTACCTCCAATTTTGTTGTCATCTGCAAACTTACTAACTGTATCTCATATGCTCGCATCCAAGTCATTTATGTCAATGACAAAAAGTAGTGAATCCAGCACCGATCCTTGTGGCACTCCACTGGTCAGAGGCCTCCAGTCTAAAAAACAACCCTCCACCACCACACTCTGTCTTCTACCTTTGAGCCAGTTCTGTATCCAAATGGCTAGTTCTCCCTGTATTCCATGAGATCTAACCTTGCAAATCAGTCTCCCATGGGGAACCTTGTCGAAACCCTTACTGAAGTCCATATGGATCACATCTATCCCTCTGCCCCCATCAATCCTCTTTGATACTTCCTCAAAAAACTCAATCAACTTTGTGAGACATGATTCCCCATGCACAAAGCCATGTTGACTATCCCTAATCAGTCCTTGCCTTTCCAAAAACATGCACATCCTGTCCCTCAGGATTCCCTCCAACACCTTGACCACCACCAACGTCAGGCTCATTGGTCGAGAGTTCCCTGGCTTGTCCTTACCACCCTTCTTAAACAGTGGTACCACGTTTGCCACTTCCAGTCTTCCGGCACCTCACCAGTGACTATCCATATTACAACAATCTCAGCAAGAGGCCCAGCAAACACTTCTCTAGCTTCCCACAGAGTTCTAGGGTACACCTAATCAGGTCCTGGGGATAGATCCACCTTTAAACGTTTGAAGACACCCAGCACTTTCTCCTCCGTAATATGGACATTTTGGAAGGTGTCTCCATCTATTTCCCTACATGTGATATCTTCCGTATCCTTTTCGACAGTAAATACTGATGCAAAATACTCGTTTAGTACCTCCCCCACACTTCCTTTACTAGGAAAAGTATTGTGTTGTGTCTGATGTCTGAAACACCCCCGCCTCCCCCCTCCACCCCCCGGGTCTGCTGGCTCGTGGTAAGCTCATCATGGAGAATATCCCTTTGGACGTTTTGACCTGTATGGTGCGCCAGAAAGCAGAGACTTATATAAGATATAGCAATCTTTTTTGGATTATCACGATTAGGCTTAACTGCCAGTCTAAAAATGGCTTTTATATAGCAATGACGATATTGTCTAATGAAACTAATATGAAGAATTGTGAACATATTAATGTATATCAGTTAATGCTCTCGAAGAACAAGAGCTATCGCTTTCTTCTTCTGAGCTGTATTATTTATTTATTATTTATTGTTTATTTTTGTTTTTCTTCTGTCCGTTTATAGACTTTAACTTATTTTGTATGTACATGCACATGGGTGAAATATTGTTCAGTTATTTGAGTTGTTTTGCTTTGTTTTAACATAATAATAAAAATCTATTTTTCAGTCAAAATTTAAAAAAAAAATATTAAAATGCTAACATTGATAGAATAGAGTCCCAAAGAGCTCTCATTAGATAGACCACTCATGGTGGTTTACACTGAATGTCACCACACCTTGGGTGACAGGGTGAGGTTGAGAGAGCATCCTCTTCATGGTAACCTCAGTCAGTTTGGGGAATTGAACCTTCGCTGGTGCCCTCCCTCTGCATCACAAACCAACCATCCAGCCAACTGAGTGGGAGACTGTGTAACTGTTACACACAGAATCAGTCACAGACAAAGGGCAAAAGAAACATTCATGACACAAAAAAGGTGTATTTGGGATAATCGTCATGATAAGGGCTGAGGATAAAAACGTTCTCTTCTTGAAATTGTATTTTACAAGTTTTTGGAAGCTTTCTTTTACTGAATACAATAAGGTGAGACAAGTGAAATAACCAGAATGTCTAATTGTGATTGGATATCGATAACCGTAAATTAAGTGCATGTTTTTGATTGGTCTGTGGAAAGCATGCTGACTATTGTATGAATTTCGAAAGCAGATGAAATATATTGTTCGAGGAGTCTGTCCCCATGGGAAATGCCATCGGACACATGCAAGAAGAAACACTGGGTAAAAAGTTTCTGAGAATCGTCTGCTCGGTAACAGGAAGCTGGGAGTTGAATGACTGAAAGTTCCTGTAACGTGGAGCTGAGAAAACTATCATTTCACCTCCAAACGTATTGAATGTTGGAGCATGTTTGCAGTACTGAATGGCCTCATGATGGATTTCAATTGTGTGTGATTTGAAAAACGTACATCTCTACTCCATCCTCTTACATGTCACACACTGGGGCACAGCCGCTTTACTGAAACTGGGAATAAGTTGGAACATGATCTGGAAAATTCCATAATTGGCATTCCCCAGAATATTCTGTAACTCTGTGGGGGGGCATTAGAGAAGCAGAGAGAAAGAGAGGGATGGTGCTGTATGCAGTAGTGAGAGTGGGAGAGCATGAGCTTTGTTCGGGAACCGGTGCTCTAACAGACATACAGTGAGTGTGAGGGAGCAGAGAGAATATGGTGACCCTTATCCTAACAGAGTGGGGAAGGTTATTGAAGCTTGTCCTGTTTTGCTGGACATTTACTCAGACCCCAGATACTGCACTGAGCTGGGTGGTGAGCTCAGACCAGGCTCGCTGCGTCTGGTGGTGTGATCCCTCTGGGAAGAGAATGGTCCCCTTTTGTACTAGCCCATCCACCAGGACCTCGGTGCCCCTGTCGAAAAACGTGATGTAATTTCCCCTTATCTGCCATGCTCAGGGTAAACTGTGCAGGGCCGCTGCAAACTGAGAAAGCTCAACCATGTGCCCCTTGGCCGTTTAAAGATGGCCCCAGTGTCAGGGGTCATGGAATATCCAGGAGCATCTCCAGGAGTACTTCCAGTCATGATGGGTGGGAGAATCGAGCTGGCATTGTATGAGAGGGACACAATGGAGTGGGGTGGGTAGTTAATGAGATGAGTTTGGTAAGATAGCACCAGGAAAGTAGTTCAGCCTCGTGCAGACAATCTCTGTCACACTTAATGAAAATGTCACTGAGACAATTTTTTGTTAGATTCAGCCCAGTGAGGCGAGGACTCTGCTGTCCTCACTCCTAGTTACAAAGCTGCAGAACAAATGCTCATCCAAAAGTCTCCATTGTCTAAACTCACAGCAATATCCCTTTCACTCATCACTCTTCAAAGTACTGACCCGTGTTGTATGATACTATCGAAATGTCTTCTTTTCAGCATTCTGAAACCTGTGAACATATCCTTCAATGACATTTGTTCTCAGTCTCCCCCACTCTGTTTCCACTCCAAAACACACTCATTTGCAGACATTTTGCACGAGACTCCCAGTATGACTGGACCATGGCAACCAGAATGTCCATCCAGACTCACCCCATTCCCCTGCCCTTGTTCTGTATCCCTCTAATCCTTACCTATCTGTGTGTTTGTCCAAATGCCTTTTCAATGTTGTTATTGTACCCACCTCAATCACTTCCACTGGCAGCTCAGTCTGTATGCATCCCACACTCTATGTAAAAACGTTGCCCCTCAGGTTCCTTTTTATGTACTTTTTTTTCCTTTCCAAACATTAATGGATGTCTTCTAGTCCTCGATTCACCAACCTTGGGAAAAAAATTGAAGTCTTCACCCCATGCAGGCCTCTCATAATTTTATAAGAGTTACACTTCAATAAGAACCCCCTCGGTATCCTACGCTGAAAAGAAATAAGTTCTAACATGTCCAACCTCTGCCTATAACTTAGAGCATTTAGCCCAGGAAACATCTGTGGAAATTTGTTCTACGCTCTTTCTCATTCAATAATATCCTTTCTAGAGCAATATGAACAAAACTGAACACAACACTCCAACTGCAACCTAACCAACATCCTGTACAACTGCAATATAACGTCCCAACTTCTCTACTCAATGCCCTGATGAAGGCCAGTGTGCCAACAGCCTTCTTCACTGTCCAGTGTATCTGTGACTCAAATTTCAGACATTCGTGCACCTGATCTCCAACGTCCTTTTGTTCCACTACACTCCTTAAGGCCCTCTCATTCAGCATTAAACTCCTACCTGGATTTGACTTTCCAAAATGTAAGACGTCACACTTATCTGTATTAAACTCAAATTGCTATTTCTGAGCCCAAATCCTCAGCTGACCAAGGTACTGCTGCAATTTCTGATAATGTTTCTCATTGTAAATGATGCCTCCTAATTTCGAGTCATGTGCAAACTTACTAACCTTGCGTTGTGCACTCTGGTCCAAATCATTGGTATAAGACAACGAACAGCAATGGGCCCAGGACCGAACACTGAGGCACTCCACTAGTCGCAGGCCTCCAGTCCGACAAGCATACCTCCACCATAGCCATTTGCTTCATAACGTCAAGACAATTGTGTCACCAATTTGCCAGTTTACATTGGAGTCCATGCGATCTAACCTTCCAGATCGACTTACCATGTGGAACCTTATCAAAGGCCTTACTTAAATCCATATAGACTATGTCCACCACCCTGCCCTTGTCAACCTTCCTGGTCACTTCCTCAAAAACTCTAACAAAAATTCTAAGGCACGATCTGTTACGTACAAAGCTATGCTGACTGCTCCAAGTCAAACTCTGTTTTTCCAAATGCATGCATATCTAATATCTCAGAACCTTCTCAAACGGTTTAGTGAAAACAGATATGAAGCTTACTGGTCTATCTTTCCCAGGCTTTTCTTTTCAACCCTTATTGAATAAGGGCACATTTGTTACCACACAGTCTTCCGGGTCCTTGGCCCCTGAACTGTCTTCTCTCGCCACCTGCAGTGCTCTTGGAAATATCTGGTCAGGACCAAGAGATTTATCTGACTTTATGCATTCTAATATGTCCATCAGCACCTCTACTGTGATATGGACTGTACCAAGATATCACAACTAACCTCCCAAAGGTCACAGGTCTTCATGTCTTTCTTCATGATAAACACAGATGGGGAATTGAGGAACTCAACCATCTCTTGAGGTTTTACACATGCGTGCCCATTTTGGATTTGAAGACGTCCTATTCTCTCTCTGGTTCTTTTTCTTTACTACTCTGAATTTGGATTCACACTAATCTGCTCAGCCAAAACTATCTCATACTCCCTTTTCGTCCTGCTGATTTCCTTCTTCGGTAAACTCCTCTGTCCCCTGTGTACCTCCCGGGATTTCCTTGATACGAACTGCCTGTACCTGAGCCATGCTTCATTTTTTTTCTGGTCAGAGCCTCAATATTTCTTGTTATCCAGGGTTCTCTCTTCCAGCATCACTTTCCCTTCACCCTCACAGGAACGTATAGACCTTGAACTCGAGCTATCTCACTTTTGAAGCCCTCTTACTTGCCTGGGATCGTTTTGCCTCGAAACAAACTACTCCAATCATCACCTGCAATCCTCTGTCTAATTCAAACAACATACGCCTTGCCCCAATTTAGAACTTGTATCTTGGACCAATTGTATCTTACAACTTGGACCAATTTTGTCCCTACCATAACTACTTTAAAACTAACACAGATCTAGTCACTATTCCCAAAATGCTCGCCCACTTTACCTCCGTCACCTATCCGACCTTATTTTTCAACAGTAGGTCGAGTTTGTCCTTCCCCAATAGGAATCTCTCTATATTGCTTGTGGAAGCTTTCCTGAACACACTTAACAACTTATGTTCCATCTAAGTTCTGAACCATCTGGAAGTCCTAGTCTATGTTAGAAAAATTAAAATCACCTTTAATGACAACGCTATTGCTCCTGCAAGTCTCACCAGTCTCTCTGAATATTTGTTCCTCTAATTCCCATTGATTATTTGGAGGCTTATAGTGCAACCACTATAACATCATCATCCCCCTCTTAATTCTTTGCACCGTTCACAAAACCTTATTGGATATTATCTCAGTTATTTCAACGTTAAATACTCGAAAGATATGCGCCTCAATCAGAACTATTGGTATTTAAATTGTTTCCATTTACATCGCTTCCTCACATTGATTTTCACATTCGCAGCACCCCTTGTCAAGGTACAGTGCAGATATGGAACCTGTCAATCAGTAGCAGGAGGGGGACATCTACTATCGGTAACCTTGGATCAGGAGGCAGTCACACAGCTGCTCAAGATTGGGACACATAACAGGACGCAGTCATTCAACTGCTTGAGACTGTGACGCAGGGACAGGAGGAAGTCACTCAGAGCTCGAAACTGGGGCACAGTGAAATCTGGAGGTTAGTGAGGCCCCAGCATCCTGTTATGCAAGGACAGCAGGATGGGAACTGCACATTCTGTCACTTCCACCATTGGTTACATTTTTCACCACACTGGGCAGTGATCTAATACAGTGTTACCAAACAATGCAACAGCCTGTGTTTGTATATGAATGACCCAGTGCGGACTGCACAGCTCCCCACACTGAACATTTAGTCCAGGATTATAGATCCAGCATTGGTGTGGGCTGCACAGAGTTTCACTCTGCACATTGATGGGTTGCATACAGCTGTACACTAGCCGGATCTACACAGTGCTCCATTCTGAATATGTAATGGTTGGGCTGGTTATGCGAGTTGGATTGCGAATGTCAGAGTACGAAACATCTGACAATACCAATATTTTGTGTTTTAATTCTTGTCATTGGACCCCTCAAATCCTGACTCATCCTGTTAGACCCATCCTTCTGCATGAGTCATGGTGAGTGTTCTTGCAGCAGCTGAGTCTGCAACATGACCAAGAAACGGCGCAGAGGATGCAGTGAGCGGAGTCTCCATAAAATGGAATGAGGGAATCACCATCAGATCAGCCGTGGTCTGCGTGAATGTTGGGGCAGGATTGAATGGACCACTCATGCAACATATTCATATATTTCTGTTTGTTCCAAGCAAACTCCCCTTCTCTCCCAGTGTCCTATACTTGTGGGGAGTGAGTCACCTCCTGCTGTCCTTGCATAACAGGATGCTGGGGCCTCACTAACCTCCAGATTTCACTGTGCCCCAGTTTCGAGCTCTGAGTGACTTCCTCCTGTCCCTGCGTCACAGTCTCAAGCAGTTGAATGACTGCGTCCTGTTATGTGTCCCAATCTTGAGCAGCTGTGTGACTGCCTCCTGATCCAAGGTTACCGATAGTAGATGTCCCCCTCCTGCTACTGATTGACAGGTTCCAATAGCTCTGTGCTCACCTGCTGCTCCTGTGGAATGGTGTCGAGGGCCTGAATGGCCTCTTCACATAACTTCCAGCTTCTCTTGAATAAAAGCCTTTGTAAAACACCATCAAAATCTGAATGATGTATTTTTGTATTTTACTCTCAGCAATTGAACAAACAAGTTGCCTGACAGAAATCAGAAGTTGAATAGCCTCCTCCTGTTCCTGTGTTATACACTCAAGAGGCAATAGAGTCTCAGAAATGTGCAGCACGGAAAAATACCTTTCGGTCTGATCGCGCACATCGACCAAATATCCTAAATAAATCTCGTCCCCCTTGCCAGCATTTGGCCCATCTCCCTCTAAACACTTCCTATGCATGTATCCATCTAACTGCATTTTAAATGGTGTAACTGTGCCTGCCTCCACCACCGCTTTTGGCTGTTCAATCCATACACACAGCAAGTCTCTGTGTGAAAATGTTGTCCCTCATGTTCCTTTTTAAATCTTTCCACTCTCACCTTAAATCTTTGTCTTCTAATTTTGGAGTCGCCTATCCTGGGTAAAAGACGTTAACTGTTTGTCTTAGCTTTGCCCCTCATGATTTTATAAACCTCTTTAAGGTCACCCCCTCAGCCTCAACACTTGAAAGTAGTCCCAGCCTATTCAAACTCTCCCTGTGGCTCTAACCCTCCAACACCTGCAACATTATTTTAAGTCGCATCTACACCCTTTCAAGTTTGACAACATCTTACCGACAGCAGGGAGACCAGAATTAAGGGCAATATTACAAAAGTGGCCAAACCAATGTCCGGTACAGATGCAACACGTCGTGAAAATGTTTAGACTCAAAGCACGGACCAATAAAGGGAAGATCACCAAGTGCCTTCTTCACTGCGCTGTTTACCTGTGACGGCACTTTAAAGGAACAGAGAACCTGCACCACGAGGTGACGCAGTAGCTCAGTGACTAGCATTGCTACCTCAGAGCACAACGATCTGGGTTTAATTCTATCCTTGAATGACAGCCTGTGTGGAGATTGCACATTCTCCCCGTGTCTGCGTGAGTCTCCTCCAGATGTTATGTTTTCCTCCGACAGTATAAAGATATACAGATAAGGGTAGATTGGCCATGCTAAATTGCGTAAAGTACCCAGGGATGTGTAGGCGAGGTGGATTAGTTATGGGAAATGCAGGCTCAGAGTGATAGGGGAGGGGTTTGTCCAGTGTAATACTGTTTAGAGGTTCAGTGTGGCCTCGATGGGCCGAATAGGTGGTTTCCTCACTGTAGGGATTCAATAATTTCTATGGCGTTCTCTTTGATTGGCAGCTTTCGACAGGACCCTACCTATATATCTTGCCCTGATTTGTCTTGCCAAAATGCAATACCTCACATTTAAATAAAATAAACTCCATCTGCCACTCCTCGGCTCACCTAAGCAAAGTCCCATTATAGTCTGAGAGTTAATTTTTCACTGTCGACTACACCACTAAATTTGTTGTTATCTACAAATTTACTGACAATACTTCATATACTCAAATGTAAATGATTTGTATCAGTGACAAAAGGCAGTGGGCCCACTATTGATCTTTGCGGCACGTCACTGGTCACAGGTCTCCAAGTTTAATCAACAAATGTCCACTGTCACGCCCTGTTTCCAATATCCAAGAAAATTTTGGATCTAAATGACGAGATATCCCTGGATTCCTGGCAGTCTAACCTTGCTACCCAGTCTACCATGTAGAACATTTTGGCTTTCTTACTGAGTTCCAAAAAGACAATATCCACTGTCCTGCCATCATTAATCATCTTCATCACTTCCTCAAAAAATTCCACCCAGTTTGTGAGATGTGATCTCCAAAGTACAAAGCCCTCTTCAGTCCTTGTCTTTCCAAATGCATATCGATTTTTTTCCTCGAAATCCCCTCCAACAATTTAGTCACCATTAACCTCAGGCTCACCGATCTATGGTTACCTGTTTTTCCCTTACTTTCTTAAATAATGACACTATGTTAGCAGCCCTCCAGTCTTTTGAAAATCACCTGTGGAAATCAATGTTAAAAATATATCAGCAAAATGCTGAGCAATCTCTTTCTTAGTTTCCCACAAACATCTGGGATATAACTGCTCAGGTCCCAGGATTTGTTCACCTTTATATGTTTTAAAATGTCTAACATCTCCTTGTAATATAGATACTTTCAAGATATCACTATATATTTCTTCATTCTGTCGTTCATGTAAACTCGTCCACACTAAAAACTGAGGAGAAATACATGTTTTGTATCCCTCCAATCTCCTGTGGTTCCACACATAGGTGGCCTTACTGATCTTTAAGGTGCTCTATTCTCTCCCAAATTAATCTTTTGACATTAAAGGATTTGTATAATTTCTTCAATGCCTCGTTAACCCTATTTCTAAAGCCATCTCTTGTCCACATATTTTGGCCCGATTTCCCCATTGACGATACACTTGCTGCCCTTACACACCTCTCGGGATTCACTTGATCTCAGCTCTGTTTACCTGACATATGCCTCCTTCCTTACCTTGACCATAACATCAATATATCTAGCCATCCAGCACTCTCTGCACCCACCAGCCTTGCCCGTCTCACTCATGGGAACACGTTGGCTCTGGACTCTCTGAAACCACGTTTAGATTGCCTTGCATTTTACAACCATCCCTTTACTGTGAATAGGGTATTCCAATCAGCCTTTTACAGGGCTCGCGTAACACTTTCAAATTTGGCCTTATTCAAAGTTAGAACCTTAATGCTTTCATCAGGTCTTTACTATTCCAAAACTAATTTAAAACTAATATTTATGCGTAACAAAAAGTTAAAGAAACACTTCCTGCCCTTCTGAAACAGACTCGAGAATAGGCTTCTCGTGACCTTTTGGAATAGACTGGAAAGCATGAATGGCCTCCTCCTGTCCTTATGTAGACCCGAGACATTAAATGACACAGCAACCCCTGGATTACGAGCAGCCAGTAAACTGTATCTGATGGAGGTCCATCCCTTCTCAGTTACAGAAACACAGACAACACAATGTACTCCAGGTGCCCTCTCAGTAACACTTCACAGAGCAGCAGTGACACATCTCTTTGTTTTGAATGATTCTGTTGGCAAAATGTGCCAATATTCTAGATTTCCACCTTTTCAAGTAGCAACAGGCTAATATGGGTTGAATGGCCTTCTCTTATCCCTCTGTAAGAGGCCCATAGGGACAGAATTGCTTTGGCCTTTTGCGGAGCATCAATCTCAATACTCTATCCCAAGGTTTTGAAAGGATTTGATAACAGGGCACTTAAAACCAGGAGGAGCCTCACACTGGTCAATAAGTAGAATACTTTGGGTTAAGGTATCTAGAAACTTGCCCACCCGACTTTTTCTTATGCAACCGATCTGTTATTTTATAACTGCCTCCTTTCATAAACAGAGTGGAACACAGAGAGAACCCTGCAGTGCCTTTTAATACTCTCATATACAAGTTTTAAAAAAAGATCCAAAAGATTTAAAGATTTTTGGTCCATCCCTCAGCAACCCTCATCCATTCCTTCCAAACCCAGTAAATGTTCCCTTTTATAGTGATATGAAAAGTGATGTGTGGAACTGGTTAACTGAGCCTGTTTGTTTAGTCATGATTTGGAGATGCCGGTGTTGGCCTGGGATGTACAAAGTTAAAAATCACACAACACCAGGTTATAGTCCAACAGGTTTAATTGGAAGCAGACTACCTTTCAGAGCGCCGCTCCTTCATCAGGTGATAGTGGAGGACACACTTCTAAGGCACAGAATTTATAGCAAAAATTTACAGTGTGATGTAACTGAAATTATACATTGAAAAATACCTTGATTGTCTGTTGAGTCTTTCATCTGTTCGAATACCATGATAGTTTCACTTCTTTCATGTGTAAATCACAAAACCTTTTTCTTTTAAAGTTGCATTCTCAGCTTAGCAGAAACAACGAGTGATAATTAGACAATATTTTGAAGGTTTTAGCCCCTGTGTTCTTTGTCTATACCATAATGTTTAGATTGATTCTAATCTGAAAAGTGAGATAACAGAGTTTTACATGAATGCATGCAGTTTTTTCAGCAAAGTACAATGTAACTCTGCAAGTACAAATTCACCCCACAAAATATATGTGTGCGTGTGGGTCTTTCTCTGTTTGTGTGTGTGTGTTTGTCTTGGTTGTGGGTTGTGAGTGTGAGAGGAAGTGTATATGTGCATGTAGTGATGTAGAGTGTCTTAAGACTGTGAGGGGGTGCATGTGTGAGTGTGGGAGTGTGTGCATGTCTGGGGTGGGGGGTTTGAGTATCAGTGAGAGAGAGTATATATGTGTGTGCATGAGTGTCGAGTGGTCTAAGTCTCTATGCGGATGCCTGTGAGAGTGTGTGTATCTGTAAGGGTGTGTCTGTGTGTCTGTGTGCGTGTCTGTGTACATATGTGTCCGTATGTATGTGTGTGTATAGGAGTGCCTATGTGTTTGTGTGTGTGTGTGTGTGTGTGTGTGTGTGTGTGTGTGTGTGTGTGTGTGTGTAGTGCAATGGTGGTCACCTGCAATGTGACATGAACCCAAGGCCCCAGTTGAGGCCCTCCCTATGGGAACCGAAATTTGTAATCAGCTTCTGCTCGGCCACTTTTCGCTGCTGCCTGTCCTGAAGTCCTCCTTGAAGGATGGTCACCAGAAGGTCCGAGGTTGAATGTCCGGGACCACTGAAGTGTTCACCAACTGGAAGGGATCACCCCTGTCTGTTGATTGTGCCCATTCTTCCGTTGTCGTAGCCTTTGCTAATTTTCCTAGTGTTTGTTCAGTGACTGTGCTTAATGCCAATCTCCATGGATTCTAATTATCTCAGTGGAGAGTTTCCATCTTTCAATGATAAATGGACGTCGTTCAATGTGTTATCCCATTACATGAGCGGGAGCATCACCGACAGCACTGACAGGGAACAGCAGACCCAGAGAGAGGGGGAGGAGAGATCAGAATCTGAGAACATTGAACTGGAATGTTCCAAACATGTATCAGAATCTGGGAACATTCGACTGGTATGTTCCAGCAATAGACAGGAGTTTATCCTATTATGTTTGGCGTCTTTCTGCATTTAATTGGTGGCCATTATCCTTGTGGATCTATTACGCTCTTTTCATTATTCAATATTTTCATTATCCTTTCCTGGCTATCGTTGGTGCTCCTGGTAAGTGTCACTGTCCAGATATTTTTGTTCTATAAACCGGTTATGATTGTATTACTGTTCTTTTATATTGTCTACACTTCTTGTCACTATTATTTTTCTGTTGAAACTCTCATTCCATATATTCAATCTACAGACCACTACTAACTACATCAATGAATGTGTTCAATGACTGTCTCCCTGTCTGAGCTGGCATTGTTACTCTCTGTATTGACCTACTCAGTTGCAGCTGCGAACTACAATTTACTGTATCATTGCCTTTGTTATTTAAATATTAAGAGCTGGGAGGTCACTCTCTACTGTTCTGGTTACAAACTCCACTTCCTTCCTCTGTTTCCATCCCATCCCTGACCAATATCTGCGACTGAAGCAGACAAGTCACAACTGTGGGTGATCCCTTTGTCCATGAGCTGATTCATGACACCATATCCTGACCATTTCTAACTTGAAATGCTCACCACCCCAGAATATATCTCACTGGTTTATTCCATCTGCTGTTTGAACCTTGAGCTATGAAGTACAGTCTTAACGAAGCCACAAATCTGCTGCTGACACTCCCAGCTTCAAACCTGCTGAAACAATTCTGATTCGACCACACACCAAACTCCCATCCATCTGTCATTCATGTGTACACCGATGTATAATGCTATTGTGTCTGGCAATGTCTTTATTTTAACATTCTCAAACACTTTACCTCATTTGTCCATGAAACTTCCCTCATTCTCTCTGTCGATTAACAGAGAGTTGTTCATATTTAAAATAGTTTCCTCCATGTGTGTTCCTTCTCAAACAATGAGTTTCGCATTCAACCACGCGTATCGCGCACACACACGGACTCTCACTCAGTCTCTGATGAACACACACACAGCAAATCTTCTCATTGTAAACATTATAGTAATCTGATGCGAGTATAGTTAGCATATGATAGTAAAGTTTGCAATACTCTCTATGCTGGGCAGAAAGTGTAGTTTACTGAGCAACACACTAACATGGTCTGCACAGCTCTCCATGCTGGGCTGTCATCTTGTCCCAGTTTATGTTGTTTATGGTTTTTTTTCTGTTAAGCAGATTCAGAATTTGATGTAACATACCATTTCAGCTGATCTGACAATGCCTTTATTCAATGTTCTCGTTCTTGTAATTTTACTCTCGAAGATCTCACTTCTCCAGTTAGTCCTACTGCCCTGTCTTTTTCCCCATATTTCCACAACATCTTTTCAGTTAATTAACTGTCTCTTTCTTTCTTTAATGTGACTCTTTTTGTCCCTCTGTATCTTTCCCTGCCATTTGTTTTTGGCTCCCTAGTGTATCGAGTGCTGGCATTGTGAAGCTCAAAAAAAGTGAAATTGTGTATGTCAGGCTGTTGTTCACTTCCCGGTATGACCCATGTGATGGTCTATGGACAGGCGTGTTTCAGAAGTTATGAGATACATCATTGTAACTTGCTCTGTACCTGTATTTGTCACTCTCAGGTGATCTTGCGATCAAGGAAGCCCCTTAAGTAAAGGACCAGCCATCTAAAGTGTGTGACAATGCTGTCACTTTAAAAAAAAGATTAATTTCTCTTTTTTTTTCATATAAGAGATCTTAAAGGCCGAACTGAAAACGGCTCAAGTAAATTACTGACGACGCTTTTACGGTTTTTCATAAATCGTAGTAACAACGGCCTCTCACTTATCCCTAGCTGCTAATATCTCTGAAACCTGACTTGATGCTGTTTCCTCCTGAATTGGAGAACTGTATGCAAGAATGTATGTCTGAATGTTCCATTTTGCCAAGGGGTGTGTTTATGGGATGTTGGTGTATTGGAACAGTTCATTAGTAGAAGTTACTGTATCCATTATTCAGCCATGGTTTCGAATAGTTAAATTAATCTAAATTCTTCTTCATTTTGTATGGATTTTCATTAGAGTGTTTGAGTATGTTGTGTTTTGCTAATGGTGAGTGGTGTGACAAGTAGCATCACATCTGGAACACCCACTTCACATCTACCTTTAAAATAAGGAAAGTTTGGCATCCAAGGTACCCTCTTAAAATAGCTTGAGGCAGTCTGGTTGGTCTATAGCAAACTGGGAACTCTTGTCTGGTAACACCAAATTGGGTTTAGAATTACAATCCCTACAGTGTGCAAACAAGTCATTCGACCCAACAAGTCCACACCAACCCTCCGAGAAGTAACCTAACCAGACCCATTCGTTTACCCTATTATTACACATTTACCCCGACAAAGGCTCCTAAACCAAACATCCCTGAAAACTACAAACAATTTAGCATGGCCAATTCACCTGACATGCATATCTTTGGGTTGTGGGAGGAAACCAGATAATCCAGAATAAGCTCATGCAGACACTGGAGAGTATGCAACGGGAGGCTATTGGGTTCAAAGGTCGCGTATGTAGCTGTTAGCGTCTTTTGTTTCAGATTTTGAATTCGGTTGGTTTAAACAGTGTTTTGTGTATAAAGATTATTTCAGTCACTAAGAGTTCTCTAGGTGTGGAAGAAGTGAAGTTGGGGGTTTTACAAAAGGAAATGAAGGCAAAGCTGCAGGAATTGACAGACAATCTGGAGTTGGGGTTGCGTTTGTCTGTGAGAAAATGAGAGATAATTACAGCTATAGCTCAGCATTTGCGTGTTGTGGAAACGCCACCAGACTCTTTGGGAATGGCGAGAATTCAATTTCAAATGAGGCACTTTTAACATGAGAAGGAATTGAAACAGTTTGAATTATGATGAAAAGTATAAATAAAAGAAAAGGAAATGAAGAAGAAAGAGAGAAAAAGGGAGAGAAGAAAAGCAGAGAGTTTCAACTTAAACAGTTGGCAGTTAGAGAGGAAAGTTGAAAAAGAAGGTGGAGATGAAGGTAGACGGTCGGCAGGATGAGGAGGTTAGTGAGGTTGATCAACCCTATTGTAACCAATGGCCTAATGGGGTTCTGTTTAAAAACATCCAGGCATTATCTACATTTGATGAGAAGGATGGAGAAGCCATTGGAATTTCATTTGAGAAAGTGGCTAATGGATTGGCAAGTGATCATGTGGATTTAGTATATCCAAACAAAGCTGATAGGTATTTGCATCCCTATTGGAGACGGTATCTCGCCAGTTTGAGGTGGTGAAGAAAGCCATCTGAAGTGCATATTTGCTTGGGCCAGAAGCCGACAGACAGCATTTCAGGAATCTAAAAAAGGGTCGCTGATTAAACGCAAATTGAGTTTGAAAGGATCAAACAAAGTGATTTTGAAAGGTGGGTAAGGGTATTAAATCAGAGCAAACCTATGACCTTCTGAGAGAGATTCTTATTTTGGAGAAGTTCAACAATTCACTTCCTGCAGTCGTGACAACTCCTGTGGAAGAGCAGAGAGTAACAATGGGAAGATTAGAAGCTGAAATAGCTGATGATGATGATTGAGTTCAGAAATCAAAATTTGGTTTCTGTGAGAGATTGAGAAGAATGTGCGAGATCTTCTTAAAACATATCCCGTGAGAGTAAGGTTTACTGGCATAGGCCAGGAGTAGCAGGTAAAGAGATGAGAGCATTAAGAGGGACAGAAGCATGTAACTCTTTTATGCTGAGACACGAGCTATGTCATTCAGAAGGACTATTGGAGAGGTGAGAAGTGCTCTGTTATGTAACGTGTGGTTGGAGTATCCAGTGGAAACATCAACAGTTTTATTCCACAATGGGGAAGGAGGCCTTGAGCTTTGTGTTGGTGGTACAACATTTCAGCATTTACATTGTGAATAACAGACATCAGACAAATCTTGTGGTGATGCTGGGGATGGTTTGCTGGAGGTTATGCTGTAAGTTGCCTCAGACATTCAGGGAGATCTGAGGATTTGGCGACCCAACTCTGGATGGAGCATGGGGACTGTAGTTACAGCATCTGGGCCTGTAACATGAACAACAAATGGAGTAGAAGCTGCAGAGAGGGGAAGTGCTGAAACCATGGAGTGAGTGTGTGGGGGGAAAGGGATCTGCTGTATCCACCCTGGGTTTTCCAGGAACAGGTTCCCAAGTTTCACTTAACTCAGGAGCAGAGTGTGAGGGGCCCTGACTGAACAAGGAGCTGGTCACAGAACGATATCACCTCCTTCAACGACCTGCAGCTTCACACCAGGGGGAGGATGGTGCTGCCAGGGGCTGTTAGGGTCTCAGTTTCATTCAGCTTCTATGATCCAGAACTTTCCAGGCAGAACTCAGCGACATATCCATCATTTCCCAGTATCTCAACATTGATGTCACCATTCGGTGATGGAGGGTATATATGGTGGATGAGGTAAATAGATTGTTTCTCCCTCAGCAGGGAGCTGCCAATTGTATCCACTATAATGGGATTCCTGATGGTGTACATGGCATCTGTAGAGTATCCATATCAATGGGGAGAGGTAGAGGAACTGAAGGAGTTCTCTCTCTCTATTAATGTTCCAGTATACCCATCCCAGTACATCATATTGTTGAATACCCACTGTCCTGGCAGCAGTTACGGCCTCTTCATTCAGAAGCAGTCAGCCATTCCCATCGTCATCGGGTCTCCACGTAGAAAGAAATGAATATATCTTGGATAAAGGCCGTCCCCTTGATGCATGTGTCAAAACACCATCCCCACCACCAATCAACCACATCAAAGTATTCAAGCAATGGGGTCACTTGGAGTGTCTGGGAGCTGATGATCAAGGATGGAGCAAAACCTCCCATGTCTGAACGGATTTGAGTGAACCCCCCAGTACACTGTATCATTAAGGCATATAATCCCTCTCCATTTCAGTAACATACTGCCTTCCATTATTCCTGTAAATGGAATGACAGATTATATCATGTTAAATTCCACCTGCCAAACTATTATCTATTGTTTTTACCTCTCTGAATCATTTGCAGACTCTCCACCCTCTCTTGATAATTTTTTCTCTTACTTATCACAGCGACATAACAATTATTTTAAGAGTTGACAAGTAGGTTAGACCAGGGAAACCCAGTGGATGTGGTCTATCTAGACTTCCAAAAGGCCTTTGATAAGGGGAGATCCCATGGTGTTAGAGGTGAGCTACTGGCATGGATTGAGGATTGGCTGTCTGACAGAAGGCAGTGGGTTGGGATAAAAGGTTCTTTATCAGAATGGCAGCCAGTGACAAGCGGTGTCCCGCAGGATTCAGTGTTGGGGCCGCAGCTGTTCGCATTATATATTAATGATCTGGATGAAGGGCCTGGGGGCATTCTAGCGAAGTTTGCCGATGATACGAAGGTAGGTTGATAGGCAGGTAGTACTGAGGTGTAAGGGAGGCTGGAGAAGCATCTAGACAGTTTGGGAGAGTGGTCCAGGAAATGGCTGATGGAATTCAATGTGAGCAAATGCGACGTCTTGCACTTTGGAAAAATGAATACAAGCATGGACTACTTTCTCAATGGTGAGAAATTCATAAAGCCAAACTACAAAGGGGTCTGGGAGTTCTAGTCGAGGATTCTCTAAAGGTAAACATGCAGGTTGAGTCTGTGATTAAGAAAGCGAATGCAATGTTGTCATTTATCTCAAAAGGGTTGGAATACAAAAGCAGTGATGTGCTCCTGAGACTTTATAAAGCTCTGGTTAGGCACCATTTGGAGTACTGTGTCCAGTTTTGGGCCCCACACCTCAGGAAGGACATACTGGCACTGGAGCGTGTCCAGCGGAGATTCACACGGATGATCCCTGGAATAGTAGGTCTAACATACGAGGAATGGCTAAGGATCCTTGGATTGTATTCATTAGAGTTTAGTCGGTTAAGGGGAGAACTAATAGAAACTTACAAGGTAATACATGGCTTGGAAAGGGTGGACGCTAGGAAGTTGTTTCCGTTAGGCGAGGAGACTAGGACCCGTGAGCACAGCCTTAGAATTAGAAGTGGATAAATTCAGAACAGAAATGCGGAGACATTTCTTCAGCCAGAGAGTGGTGGGCCTGTGGAATTTATTGCTGTGGAGTGCAGTGGAGGCTGGGACGCTAAATGTCTTCAAGGCAGAGATTGAAAAATTCTTGATGTCACAAGGAATTAAGGGCTACGGGAAGAATGCGGGTAAGTGGAGTTGAAATGCCCACCAGCCATGATTAAATGGCGGAGTGGACTCGATGGGCCGAATGGCCTTACTTCCACCCCTATGTCTTATGGACATCACCAAACACAGCATCTGTATATCTGTTCCATCCTCCTGATCATTAATAGAGACTGTAGATAGTTGAGAAACCAGCGCTGGTCACTGTGTGACCCTACTGGCTACGTTCTCACTAAATGATTTATCGGGAGTGTCTGCTTCCTATATGATACCCAGTCCTCCCCCATTCCTGGGCAACACAGTCGAAGAGTTGAATAAGAACAAGGAGCATCTGTGAGGAACCCAACCCCTCGATGAGGCTTATGTCAACACGGCCTCTGTTCCACTTTCCTGCCATCTCTCCACCCTAAAACTCTAGTCTCTTGTTGTAGATTGCGCCACATGAAAAAAAAATCAACTCCACATATACACTTTCAATTACTTTTTGCATTTTACAGACTTCAATGAGATCTCCTTGAATTCTTATAAACTCGAGACTATCGGCCTAAACTGCTCAATTTCTCTTCATAAGACAAACACTTCAAATATGGAATCAATCAAATGAAGCTCTTCTGAATTGCCTCCAATGGAAATACCTCATTCTGCAGGACACCCAAACGGTACTCCAGTTGCAGCCTCACTCATGCCTTGCATAGCTATAGCAACACTCCCTACCTTTCTACTCTATCCTTTTATAAATAAACACTGAAATTAGGCTTGCATTTCTCTTTACCTGCAGTAGCCGCAGGCAGGTTTTCTGTGATATGCAAGCAGGCACCCAAATCCCTCTGCACCTAACCACTTTGAACTTTCTCTCCATTTAGGTAATAATTTGTCTTTCTATTATACTGGCCAACTTGAATAGCCCCATATTTATTCACTTTAATTTTCCTTGCTAAATGTTGGCCCATTCTCCCAACCTATCCATATGGTTTTAAAATCTCTTGCATCATCATTCCGAAGTAATTTCCCACCGCTGTTAGTGTCATCTGAAAATGTGGCATTGTATTTTCTCTCCCGTCAACTGAGTACAGTAATACCATCGATTGCAAATGGTTGAGGCATGAGTACTGAAATCAATGGCACAAATTGCATTTGCCAAAAGCGAATGACACATTTATTCCACCTGACGACATTTTGTTAGTTAACCAATCCTCCATCCAAGCTAATAAATTACCCCTAAACCCATGTTATCTGATCTTACCATTTACTCTTTGGAGAAGCGACATATCCGATGCCTTCAGGAAGACCAGATTTGTTCCATCTCCAGGATTCCCACTATCCACCTTGTTTATTACATCTTCAAATAACTCAAGCAAACAATTCAAACACGGTTTAGTTTTTCTAAAAACATGTTGAGTCTGACGAATTGTGGTTTGAGTTTACAAATGTCTTGAACAATGGACTCTAAAAATTTGCCTTAAATTACAATAGTTTATTGTTACACTTAGTCCCTGATGTATAATATTATTATAAGTTCTTCCCTTTCGAAAACCTTGACGTTTTCTTTGAATTCCTGTTTAATGGGCACAAGGCTTTAAGAGATCTGCTCCAATTGCTGTGTAAGAGTCATGTGTGGCTGAATGGACTCATCAGCCTGCTGGTGAACAAAATCGATGGGCTGACGTCTTTCTGGTGTTCCCATGTTGCCACCTCCAAGGCCAGAATGACCTCCTCCTGTTGATGCTTTAGAGGATTTGGAGATTATAGAATCTTCCTGTTGCTGTCTAACATTTTGAGGGTCTGATGGGTCTTCTCATACTTCTCCATAACAGATGGAAATACTGAACGGTCTCCTCGTGTATCCCGGAGATGGGACCGAGGGATTGATTGGTCTCCTCTTGTTCCCATACAACAGACACGTGTCGAAATTACCTGTTCTTTTCTCATTAAAGAAGCCTCAGATAGTTTTTATCCTTATCCAATTCCCTTGCAATAGGCTCGGTGGGTCTGAACGGCCTCCTGTTATCCCAGTGTAACAATCTCCAGTCACTGTGTGACCTCTTCCAGTTCCTATGTTACAGACTTGAGGAGGCTGAATGGACTGATCCTGTTGCTGTTTAGAAGGATACTGGTGCAGCATGGCCGACTGTTATAGGCTCGAGTGGCTGATTGGCCTCCTTCTGTAAATGTATTTCAGGCTCCAGGGGCTGAATAGCCTCGTCCTGTTTTCGTGTAACAGGTTCGAAAGCCCGAATATACTTCTGTTGTTCCTGTTTAACAGGCTGGAGAACGGAATGGATTCCTCCACTATGTGAGTAATGCCCTTCACTTGTTGAATCCTTCTGTCATCTATGTTGAAATAAGATCATCCTTAATTTTTGTAAACTCCAATGGCTACTGGGTCAACCTGATCATCCTTTCGTTATAAGCTAGCACCTTCATTGCAGGAATCAGTTGAGGGAACCATCTCAGAGCTGCTTCCAATATAACAACATCCTTTCTTCATTGAAGAGATTAAATCTGTACGCACTACTCCAGATGTGATCTCACTAAGAACCTGTACAGCAGCAGCAATGCTTTACCAGCCTGCTGTAAGGTTCCCACCCAGGTTAGAGCAGTCTCAGCTCTCTGGGGGAATAGAGTGCATTGTTGGAAGATCATTGTCCTTCTCTACTCAATCAGCATAACGGGAGATCTGGAGAAATTAAAGTTGGAGAAGATTATAAATGATGTGGCGAGATGATATCCACCATTAATCTCCCCAGAGACCACGTCGCTCAGATTCCACAGAATCTAGGAAGGAGGAATCTAGTAAACAGCAAGGAGGAGCAAACATTGATGGGAGTTAGATATCAAAGTGAAAGCTGCAATACAAATGCTGGACATGTTATAAAACAGGAAATGAGATATACACATTTGTGGGAACTTCAGTAATAATGTACTGTTTAAATTATATCTAAACTGTGGTAACCCAATCGAATACTAATGCTGGGAAAATGGATCTCATGACCACGTGTGAGATGGTTTGCGTAACATTATGTCGACCACTGAGTTCGACATCAGGTTATTTAGGAATTGGTGTTGAATGATCAGAAGAGCTAATTGAAACTTTTGCTGTAAAGGACCTTTTGGGAACAGTGACCATAATGTATTGGTTTTCTTTTATGCTGTTTCAGTACACGGCAGTTTTTGTTTCATTTGATGTAACCGTTATAAATCTGAGTCATGCAAGCCATGAAAGTGTGAGGAAAAAGTGGGGACTATAGATGCGGAGATCAGAGTCAAAGAATGTGGTGCTGGAAAAGCACAGTCAGGCAGCATACTAAGAGCAGATAAATCGATGTTTCGGGCATAAGCCCTTCATCAGGAATGAAGCTTATGGGCCAAGAGGGCAGAGAGATAAATCAGAAGAGGGTGCAGCAGGGGGGAAGTAGTTGGGATTGCGATAGGTAGATGAAGGTGGGTTGAAAGTAATCGGTGATGAAGGGAGACAGAACGCCTCATCTACTGCATCCATTAAACCCAATGTGGTCTTCCCTACATTGGCGAGGCAGGAGGTCAACTTGTGGATCATTTCAGAGAACATCTCTGGGACAGCCTCATTGAACAACTCCATTGCCTTGTGGCTGAGCACTTTAACTCCCCTTCTCACTCTGCCAAGGACATGACGGACCTGCGCCTGATCCATCTCCAAACCCGACCCACCAGAACCTTGGAGGAAGAAAGCCTCATCTTCTGCCTTGGGACCCTCCAACCACAGGGGATCACAGTGGTTTTCACCATTTCCCCATTTCCCCTAATCCCACCTAATCCCATTCCAACCTTCCAAGTCAACACCGCCCTTTTGAATGTTCCTACGTGTCCACCTTCCTTCCTATCAATCTGGTCCACCCTCCCCTAGACTATCACTTTCAACCCTACCTTCATCTACCTATTTGATAAAAGGAAGCAGCTTAGAAAAATGTCAAGTGTTGCAGTGAGCCAGTGGATTCAGAGAAATGTAGGACCCAGCAAAGGATGGCCAAGAAACTGAGAAGAAAATCAGAAAGCGAAAAAGCGTGCAAACGAAGGAAAAACATGAAGACTGCGAAAAAGCATCTATCAATGTATGAAGAAAAAATAAAAACAATGTCAAATGTGGAACAGTTTGTGTGCGTTCAGGATAATTTATTGCAGAGAAACGAGAAATCGCAAGGAAAAGAAACAGTTTCCTTGTGTCTATCTTCATGGAAGAATATCCAGAAATTCTCCCAGAAATACCAAGTGACCCTGGGACTTCTGTAAGTAAAGTCTAAGATCATTCTTATCAGTGTTGAAAATATCTTTGAAAAGAAAGCTAGATTGAGTATTTATAAATCAGACAGACTAGATGTACTTCAGACACGAATTTCAGAGGAAGCATCAATAGACATGTTGATTGCATCACGGATTTTCACTTTATTTTCGAACACATTCCCGAAAGGCATTTAGCCAATCTGGATAAGGCAAAGGTTATAAATATTATCCAACAGTTTAAGAAAGGATGGATTTGGAGAGTGGTGAACTACAGACCAGTAACTTGTCATCGACAGTCAGGTATTTGTTGGACTCGATTACAAAGAACATGCTACTCGATATTTAGAAGGTAATAACATAACTGGAGAGTGTGAGAATGTACCGATGAAAGGAAAACCAGAAGTGGCAAACATTTTTTTTGGAATGGTTTGAAGATGATTCTTGTGAAATAGGCAATGATGAATCATTGGATAACGGATAGTTGGATATTCATGAGCTTTTTTTTCAAAGAACTCACACAGTAAGCTCATAAGAAAAGTTAAAGCGAGAGGTATTGGGAAGAATATATGCAAATGGGAAAGTAAAAATTAGGTTTACATTCATGTGAATGTAATTGGAATATAGAGGATGCCATGCACCAGTTGCATCGAGTGTTCATGAGACTACACTTAGAGTATTTTGTATCGTTTGCTGTCCCAAGCTAAGAAAGATTATATTGACAACAGAGGAACTGCAAAAGGTATTATCCAGATTAATCCCTAAAATGGCAAGATTGTCTGATGGGGAACCTCAGCCTGTGATCTCGAGTTTCAAAACATGAGAGGTGATTGCAGTGAATCTTACAAACAGAGAGTGGACTGAATAACAGAAGGACATGGAGAAGTTAAAGTAGGCTAGGTCAGGAAGAATTCCACGATATTCTACACGGACAAGTCGAACAAAATAATCAGCAAACAGTTAGTGTCTATTAGAAACCAAAGGGGCAATCTGTGTGTCAAGTTGGAGAACATCGATGGATTGTTACATGAGACCTTCACATCTATTTTACTTGGGAGAAGGAGGAGGCAGTTGCAGAATTCAAGAAGATGGACTGGGAAGCTCTTGAACAGATTGATGTAAAATACAAGAAAGGATTTGAGGCTTTGCTCTGTATAGATTTGGACCAATCTCCATGTCTGAATGAGTTGTATCACAGGTGGCTGTTTGGGTCAAAGGAGGAAAGACGCTGACTGAATATTGTAATTAGAATCTGACCATAGGGGAGGTGCCAGAGAACTGGAGAACTGCTCATACGATTCCACTTCACAGTAAGGGTGGGAGAGATAGACCAGGGAACTACAGACAAGCGAGTATTAGATCACTGTTAAGGAAACTACTGGATAAAAAAGGGAAGGAGAAAATCGAACTCCAATCAGAGTCGCAAGGTTTGATCAGGGATAATCATCATGACTTTATCAGAAGGAATTCACATCCAATGGATTTGATTGAATTAGTTCGAGGAGGTGGATTATTTAGTTTTGTAAGAAGGCCTTCGACAAATTTCCACCTGGGAAACTGAAAAAATAAAGTACAGTCTCACAATATTAAGGGTAACTTGACAAGTTATAACGAAAATTGTCTGGGTAGCAGGAGAGAGAGGATGGTGAGAGAAGGCTGTTTGTGTGCCTGGAGACTAGTGTCCCCTGGTGTACCACAGGGATCAGTGTTGTGTCCCTTATTGTTTATGTTATTCATAAAAAAAAAGATGTGAATGTGGAGGGAGGTTCGTGGAGAGTGGGGAAGGTGTGATAAGTAAATGCATGTTTGACATAAAGATTGGCTGGGTGGTTAGCAGTGAGGAAGAAGGCCTTAAGTTACAAGAAGATGCAGACGGAATGGTCAGATGGGCAGATCAATGGCAGATGGAATGTAACCCTGATAAATATGAGGTGATGCACTTTGGGAGAATGAACCAGACAGGGGAGGACTCAATGAATGGCAGCACACTGGGAACCTCAGATTGTGCTTCTCTACACACCCCTGAATGTGACTGGACAGGCTAATGGACTAGTTAAGAATTGTACCTTGGGTATTGTGTTTCCTAATCAGGGCGTAGATTATAAGAGCAATACAGGGCTTTGGTTCAGCCAAATGGAGTATTGTATGTAGCTCTGGGAGCCACATTCCAGGAAGGATGTGATTGTACTGGAGAGGGTGCAGAGGAGATTCACCAGGATGTTCCCTGGGATGGAGCATATCAGCTGTGGAGAGAGGCTGGATAAGCTCGGGTTGTTTACTTTGGAGCAGAGAAAGCTGAGGCGTCCGTGATTCAGAAGGATAAGATTATAAGGGACATGGACAAGGTGGATAGACAGCCGCTGTTCCTTTTAGTCAGAGGATCAAGAACAAAGGAGCACACTTTTAAAGTGAAAAGTTTGAGGTTCAGAGACGATTTAAACTTTTTTTCACCTGGAGAGTGTTGTGTTCTGGGATTACTTCCTGAGAGGGGAATTATCACGGGTAACCTCACAATCATTAAGAAGTACTTGGACAAGCACTTGGAATTGTCATAACATTCCAGGCTATGGGCCTGCTGTAGGAAAATGAGACTAATATAGATTGTGCTGTACTTCTGTTGGTACAGAGGCTATGCTCCTGTGTGTGTATGGTGTGGAAGGTCAATTATTGAGCAGTTTAAGGCAGGAATTGATGGGTTTCTGAAGAGTATTTTCACAAGGGTTATAAGAGTGAACTGTAATAACGTGATAAATCATGTCAATGTAAAAAATATGAATAAACAAGTGCAGCTTCCTTGCAGTTTGAAACCAGAGAATGGAGAATGGGGAACAGGGAAATGGCAGAACTATGAAGCCACTACTTCAGTTCTGTCTTCACAGAACTTTCAAACAATACAAGGAAAACCGAGTCTGGTGTGTGAAAATGATAGAGTACATGGAACATAGAACATTTTAAGAAAATGATTTAGGAGAAATTATTGGGGTTGAAAGTAATGGTCACAGACAACACTAACATAGATTTATGAAATGGGAATTATTTTTGAGAAACAGACTGGGAGACAAATGAAAGAGAAGCAATGGATGTAGTACATTTTGATTTTTAGAAAAGTTTTGGTAATGCTCTAAGCCCAGTTTGCAAAATCAAATCTGAGTGGATTGGGGCTAATATATGGACATGTTTCTAGAATGGGACAGCTGGCTGGAAACAGTGAATAGAAATAAACAGACTCGTCAAGCATCAGCCTGACATTGTCTGTAAGGTATGATTCTGTAAGGTATAAGTCCTTCCACATCTAGTCAAGAAACTTTGGGGACAATTAAACAATTCACTGGATGAAGAGATTCCACAAATAACCCATTCCTCCATAATGGAGGAGTCCATCAAATCAGTGTATAAGATAAAGCTGATTTAGTCGCAACAATCTTCTGTCAGAAGTACTGATTAGATGATTCATTTCAGCCTATGTCCCAGATTCCCCATCACCTTCCCAGGATATCTCCTGTCTCATCAGCAGGACGGACACAGCAGTAGTGCCGGCACATTGGGATACAGGTGGAAGGGAATTGCTCTTGACTCTGTATCCCATGAAGTCTCATGGCGTTAGTTTACACATGGGAACGGAAACCTCCTGCTGATAACCATGTACCAGCCTCTTTCAACTGATGAATCAATACTCCTCCATGTTGATCAACACTTGGAGGATGCAATAATGGTAGCACGGACGCAATATGTACTCTGGCTGGAGGATTTCAATGTCCACCTCCAATAGTATCTGAGCTCCAGCATTATTGATCGAGCTGGCCAGGTCCTAAAGGATATAACTGCTAGACTGGTACTGCGGCTGATGGTGAAGGAACCAACAAGAGGAAAATACATATTGACCACAGACTTACTAATCTGCCAGTTGCAGAAGTATCTGTCCATGACAGTATTGGTAAGAGTGGCCACCGCATAGTCATTGTGGAGACAAAGTCACACTTGCAAATTGAGAAAAGCCTCCACCAATTTGGGTGGTACTATCACGATGCTAAATTGGACAGACTTCGAACAGATCTAGCAGCTCACGTCTGGGGTTCCAAAAGGTGCTATGGTTCATGTATAGGAGCGGAATTGTACACCCAAATAACCTCATGGCCTGGCGTATCCCCCTCACAACAATTACTATCAATCCAGAGGATCTGCCTTGGTTCAATAGAGTGGGCAGAATGGCAGGAGCAGCACTGGGCACCTGCAAATGAGGTGTCAGCCTGTTGATGCCACCAAACAAGACAACGTGTTGCCAAACAGCATAAGCAGTAAGTGATAGACCGAGCTATGTGATCCTACAAACAAAGGATCAGATCTAAGCTCTGCAGTCCTTCTACATCTAGTCGAGAAATGTTGGGGACAATTAAACAATTCACTGGAGGAAGAGATTCCACAAATAACCCCTTCCTCCAGAATGGAGAACCCCAGCACTTTAGTGTGTAAGATAAGGCTGATGCATTCGCAACAATCTTCAGTCAGATGTGCTGAGTGGATGATCTATCTCGGCCTCCTCCAGTGGTCCTCAGCGATTCAGTCACCAGTCATCAACCAATTCGATTCAGTCCACATGATATCCAGAAACGGTTGGAGATACTGGATGCTCCAAAGAGTCCATACTCTGACAACATTCTAGCAATAGTACAGAAAACCTGTGCTCCATAACTTACCACTCCTCTAGCCAAACTGTTTCAATACAGTTACAACAATGGTTTCCCCGATTATGTGGAAAATTACCCTAAGTATCTCCTGTTTATAAAAAGCAAATATATTTCCAAGTCAGGATGGTGAATGGCTTGGAGGGGAACCTAAAGATGATGGTGTTCCCACTCTCTCAGTCTACTCTCGATCATTAGTAAAGTGGTGGTAGGTCTCAGTGCTTTTAAGCAGCACGGGCTCAGCAATACCCTGGTCAATGACGCCCAGTTAGGGCTCCACCAGGGCCACTGAGCTCCTGACCTCATTACCGTGGTTCAAACATGGACAACAGAGCTGAATTCCAGATGTGGGGTGACAGTCCTTTAAAACGAGGCTACCTTCGACCAAGTGTGGCATGAAGAGGCGTTAGCAACACTGGAATCAATGGGTATCAGGGCAAACTCCCTGCTTGGTTAGAATCATACCTGACACGTAGGAAGATGGTCATGGTTGATGAAGGTCAGTCAACTCAGCTCCAAGTCTGTAGGAGTCCCTCGGGCAGTGGCCGTAAACTTCTTTAAGGCTACTTCATCAATGACCTTCCCTCCATTTTAAGGTCAGAAGTGGGGATGTTCGCTAATGACTGTCCAATATTCTGCAACATTTGTGGCTCCTCAGATACTGAAACAGTCCATGTTCAAATGCGACAAGATCTGGACAGTATCCAGGCTTGCAAGTGGCAAGTAATATTCAGACCACACAAATGCCAGACCGTGACCATCACCAATAAAATACAATCTAACCTGCCCCTTGGCATTCAATGGTGTTACTATCACTGAATCCCCCAGTATCAAATTCCTGGTTGGTAATCATTGCTCAGAAACTCACTGGTCTCGCCACATAAACTTAGTAACTACAAGAGCAGGTCCGAAGCTAGGAATACTGCGGCGAGTAACTCACATCTTGACTGACAAAAGTTTGTCCATCATCTACAATACTTAAGTCAGAAGTGTGATAGACGACTCCTAATTTGCCTGGATGAGTGCAGCCCCAACAGCACTCAAGAAGCTTTATACCATCCAGGACAAAGCAGCCAGTTTGACTGTCCCTTCACCCACAATGCTCCACCATCAACGCTCAGCAGCAGCAGCAGTGTTTTACTATCTACATGCTGCAATGAAATGATTCACCAAAGATCCTCAGAGACCAACTTCCCAACTCCCATGTCTATCGAGAAGGACAAGTGCTACAGATGTATGGGAATATCATCATCTTTAGGTTCCCCTCCAAGCTATTCACCATCCTGACTTGGAAATATATCACAGCTCCTTCACAGTCACTGGGTCAGAATCCTGGGATTCCCTCCCTAATGGCATTGGAGGTCAACCACAGTGCTCAACAAGGCAGCTCACCAACACCTTCTCAAGGCAACCAGGCAATAAATGCTGGCCCAGCCAGTGACTCCTAGATTGACGAAATACATAAATAGAAATTAACAGAGGAAGGTTGCTGAGGTGTCGCAGGGATCAGTGCTTGGGGCCCAGCTGTTCACAATTCCCTTTAGACATTTGGTTGCTGGAATCAGATACAATATATCCCAGCCTGCTGACAGCACTAACGGATGTGGGATTGTGAGTGGGTAAGGAGGATGTAAAAAGGCACCGAGAAGACTAAGACAAGTGAAGTGAATGGGTAAATACGTGACAGATGGAGAACAATGTGGAGAGAGGTGACGGTGTGCTCTTTGGTGGAAACGATAAATTGGCAGCCTACCATTTGGAAGCGATTGGTGGAAACATGTTGATCTACAAAAGGACGTATGCTCCTTTTTGTTGTTTCCTTCTGCATAATCATCTGAGCTTCCTGCAGCGCAGTGAGTTCTGTAACCAGAAGTTAATACTGGGCATGGCATTGGCACGCTGACCAGTGTATATACAACCACCAAGTGGGAAGCTATAACACTGAAAAGGATCGGCATCTCCTTGTACACAAGTCACTGAAAGTAATATTGCAGAAACAGAAAGCAGTGAGGAAGATAAATGGTGTGTTGACCTACATTTCAGGGGGTTGTGAGTCCAGGAGAAAGGTGTCTTACTGCAGCGGTATAGGGCCTTGGTGAGACATCATCTCAAACATTTTGCGGTATTGTGGGCAGTTTTGGTCTCCTTACCTAATAAAGGACAAACCTGACATTGAGAGAGAGCAGTGAAGGATGACCAGACTGATCTCTGGGATGACTGGCTTGTGGTGGGAGCAGAATTTGGGAGACTGGGCCAGTGTTCTATGGGGTTTAGGAAAATGAGTGACAATCACAGTGAAATAGCAAAACTCTGAAAGGGTGAGACGTATTGCAAGCAGGGATGTTAATTCCCCTGGCTGAGACATCTAAAATAAGGGGCCACAGTACTAGGTAAAGGAAGGTCACTCGGCTTTGAGATGAGAATAACTGGCTTCACTCACAGACCAGTGAACCTGAGAATTCGCTAGCACCTGGAAACCAAGACACTGATTATAAATAAGGATGTAGAGACAGTAAAGGCATGGTGGGAGAGCAGGAGTACGGTATGGAAATGAAAGGCTAACCATCATTACCTTGAATTGGTTAGCAAACTCGATGGACAAAATGTACTATTGCACCGCCTATTTTATAGCTTCCCAAGGTTACTCACATTAACGGATATGTATATCGTGTGGGGTAAGTAGAGTGAGGAGATTTTTTTCCATGAACTAGAATGGGGGAGGCTCAATGTGTTGCATGACTTACTCCTTTCCCGATATTTCTGTGCAGTCTGTGTGAAAGCTCTGTCAATATTGTCACAAGCTCTCAGGTGTAAGGAAGGAAGTCTCTGCAGGGTCGACAGGACTGTGTTCCCATTCCCTTTTCCG
Source organism: Chiloscyllium punctatum (assembly GCF_047496795.1). Classification (NCBI taxonomy): domain Eukaryota; kingdom Metazoa; phylum Chordata; class Chondrichthyes; order Orectolobiformes; family Hemiscylliidae; genus Chiloscyllium; species Chiloscyllium punctatum. Next base: position 44,085,888 of record NC_092766.1, read on the forward strand.
ACACTGATGCTGAGGCCGGGTGTTCTGTCTGCTTTCATCCTTTCAGACCTCGGAGTAGTTTGATACAAATGAGTGCCCTTGCTTGGGGTTCAGAGACCATTGAAATGTTTAACACATGTCAGGGTCTTTGGAGTCACTTTTAGGCCAGCCCAGGAAATCATGGGAAATTCACTTCCTAAAAGTACATTGGAGAAGGAAATTCTGTTTACAACCGATATTGGCTTCAAGGTCACTGTTACTGACACCAAATTTGAGATCTCGATATTTTATTAATTGCCTTTAACTTCCACCCGCTGCCAGATCATTAGCCTGGTCTGGATTAGTAATCCAGTGACATTTCCACAGCAGCACCATCTCCACATGGGGACCTGTCAAAAGCCACACTGAGCAGGTTATTTCTGTGCTACTCGACAGCTCTGTCAAAAAGAACTCCCACCAATGTGACTGTCGTGATGGGACTGAGGAGGTGGTAATTGGTCAGATTGTAATTATTCCCGTCCTAGGGGACGGGACATAGGGGAGTAATTTTCCACATTGCCAGGTAGAGGACAGAGTTGGAGCTGGAATGAAACAGCTTCCCCAGGGACATGGGTTGTTGTGCAGCACAAGTCTTCAGTCCTATTACATGAATGGGGTCAGGGCCCATTGCCTTTGCCGAATCTACTGTGTTCAGCTGTTTCTTCATGCGATGTGCAGCGAATCAAATTGCTTTAATACTGGCATCTGTGATTTTGTGGGCATCATGATGAGGGTGAGGTGTATCATCGACTCAACACTTCTGGCAGAAGATGGTACAGAGAAAACATCCTTCTCTTTTACACTGATGTGCAGGTCTGTTCGATTATTTAGGATGGGAATGTTTGTGGAGCCCTCTCCACAAGCTGGATGTTTAAAAAGGAAATTGAAGGGGTAGTTAGAACAAGAGAAGTCAAGAAAGACAACTGTATCAAGGAGGCAGAAAACTGGAAAAGGCATCATGCTGTAAAGTTGAGTGAAATAAGGGTTGAGGGGAAGGGTGAGAGCAGTAACAAATTAAAAATTCTATATATGAATGCACGAATCATTAGACACAAGGTGGATGAGCTTGAGGCTCTTTTGGAAATTGGCAGATACGATATTGTGGGGATAACTGAGACGTGGCTTCATGGGGACAGGCCCTGGGAAATGAATATTCAAGGCTACACGTGCTATCGTAAGGACAGACTGACGGGCAGAGGGGGTGGGGTGGCCTTGTTGGTAAGGGAGGATATTCAGTCCCTTGCGCGGGGGCACCTAGAGTCAGGGGATGTAGATTCAGTGTGGATAGAGCTTCGAAACACTAAGGGTAAAATGACCCTCATGGAAGTCATCTACAGGCCCCCAAACAGTAGTCTGGATGTCGGATGTAAGTTGAATCAGGAGCTGAAATTGGCTTGTCGCAAAGATGTTACTACAGTTGTTATGGGGGATTTTAACATGCAGGTAGACTGGGAGAATCAGGATGGTATCGGGCCTCAAGAAAGAGACTTTGTGGAGTGCCTCAGAGATGGATTTTTAGAGCAGCTGGTGCTGGAGCCGACCAGGGATAAGGCGATTCTGGATCTGGTATTGTGTAACGAACCAGAATTGGTCAGTGACCTCGAAGTGAAGGAGCCATTGGGAAGTCGTGACCATAATACAATAAGCTTCAATCTGCAATTTGAGAGGGAGTGGGTATAATCGGAAGTGACAATATTTCAGTTGAATAAAGGGAAATATGGAGCTATGAGGGAGCAACTGGCCAAGTTCAATGGTGCAATACCTTAACAGGGAAGACCGTGGAGGAACAATGGCGGATATTTCTGTGTATAATGCAGAAGTTGCAGGATCAGTTCATTCATAAAAGAAAGAAAGATCCCAGGAGGAGACATGGGCGGCCGTGGCTGACGAGGGAAGTAAAGAAACATATAAAGTTAAAAGAGAAAAAGTATAACTTAGCGAAGATAAGTGGGAAAACTGAGGGCTGGGAAGCTTTTAAAGAACAACAGAGGATTAGTAAGAAGGAAATACGCAGAGAAAAAATGATGTACGAAGGTAAACTGGCCAAGAATATAAAGGAGGGTAGTAAAAGCTTTTTTAGGTATGTCCTAGGCAAAAAAAATGGTTAGGACAAAAATTGGGCCCTTGAAGACAGAAACAGGGGAATATATTACTGAGAACAAAGAAATGGCAGAGGAATTAAATGGGTACTTCAGATCTGTGTTCACTGGGGAAGACACAAGCAATCTCCCTGAGGGAACAGTAGCTGAAGGACCTGAACGTAAGGGAATTTATATTTGCCAGGATTTGGTGTTGGAGAGACTGTTCGGTCTAAAGGTTGATAAGTCTCCGGGACCTGATGGCCTGCATCCCAGGGTACTGAAGGAGGTGGCTCGGGAAATCGTGGATGCGCTGGTGATTATTTTCCAGAGTTCAATAGAATCGGGGTCGGTTCCTGAGGATTGGAGGGCGGCTAATGTTGTACCACTTTTTAAGAAGGGTGGGCGGGAGAAAGCAGGAAATTATAGACCAGTTCGTCTGACCTCAGTGGTGGGAAAGATGCTGGAGTCTATTATAAAGGATGAAATTACGGCACATCTGGATAATAGTAACAGGATAGGACAGAGTCAGCATAGATTTATGAAGGGGAAATCATGCTTGACTAATCTTCTTGAATTTTTTGAGGATGTAACTCGGAAGATGGACGAGGGAGATCCAGTGGATGTAGTGTACCTGGATTTTCAGAAAGCTTTTGATAAAGTCCCACACAAGAGGTTAGTGAGTAAAATTAGGGCGCACGGTATTGGGAGCAAAGTACTGGATTGGATAGAGAATTGGTTGGCTAATAGGAAACAAAGGGTAGTGATTAATGGCTCCATTTCGGAATGGCAGGCAGTGACCAGTGGGGTACCGCAGGGATCCGTGCTGGGACCGCAGCGTTTTACAATATATGTAAATGATAGAGAAGATGGTATCAGCAATATCATTAGCAAATTTGCTGATGATACAAAGCTGGGTGGTAGGGTGAAATGTGATGAGGATGTTAGGAGATTACAGGGTGACCTGGACAAGTTAGGTGAGTGGGCAGATGCATGGCAGATGCAGTTTAATGTGGATAAATGTCTGGTTATCCACTTTGGTGGCAAGAACAGGAAGGCAGATTACTTCCTCAATGGTATCAAATTAGGTAAAGGGGCTATTCAGAGAGATCTGGATGTTCTTGTCCACCAGTCAATGAAGGCAAGCATGCAGGTACAGTAGGTCGTGAAGAAGGCTAATAGCATGCTGGCCTTCATAACAAGAGGAATTGAGTATAGAAGCAAAGAGGTTCTTCTGCAGCTGTACAAAGCCCTGGTGAGACCACACCTGGAGTACTGTGTCCAGTTCTGGTCTCCAAATTTGAGGAAAGACATTCTGGCTATTGAGGGAGTGCAGCGTAGGTTCACGAGGTCAATTCCTGGAATGGCAGGATTGCCTTACACGGAAAGACTGAAGCGACTGGGCTTGTATACCCTTGAGTTTAGAAGACTGAGAGGGGATCTGATTGAAACGTATAGGATTATGAAAGGATTGGGCACTCTGGCAGGAGGAAACATATTTCTGCTGATGGGGGAGTGCCGAACCAGAGGACACAACTTAAAAATACGGGGTAGACCATTTAGGACAGAGATGAGGAGAAACTACTTCACCCATTGAGTGTTGGCTGTGTGGAATGCTCTGCCCCAGAGGGCAGTGGAGGCCCAGTCTCTGGATTCATTTAAGAAAGAATTGGATAGAGCTCTTAAAGATAGTGGAGTCAAGGGTTATGGAGATAAGGCTGGAACAGGATACTGATTGGGAATGATCAGCCATGATCATATTGAATGGCGGTGCAGGCTCGAAGGGCTGAATGGCCTACTCCTGCATCTATTGTCTATTGTCTATTGTATATTTGTTTCATCGTCCATCATTATTTATGACTGAATGTGGCAGGACTGCAGTGCTTCGATCAGATCTGTTGGTCAAGTCTGGGAGCGTTACTGAGTTAGCATCCGTTTAAATTTCACGTGGTTCTGACTCTGACATGTTCACCCACACTCGTCCCTGAGCCATAGATGGTGTTGATGGCAATAACAGACTGAGGTGTTACCCTGGCAAAAATTGACAGGTTGTGGTTTAATGCAGGTCTGCTTCTCCTGCTGCTGTGGTCTACAGCACTACATGAATACGCAGTTTCGAGCTGCAATATCTATAATGCAATTCTGCTGTCTGTTCCCCAGTTCTCACTGAGACCCATTCACCCATCAGCCCTGCACTCAGTGACCTAACCTGGTTTCTGATGTGGAAATACTTCCATTTTCAAACTCTCATTCTGCCGAGGGTCTGTCTCCCCGGGTCATACTTCCAATTTGACACATTCCGCAAAAGCATTTTACTGATCTTAATTCAAATGTTCAAAATGTTTTTCCTCTGTTTCTCTCCCTGACCATGATTAAGAGCTCTGCAGTGTCAGTGATGCCAGCGTTATGTAATTGCAGAGCCAATGAATTCTCTGGATTCCCAATCATCTTCACCACATGTTTCCTCTTTTGGTTTGATGTCTCATCACTCATGGCTGCCTTGTTCTCCCATGAGTATGTTTCATTTTCTTGGGGTTGCATTTCTGGTATTAGCTTCCGAATTATCCCCAGACCCTCTTCCCATTGCTGCTCCATGGTCTTTCCTGCTCAGCTCCCCTTCCAATTAACTCTGGCCAGATCCTCCCACATGTCTTTGTAGTTACATTGCTTAATTATAACCACATTACATCTTGAAGAGAGGGTTAGATATTAACTGGAAAAAAAGGAGTTTTGGGAGATGGGACACGAAGAATAATTGGTGGATTTCTCAACTAGATACAAAGGGAGAAGGAGAGAGAGGATATAGATCTGGAGATGTGGAAAATGAGAAAACTATGTTATCGAAAGAAGTAGATGTACTTCCCTCAATGTCTTGGCAATGCCTGTGTGCTGTGGTCCTTTGTACAGTGCATGTACAACAGAGTAATATGTTTAAATGCTGAGTCTGATGCCAGAATATTTATCTCCAATAATATGACAGACACTAGCTTTGGAAAGATCCCAGCAGGCCAACATATTGAAGTCCCGGTAGAAAGGGGATTAACCGAAAGAAGTTGGGACACTAGAATCAAGAATTTGGAGCACACATCCTGGTAAGAATGAGAGATTAGAGTTGGGAATCCCAGAAAAGAGAGAACGTTGAGAGGATCAATTCATGTTTTAATGTTTTATCAATTTTATACATCATATGCATCATTTTTCGTTAACTGTGTCTCTGTTGTTCATTTATAATATGTTGTGCACATGTGAAAAATGCTACTTATCTGCACAGACACATTGATTAAACAGTGTATATAAAATCACTTTTCCACCATTGAAAAATGTCCTGTTATCGTGTTACAAGGATACATGAACACCAACTAGCCACCAAAAGACATGATGCAATATCACTATGTTCCATACATACAGACAAAGAAGGGAACCATTGTGACTGGGACAAAGAACACACACACATGCTAAGACACGCAAGGACCTTCTTAGAGGAATGCTATTCTAAACAGAAGTCCATCAATAAAAGCATCAATTTACATCCTGTCTACATTCTCTTGTTAAAATAACAGGAAATGACATCACCCACTTTAAGAAATCAAGACCTATTAATAGAGAGGCGGGACGTACCACCAGCACTTCAGCAGATACTCTCACTGATGATGTCACCTAATCATGGTGACAAAACTTCTGAAAACATACCTTCAAGCACAGCGACCTAACTTGCACACATATAAATTGTTACTTTTTGTTTATTAGTGGAATTTAGGAGTTCTCTGTCACTCACGTTTTGACAGATTATGATGTGAGGTGAGCTTTTCTGGGTGTGTGGTTTTAATTAACAATGGGGTTCGACATTGATGTCATAACAGTTTGGGGCCTTGCCGTGTGGCACTTGGATAGACTTGAACAGATTTGAGATACAACAGGTCCCAGCAAATTCCAACTCATTGCAATTAGTGACTTTGATCTTCAAATACAACCAGTCGGAAAATTTTGTTTAGTTTTGTTACTTATGGTTGGTTAAATTAAAGGTGAGGGAAATGGCTTTTAACATTACTAAAGAGGTTGCCAAATTTTCCAAGGAAGTTTAGAAAGACAGAAGGAGGACATTTTTTAAATTAGCAAATGGGTTGGAATTGGGTTTAACCAGGGAGAAAAGGGAAGCTGAAATTGTAATGGAGTTGGTTAAGCACTTTGATGTATCCGAGAAATAGGCAACTGCAGTAGTATTATAAAAACCTTAAATTGCAAATGTGGCAACTGGAGATAGAAGATAAATAAAGGGATGGAAACAGAGAGAGACGAAAGAGAAAGAGAGGAAAAAGAACGAGAGAGGGGATTTGAAATTCAGAAGTTGGGAATTAGACAAAAAAAACTTAACAGGATGGAGATGAAGGGAGAACGTAGGGATGTATACAACTAGGTTAGTAACTTGCCATATTTCGATGAGTAAAATGTCAAACCTTTTTTATTTCATTTGAAAAAATGGCTCGGCAGATGACGTGTCCAGTGAACTTGTGGGTAATGCTAGTTCAGACTAAGCTGGTGGGCACAGCTGGTGAGGTATGTGCAGCGCTGTCAGATGAGGGATCAAGAGATTATCAAGATGTCAAATTGGCGATTTTGATTGGTTATGAATTGGTACTAGAAGCATATAGAAAGAAGTTCAGAAAAATAGAGACAGAACCAGGTCAGACTTATATTGAGTTTGAAAGAATTAACCACAGTCATTTTGACAGGTGGGTGCTGACATTAAAAATGGATAAGACCTGTGAGGCTTGAAGGGAGATTAATCTGCTGGAGAAGTTAAAAGACTCACTTCCAGAGAATTCATGTGAATGAATAGAAAGTTCAAGAAGTGAGAAGCGTGGCAGAAATGGCAGATAAATATGCATTGTGGCATGTGATAAAATTAGGCTTCTGGGAGGAATTTCATCCTGTGAGGGATAGAAATTGGGAGAAGGGACGATCACACATTACAAAGCGAACAGTAGCTTACAATAGTTTACCACAGGTGAAAACAGAAGCCCAAGGGGGTTGAAAGGTGGTGAAAGGCCTCAGTGCTCTCACTATAAGGGAGTGGAAAACATAAAATTACAGTGTTGGTGGTTTAAGATGGGCTCAGGGAAAAAGTTGTTTTCACTGCAGTAAGCTGGGACACACCGTACTGGACGTTAAAGGAAAACACTTTGGGGAAAGATGAGGTAGAAGAGGCTAAGCCCAGTGGCACTAGTGAAACTGATAAAGGACACCCCAAGTGGAGCCGAGGAGCTGCAGGAAATTGCACAGCCTAGGCAAGGGCTGGGTATGGAGGCAGTGCCTGATCTCTCTAAAGAATTCACCTCTGTAGATAAAGTTTACTCAGAAAGAACAGGGGGAGATGGACAAGAAGTTATAATTTTGTGAGATACGGGATCTGCTCAGTCTCTAATAGTTGAGAAGTGAGGCGCCAGAAAAGCACAACAGATCAGGCAGCATCCAAACAGCAGGACAATCGAATATCAGGCAGAAACCCATCATCAGGGACATGGCGGGGGAACAAGGGGGCTGAAAGATAAATACGAGGGTAGTAGCTAAGCTGGTGGAAGGGTCACTGGGAAGAAGATACAGGTAGGAGCGATAGTGATATGTTGGAGGGTAGGGTGGAGTCGGGAGGTGGAAAGGAAGATGGCTAGTTAGGGCAGTTCAAGAGGGCAGTGCTAAGTTGAACGGTTGGATCTGGAAGAGGTTGGTGGAGGGGAGATTTGGAATTTGGTGAAGTCAACGTTGATGCTGTACAGTTTGAGGATTCCAGCTGTCCTACCAATGATAGGTGTCCTGTCACCCTCCTGTCCGACCTATCACCATCACACCCCATCTGCATCTACCAATCGTCTTTCAAGCTCCTTTTCACCCAGTTCCACCCCCACCCTCCCATTTATTTCTCAACCTCCTTCCCCCTCCCTTACGACCCACTTTCCTGATGAAGGATTTATGCCTGAAACGTCAACGCTCCTGCCCCTCGGAATTTGCCGACGTGCTGTGCTTTTCCAGTCCTACACTTTTCAACTCTCATCTCCAGCATCGGCCGCCCTCACTTTCTCTCACCCTCTAATAGTAAGAGATGAAAGTTTTTTTCACTCCTTCTGGCATGTTAATCAAGAGCATGATAACTTGTTGAATGGGGACAGAAATTAAGCATTCCCTTGTGTAACATCAGGATGGATTGCCAAATCAAGGTTGGGGAAGTAACAGTGACATAGAATAACAGAGTGTCAGTTCTAGGAATAAAGTTTGTTCTTGGGAACAATTTAACAGGAGGCGAGGTGGGAGTGGCACCCATTGTGGTGGAGAAGCCAAAGGAAGACTCGGGAATTGGTCAGTTAAAAGAAAATTACCCAGGATTTTTTCCAAACTGTGTAGTAACAAGATCCCACTGTCATAAGTTACAGCAGGAAGGAAAAACGAACAAAAAAGACAAATGGGTTGATGCTCAGTGAACTGACCCCCTGTTTGATGTAACGGTGCAGGAAAATTCTGAACAGGCAGAGGGTCAGGCAGAGGGGTTTCGTCCAGAAAGGCTAATGGACTTACAACAGATATATACACACACATTCACACACACATACACATGCACACACACAGAAAAGGAATCAGAATATATTGTTGAACGTTATTAACTTAAAGATAGAATCCTAAAATTAAAATGGAGACCCCGATAGGTTACTGCAGAAGGGAAATGGGCCGAAGTGCACCAGAATGTGTTAGCAGTAACGTACAATGTTACGGGTAGCACATAAACTAACTGCAGGCGGTCCCTTAGGTGTACAGAAGATTCAAACTAAGATGCCGAAGCATTTGTCGTAGCCTGGATGCACAAGGACGCTGCTAATTTTTGCTGTACGTGACGAAATGGTAGGTAAGTAACAGGCGGTAATAAACCCAGCACCTTTGTTGCCAATTCCTGCATTCGAAGAACCTTGCACGTGGGTTATGATTAATTTTGTAGCTCCCCTTTCTAAAGTAAAAGTGGAAACCAATATTTGCTGACCATAACGGATGTGTCTACCAGATTTCCAGAGGCAATTCCATTATTGGAGTGTCAAGGCAAAAAGGGAGGTGGAGGAGTTGGTAGCTTTCTTTACTCACTGTGGGCTGCCCAGAGAGATTCAGTCAGACCAAGGGTCTCATTTTACCGCTCAGCTGTTTAAGGAAGTCATGGATAGCTTCGGCATAGAGCACTTCAAATCAAGGGCGTCCCGTCCTGAATCCCAGGGAGCCTTGGAAAGTTAGCATCAGACACTGCGGACCATGTTAACAGCGTACTGTCAGGATTACCCGAATGGTTGGGATAAAGGTGCCCCATTAAATTGTTTGCTGTTAGAGATGCCCCAAATAAATCTACTCACTTTACTTCCTTTGAGTTAATATTCGTACATGAAGTGAGAGGTCCTTTGAAATTAATTAAGTATAAATTTACAGGACCAAAGTTGGATATCTCACACTTGGATTATGTATGTGTGTTGAGGGAGAGATTGGATGGAGTAGGTGAGTTAGCTAAACAGCACCTGAAGGGGGCACAGTATAGATTGATGCAGGTGGCAGATAAAAAACTCTTAAACTTTAACGATTTCCCGTGGGGATGAAGTATCAGTATCGCCACCAGTGGTCGGAAATCCCTTCAAAGCCAGGTTTAGTGGCCCCTGTCAAATTAAGAAAACAAGGGTGGAGTCAGTTAAACTACCTGGTAAAGATGCAGGAGATGACAAAAAAACTTTATGGAGTATTTCATATGGATGAATAATGCACCAGCCACATTTAAGACTCAAGAACAGAGGTGTGGCCATATCAACAAATTGTGCAGCTTATCTGTATGATGTAGTGATCTTTAGCAAATGATTGAAAGCTCACATGTTCCAGTTAGCAGAGCATGTTGAACGATTACAAGAAGAAAACTTGGTAATAAACTTAAAGAAAACATAATTCGTGAAGGCAGAGGTGACGTTCTTGGGACATTACGTTGGACATGGAAGGTTGACCCCATGGAACATAAAAACGAAGGGCTTTGAGGAATTTCCACGACCATGCTCGAAGAAAGAGGTGCTGTGGTTTATGGAACTGAGTGGATTCTATTGAATGTTCAAAACTTCAGCAGTGTCTTGGCACCACTGATGGATTTACTGAAGAAGAACACAGAATTGTGGTGGACAGAACAATGCCAGGAGGCATTTGAGAATTTTAAAGCAGGATTAATCGCCACACCAGCTTTAGCTACACCAAATATTCTGAAACCCTTTGAAAATTGTGTTTGATGCTCGGGATATAGGGTTTCGGAGATGTATTGATACAGAAAGAGGATGATGGAATTGAATGGCTAATTGGCTACTTGTCGAAAAAACTCAATATCCACCAGAAAAAAAAAAACAACAAAATCTCCATGATTGAACAAGAAGGATTATGTTCCAGACTGGCCTGACAATATTTTAATGTTTATATGACAAACAAATTGTCAGAGATGTTTGTGGACAACGACAAATCTCTCGCATTTTTTGGAATATTTAAAGACCAGAATATGAGACTATTTAATTGGAGTCTTACCTTACCGACTTTAAACTCACAAAATGTACAGGTTGTGGCTCCTACAATGTGATAGCAGATGGGTTTTCGCGGATTTAAAGGAAAGCAGTGTAGATAAGATTTGACTTATTCCAGTGTTGGTGTGCAGAATTAATATGAATGATATAACTGAGATTAATACTTTTGCATTTCATATAATTGGGATTAAGAATTAGAGGAAAAGAAATGTAGCCAACTTTTCATTCTGCTGGTTCATTTTATTTTATGAAGCAGGAAGATGTTATGAAGCCAAAAACATGTATGGGCACTTTAAGACAGAATGGGTTTTGTTGAATAGAAATTAAAGCCACTGATGCCAGCTAAAGGTCACACTGTTCCACATGTCACCATAAGCTGAGGAATGGATTCCTGAGTTTTGGTTGCTGATTTGACAGCCATTCAAATGTAACCAAATAGTTCAAATAACGCTCAGGACACCATGTGCCAACAGAATTTGAATATTATTGTTTGGACACCTGGACAGCAATCAAATTATGAGAATTATTATATCATGGGGCGTATATAAACCCAGCATTTTGAACACTGGAGGGAGAGCTACTGCCATCCAACATCAGAGTAACTGCTGTAGAGCAGGAGTGCTAACTGGCCATCTCAAACACTCTCTATCAAAGACACATGTTCATGTCAAACCTGTTTGCAATAAAAAAAAGACCCAAGGAGATCATCAGCTGGAAGAGTGAGCACAGCGGGGAAGATAGAGACTGTGTGGTGTTGAGATTGTAATGTTTCATATGTGTGTTGTTGGAACAGCATATTTTTACAGAGTTGGAGTCAGATAGTAAGTAGCTAAGAAAAGAGGGGCTTGCATTTGCGAATAGTTGTTGCTTAGTGTTCACTATTAAAGTTAAGAAACTAACTTGATAATTTTTGTTTAAATGGTGGAATGTAGGAGATCTGTGTCACTCATATTTTAACAGATTACGAGGTGAGACGAGCTTTTCTGGTTGTTTGTTTTTAATTAACAGAGGGGTTCATCTTCACCTTGAAAATGTCCATCCACGTTAGCCCCATTTCCCTGCAGTTGGCCCATATCCTTCCAGTCCTTTCCTATCGACATATTTATCCAAATGTTTTTGAAATGTTGTTAATGTACCCCCCTCAACCAGCCCTCCGTATAAAGAAGTGGCCCCTCAGGTTCCCTTTTATTCCTTCACCTTTAACCTTAAACTGATCCCCTCTAATCCTCGATTCTCTACACCTTGGAAAAAGACTGAGAGCGTTAACCCTATCCATACCCCTCGTGATTTTATACAGCTCTATAAGGACTTCCTCAGTCTCATACATGCTAAAGAAAAGGTCCTAGCTTGTCCACACTCCCTGTAACTCAGACCATTGGGTCCTGGCAATGTCCTTGCAAATTTCTTATGCACTCTTTCTAATTTAACAACATCCTCCCCATAACAAAGTGACAAAGCTGAACACAATACTCCAAGTGCAGCCTTACCAAAGTCCTGTGTAACTGCAACATAACGTCCCAACTTCTATCCTCAATATCCTGCCTGATGAAGGCCAATGTGCCAAAAGCCTTCTTCACTGCCCTGTGTCTCCACTCTTAGAGAACGGTGCACCTGAACGCCAAGGTCCCTCTGCCCACTACACCCTTGAATACCCTCCCACTCACCATGAAACTCCTACCTTGATCTGAATTTCCAAAATGCAAGACCTCACGCTTCGAAATTAAATTTCATTTACCATTTCTCGGCCCATTTCCCACCTGATGAAGGTCCTGCTGCAATTTCTGATAAACGTCCTCACTGATCATGCTCTCAATTACTTTAGTGTCATCTGCAAACTTACTAATCATACCTTGTACATTCTCAACCAAATCATAGGTAACAGACAGCAATGGACCAAGCCTCTGGTCTGACAAACATCCTTCCACTCAACCCTCTGCTTCCTACCATCAACCCAACTGTGTATCCAATTGACCAGTTCCCCCAGTATTCCACGAGATGAAACCTTCCTGAGCAGCCTGCCAAGTGGAACCTTATCAAAGGCCTTACTGAAATCCATAGAGACTACGTCTATCACTCTGACCTCATCAAACGTCCTGGTAACGTCATCAAAAGACTCAAAGAAATTTGGGAAGCATGATCTCCCACTCACAAGTCTATGCTGACTGCTCCGAATCAAACCCTGTGTAAGTAATGGGTGCAGTCAATGCTGTGCTGGCCTTCATTGTAAGATGATTCGAGTACATAAGTAAAGCCATTTTCCGGCTGTTGTGGAGCCTTGCTGAAAGAGCATTTGGGGCATTCTTTACAAATTTGATGTCCTTTGTAAGGAATGATTCCCTTACCACAGACACTGATGATGGTAACATGAGAATAAAGTGAAGAAGCTGAGTGTTTAATCTGTAGAGCTGCGAGAGATGGAGAAATGGTGATGTTGAAACACGAGAAGTGGAAGCGATCACTTATTTCCAAACGAGACATTGACAGGGAGAGAAATTCCATACTTTACCCAGGATTGATTGGTTTGATTTATTGTCACGTGTACCTCAGTACAGGGAAACACTTTGTTTATGAGCAGTGGAGGAAGATCATAGTAAGCATGGCCAGACAGATCATAGGGTGGAAATAGACTTGGACAGAGTAAGGCACACGGGATACACTAAACAGGACATGCACTAGACAAGGTCAACATGAACAAGATCAGCATTATTTGAACTTAGAGAGTCAATTCATCAGTCTAACATGACTTTCCTAATAGTTTATCTGGCTAAATTAACTCTCCCCACGTTATTGTGCAGTCGGCGTGTGAACCCTGGACTGAACGTCAGGTTGTTCACAATCCCCAACAGCAGGCACAATACCTTCCATCTGAAACAGGTAGCCATTCCCACCAGCTTCCTCCCTGCATAGAGAACTCCAGGCTATCTTCTTGGAGATGGAAGATGCCTTCTTGAGACTTCACACAAGACATATGGCTTCCCTGCTCACCACTAGAAAACCACGTTAAAGTCCCACATGTGTATCATAAACAACGGAGCCAAGAGGAACAACGTGGAATAATCTGTCTGTGCAGCCTCTGCCCCACTTGTTCATCATGGTAGAGCATCAATTAGGAGACACTTAAGACTGCCGATGCTGGAGATCAGAGGAGAGCATCAATTGCTGGAAAAGCACAGCGGGTCAGGCAGCATCCGAGGACCAGGAGAATCGAAGTTTTGGGCATAATGCATTCATCAGGATTCAGCATCCATTACCTCATTCTGCCCCCGTGTAAGTGCATTGAGGTTGGAATGGCCTCCTCCTGTTCCTGTGTAAGTGACTCACGGGAGTGATTGGCTTCAACCTCGTCCGATTGGACAGGGCGAAGGTCCTGACTGGTTACCCCTGGTTCTTGTTTGACAGCTCATTGTACTGACTAGTGTGACAATGCTGCAGCTTTAAGAGGTTATTTTGTCTTGGTTTCTTTTAAGAGAGAGATTAAACGATCGTTACCAAGCTGGTTAGTAAAGACCACTTGGGAAAGAGCTAGGGAGGCCTTGTGTTTATTTTAGTGCAGCCTGAATGGGTGTGGCCTGCTCTCACAGATTAGGATCTCTGGGTTTTGGTTTCTCGGCAACATCAGGAACTATTGGGGTCTCGACAGAGTTTGAAGCTTCAGTGAATGTTTCCTGGTTGCAACCCTCTCTGAAGTTTCTCTTGATGTTGTTTTTAATTCCTGGATTGGAGAAATGTTTGTGACAATCTGTGTCTAAATATTTCTTTTTTCCAAGGGCTGTGTATGGGATTTTCCTATATTGGAACAGTTCATTAGTAATACTTTCTAGATCTATTATTCTGTTAACTTGTCCAGTAGAATTACGTTATTCTAAATTCCTCTTTCTTTGGTTTCATTTTCTCTTTCGTGTTTAAGTAAATGGTGTTTTGCTTCACACCGAGTAGTCTGACCAGTCACATTGCATCTGGAACAGACACTTTACATTTCCTTTAAAATAAGAAATCATTAGAATCTACGGTACCGCCTTCAAATATTTTCGAGGGGCTCTGGTTTGGCCCATCACACTAGACTCCCTCTCTTCCTGAGTAATAGGCTGGAGGCACTGAATGGGCTGTCACTGTTCTTCTCCAATAGTGTCAATGGGGTGAATGGCTTCCTCATATTCCTGTGAAACCAGCGTGAGCTGCTGAATGAACTCTTGTTTTACTGGAGCAATGTGCAGTGCCCGCCAGTGCTGTTACATGAATGTTACGGACAGTTTAACAGCACAAGTCTCAATGGAGTCTGGATCCTGCTACACACGGACAAAGACCAGTTCAGGAGCTGACGGGGGACAAAATGTTCTGAATATTGTGGAATCTTCAGCGACCATCCCCATTTCTGATCTTATGGTGTGGAAGGTGGGGGTGGGGAGACATTGATGAAGCAGCTGAAGATGTTTGTGAAGGGGAAGCTACCCTGAGGATCTCACACAGAGGTGACCCAGGACTGAGATGATGAACATCTTCCTTTGTGCCATGTTTCACCCCAAACACTGGAGAGGTTACTCTGATTCCCATTAAGTTCAGTTTTGTTCAGCTCCTTTTTGTCAACAGAAGTCAACCACTGCCTTGATATCGGGGCCTGTCATTTTTATCTGAACGCTTGTGATAACCTCTTTTGTTCACATCAATAGGCCAATGATATAGGAGCAGCAAGTGTTTTCTTCCAACAGGTAGAATTGAATGTCAGGATTTCTCTCCTCAAGGGTGTTCGGGGAGCTAGATGACTGAATGTATTTGAAGAGGAGGTAGATGGAAATTGACCTGTCAGAGAGTTGAGGGCGATGAAGAATTGGATATGAAAGAGGATTTGAGACCAGGAGCAGATCAGTCATGATCTTAAAGAAGGGCAAGGCAGGCTTGGGGTGTGAACAACATGCCCCTGTTTCTGATGTTCTCCCATTCTGTTATGAAAGTTAGTGGGTGTTATTTTCATGAATGTTCTGTTATTGAATGTTGCAGACAGGGAGACCAGAGGATTTTGTGAGCAATCCCTGAGTGAGGTATGGGGACTGTATTCACACGGAATCTGGGTGTACAACATGACGAACAAATGAAGCACAAGTTGCAGAGAGGGGAAGAGAGATGAGGGGCCTCTTTCATACCCAGCCTGGGTTTTCCAATTACATTTCCCAATTCACTTCAAACCGTGTGGGACAGTACTGAGGGCTGCATGGTCTCCTCTGTTTCTGTGCACCAGGTTATAGGAGTAAGTAGCCTCCAACTGCTCCTGTCTAGCAGGTATGAGGGGCTGAATGGAACACAGGAACATGGGACTGAGGAGCAGGAGTGGGTCATTAGATACGTTGAGCCTTCTCCACCAGGCACTAAAATTGTAGCTGATCAGATTGTGATCTCAGCCCCACTCTCCTGTCTGTGTCCCATTCTGCATGACTCACTTCTTTGTCAAATATTTAAATAACACAGCTTTCAATCAATGTGAACATAGAGACACGATAACCTTCCACTGAAGAGCATTCCGACTTGAAAGGTCCTTTCAGAATTATTTATCATCCCTCTTATAGAATCAGAGAGTCATGCAGAATGGAAACAGACCCATTAGTCCAATCTGTTCACTCCGATCAGATATCAAATCTGATTTAGTCCCATTTGCCAGCATTTGGCCAATATTTGTCGTGTGATTGTACCCGCCTTGGCCACTTCCTCTGACTGCAATTTCTGTACACACACCACTCTCTGTGTGAAATATTTACCTTCAGGTCCCTTCTAAATCATTCGCCCTCTCCCCTTCAACCTATGCTGTCTTATTCTGGACTCCCCTATCCTTGAGAGCAGAGCATGGCTGTTCAGAATATCCATGCCCCTGATGATTTTATAAACCTATATAATGTTGCCTCTCAACCTCTGACACTCCAGGGGGAAACACCTCAACGTAACCAGCTTCTCCCAATAGCTCAAACCTCCAGTCCTGGAACATTCGTGTAAGTCATTTCTGCAGAAAACCGAGTTGTACGCAGTATTCTTAAAGCGGCCTCACCAACATCCTGTATAGATGCAATCTGCCACCACAACCCCTATACTCAATGCTCCGACTGATTAAGGCAAATGTGCCAAATGTGTTCAGCACCACTCTGTCTACCTGCGACTCACTGCTACAGGTAATCATGTACGTAAACATCAGAAAGTTAACATGATGGTAGTGCCAGCAGATAGGAGGACCAGTGATACATTAATCATTATTGAGATTAGATTGTGTTGGAAACATGAGCTTAACATGTCAGAAAGTGAAATCAAATCAATGGGTTCAGGATGGTTAATATACAAAATAACATAGCCCGGAGTGAGTTACAGACTGGAATCTAATCGAGGGGTTCGGGTGGTTAATATACGGAATACCCGAAACCCCGGAGTGAGTTACAATCTGGAATCTAATCAAGTGGTTCAGGGTGGTTTATATAGGAATAACAGGTACCCCGGAGTGAGTTACAGCCAATAATCTAATCGAGACTTTCAGGGTAGTTTATATCCAGAATAACAGGTAGCCTGCAGTGAGTTACAACCTGGAATCTAATTGCAGGGTTCAGGGTGGTTTATATACAGAATAACAGATAGCCCAGAGTGAGTTACAGCCTGGAATCTAATTGCAGGGTTCAAGGTGGTTTATATACAGAATAACAGATACCCTGGAGTTAGTTACAGCCTGGATTCTAATCGAGGGGTTCAGGGAGTTTTAGATACAGAATAACAGATAGCCTGGAATGTGTTACAGGTTGGAACCTAATCGAGGGATTTAGGGTGGTTTATGTAGAGAATAACAGATGCCATGGATTGAGTTACAGTCTGGAATCTAATCGAGTAGTTCAGGGTGGTTTATACACAGAATAACAGATAGCCCCGTGTGAGTTACAGCCTGTAATCTCATCGAGGGATATGTTAACCTTTTTATGTGAAATAACTTGTAACTGGGAGTGTGTCACAAAGTGTACTATTGGCCAACTGGTTTTAAATCTTGACTCACATAAACATAATGCAGCCAAAACTACACAACTTTACTGACTCCCCACGATCCTCAGTTGAGGACTATCCTCCTCTGTTTTCCCCTTTCACTGAAGATATTAATATACCTTTTATACTGCACTGACATTTTGGTTATAGTGCTACCTATCTCTCACTGCCTCATTTTTCTTCAATCCTGTTGAAAGATACTTAAACCAACAGATGCACAAAGTTACAGAAAGAGTTTTGTTTAATTGCAGGTGCATTATTTTTTTTTAATTTGTCGACAACACACATTTTGAACCCACAGAAGGTCAGTGTGGGATATGAGAAACCCTTCAATTTGGGAGGAGCCCAAGCCAGTCAGGATTCTGATCCAACGCTGCAAATCTACAATTCAGTGGCTGAGCTCTATCAAGTTTTGTATATTATGCTTCTGTCATATATTAGGAGCTTGGAAAGTAAGGCAGACCTTACTGGAATGTGACATTGTCTCTCCGCATTCACTGTAAAAAGGTTCTGGGATTCACATTTTAATCACCTTCAAAGAGCTGTCTCCATTTCCTATCTCTGCTAGCATCAATGAATGGAAACGGCTTTTGACACATTGCCCCCTCTCCCTTGCTGAAAGTATTCCTGACACAAATCAGTCAGGCAGACATTTTAGATTTGTCCACAGCCACCATTTTATATCAGGAAAATGATGACATTGAGTTTATAAATAAGGAAAAGCAAGAGAGACTGGCAACATCAATACAGTTTGAAAAAAGATAAAACATTGGACATGCACACAGAATCACAGACACACAGAATCACACACACAGGGATACAGACACCTTCCAGAAGTCTCCATTTCCTATCTTGCAAGAGAATTCATGTTATGATGATGCATTCATGCAGGACAGTAAACAGCTTTTGAGACTTTCCCCATTGTGACAGAAATTCAGCCCCAATCTGAAACTTGGAGATATGTAACAGGACAGAAATGAACCAGCAGCTTTGTGTTCTTGCTACCCATGTAACATTTGACCATTTAGTTTAACTTGTCTTCAGTCTAACATTCAACAAGGATCACTTCACAGATCCAATAACAGATCCCTAGGAGTGAGTTCCAGACTGGAATCTCATTGAGGGGTTTAGGGTTTACATACAGCATAAGAGATACCCAGGAGTGAGGGACAGAGTGGAATCTAATCGGGAGGTTTGAGGTGGTTTACACACAGAATAACAGATAACAAGTAGTGAGTCACAAAATCACGGATAAATGCGAGGTGCTGCATTTTGGGAAAGCAAATCTTAGCAGGACTTCTACATTTAATGTTAAGTTCCTCGGGTGTGTTGCTGAACAAAGAGACCTTGAAGTGCAGGTTCATAGCTCCTTGAAAGTGGAGTCGCAGGTAGGTAGGATAGTGAAGAAGGTATTTGGTATGCTTTCCTTTATTGGTCAGAGTACCGACTACAGGAGTTGGGAGGTCATGTTGCGGCAATACAGGACATTGGTTAGGTCAGTCTTGGAATATTGCGTGCAATTCCGCTATCCTTCCTATCGGAAAGATGTTGTGAAACTTGAAAGGGTTCAGAAAAGATTTACAAGAATGTTGCCAGTGTTGGAGTATTTGAGCTACAGGGAGAGGCTGAACAGTCTGGGGTTGTTTTCCCTGGAGTGTCGGAGGCTGAGGGATTAACTTATCGAGGTTTCCCCTGGGGTAAGGGAGACCAGAACGACAGGGCATACGTTTAGTTTGAGAGGGGAAAGATATGAAAGAGACCTAAGGGACAACTTTTTCACGCAGAAGGTGGTACATGTATGGAGTGATCTGCCAGAGGAAGTGGTGAAGGCTGGTACAATTGCAACATTTGAGAGGAATTTAGATGAGTATATGAATAGGAAGGGTTTGGAGGGACATGTGCCAAGTACTGACAGGTGGAACTAGATTGGGTTGGGATATCTGGTAGGCATTGACAGGTTGGACTGAAGGGTCTGTTTCCAAACTGTGCATCTCTATGTTTCTATGACTGTATAACTCACTCCGGGCAACCTGTTATTCTGCATACAAACCACCCTGAAACCCTCGATGAGATTCCAGTCTGCAACTCACTCTGGGGTATCTGTTATTGTACACATAATCGTCCTGAATCCCCTTGATAAAATTCAAATCTGTAACTGACTTCCAATTTTAAGGGGCTCTGTACATTAGCCACTTCAATCCTTTGATTATATTCCAGTCTGTATCACACCCCTGGGTATCTGTTAGTCTGTATATTAGCCATCCAATCCAAACCCTGTTAAAATTGCCCATGGTATTCAGGGATGTGTGCGTGAGGTGCATTAGTCTGGGGTAAATGTGGGGAAATGGGTCTGGATGGGTTATTCTTCTGAGGGTCAGTGTGGTCTTGTTCGGCTGAAGGGCTTGTTTCCCCACGGTCGGGATTATATGAATCACCCGGAATCCTCTCGGTTAGATTCCAACGTGTAACTCACTTCCATGTACGTGTGACTGGCATGTTTCAAAAACACCCCAAAACCTTCAATTCTATTCCACTTCGATAAACACGAGGAGCTGCATTTTGAGAAAGCAAATTTGAGCAGGATTTATACACTTAATGGTCAGGTCCGAGGGAGAGTTGCTGAACAAAGAGACTTTGAAGTGCAGGTTCGTAGCTCCGTGAGAGTAGAGTGGCAGGTGGATAAGATAATGAAGGCAGCGTTTGGTATGTTTTCCTTTATTGGTCAGAGTTTTGAGTATAGGCATTGAGAGGTCATGTTGCGGCTGGACTGGACATGGGTTAGGCCACTGTTGGAATATGGCATGCAATTCTGGTCTCCTTCATATCGGAAGGATGTTGTGAAACATGGAAGGGTTCAGAAAAGATTTTCAAGGTGGATGCCAGGGTTAGAGGAGCTACAGGGAGAGGCTGAATAGTCTGGGGCTGTTTTCCCTGGAATGTCAGAGGCTGATGGGTGACCTTATGGAGGTTTATAAAATCATGACGGGCATGGATAGGATAAATAGACAAAGTCTTTTCTTTGGGGTGGGGAGTCCAGAACTAGAAGGCATACGTTTAATGTGAGAGGTAATATGAAAGAGATCTAAAGGGCAACTTGTTCACTCAGAGGGTGGTACATGAATGGACTGAACTGTCATAGGAAGTGGTGGAGGCTGGTACAATTGCAACATTTAAAATGCAGCTCAATTGGTATATGAATGGGAAGGTTTGGAGGGAGTTGGGCCAAGTGCTTGAAAAAGAGACTAGAGTAGATTAGGATATCTGGTCGGCATGTTCAGATTGGACCAAAGGGTCTGTTTCCATGCTGTACATCTCTATGATGATTAAGGCCCTGCTGCAATTTCTGATAAACCTCCTCACTGATCATGCTCCCACTTACTTTAGTGTCATCTGCAAACTTACTAATCATCCCTTGTACATTCTCAACCAAATAATAGATAACAAAAAGCTATGGACCCAACCTCCAGTCTAACAGGCATCCTTCCACTAAACCCTCTGCTTCCTATCAACAAGCCAACTGTGTATCCAATTGGCCAGTTCCCCCAGTAGTCTACGTGATGGAACCTTCCAGAGCAGCCTGCCATGTGAACCTTGTCAAAAGGCCTTACTGAAATCCATAGAGACTACGTTAATCATTCTGCCCTCATCAACATTCTTGGTCACTTCACCAGAGGACTCTAAGAAATTTGGGAAGCATGATCTCCCAATCACAATTTTATGCTGACCAGTCTGAATCAAACCCTGTGTAAGTAATGGGTGCAGTCAATGGCATGCTTGTCTTTATTGTAAGATGATTCGAGTACATAAGTAAAACCATCTTCCTGCTGTTGTAGAGCCTTCCTGAGAGAGCATTTGGGGCACTCTGTACAGATTTGATCTCCTTTGTAAGGAATGATCTCCGTACCACA
This sequence comes from Chiloscyllium punctatum, assembly GCF_047496795.1. Classification (NCBI taxonomy): domain Eukaryota; kingdom Metazoa; phylum Chordata; class Chondrichthyes; order Orectolobiformes; family Hemiscylliidae; genus Chiloscyllium; species Chiloscyllium punctatum. The sequence goes on from NC_092766.1 coordinate 44,107,455, forward strand.
GATAAGGGTGATGGTAACATGAGGATAGAGTGAATAAGCTGAGTGTTTAATCTGTGGAGCTGTGAGAGATGAATAAATTGTGATGCTGAAACACGAGGAGTGGCAGCGATCACTTATTTCCAAAAGAGACATTGACAGGGAGAGAAATTCCATACTTTACCCAGGATTGATTGGTTTGATTTATTGTCACGTGTACCTCAGTAAAGGGAAACACTTTATTTATGAGCAGTGGAGGCAGATCATAGTAAGCATGGCCAGACAGATCATAGGGTGGAAATAGATTTGGACAGAGTAAGGCATACAAGTTACCCTGAATAGGACGTTCACTAGACAAGATCAACATGAAGAAGATCTGCATTATTTGAAATTAGAGCATCCATTCATCAGTCTAACATGGCCTTCCTAATAGTTTATTTGCCTAAATTAACTCTCCCCTCTTTATTGTGCAGTCGGCGTGTGAACCCTGGACTGAACGACAGGTTATTCACAATCCCCAACAGCAGCCACAATACCTTCCATCCGAAACAGGTAGCCATTCCCACCAGCTTCCACCCTACATAGAGAACAACAGGCTGTCTTCGCAGAGATTAAAGATGCCTTCTTGAGACTTCACACAAGACATATGTCTTCCCTGATCACCACTAGAAAACCACGTTAAAGTCCCACATGTGTATCATGAGCAACGGAGCCAGGAGGAACAACGTGGAACAGTCTGTCTGTGCAAAATCTGCTCCACTTGTTCATCATGTTAGAGCATCATTTAGGAGACACTTAAGACTGCCGATGCTGGAGATCAGAGTAGAGTTTCGATTGCTGGAAAAGCACAGCAGGTCAGGCAGCATCCGAGTACCAGGAGAATCGATGTTTCGGGCATAAGACATTCATCAGGAATCAGCATCAATTACCACATTCTGCCCCCGTGTAAGTGCATTGAGATGGGAATGGCCTCCTGCTGTTCCTGAATAAGTTACTCAAGGGAGTGATTGGCTTCTTCCTCGTCCAATTGGACAGAATCAAGGGCCTGACTGGGTTAAACCTGGTTCCTGTTTGACAACTCGATGTACTGTCAAGTGTGATGGTGCTGCAGCTTTAAGAGGTTATTTTGTCCAGGTTTCTTTTAAGAGAGAGATTGCATGGTCATCACAAAGCTGGCTAGTTAAGACTACTTGAGTAACAGCTAGGGAGACCTTGTGTTTATTTTAATGCAGCCTGAATGGGTGTGGCCAGCTCTCACAGATTAGGATCTCTGGGTTTTGGTTTCTCAGTAACATCAGAAACTATTGGGGTCTCCACAGAGTTGGAAGCTTCAGTGGATGTCTCCTGGTTGCTACTCTCTCTGAATTTTCTCTTAATTCTGTTTTTAATTCCTGGATTGGAGAAATATTTGTGACATTCTGTGTCTGAATATTCCTTTTTGCCAAGGGCTGTGTTTATGAGATTTTACTATATTGGAACAGTTCATTAGTAATAGTTCCTAGATCTATTATTCTGTTAAGCTGTCCAATAGAATTACGTTATTCTAAATTCCTCTTTTTGTGGAAATTATTTCTTCTTTCGTGTTGAAATAGATGGTATTTTGCTTACCACCGAGTAGTTTGACCAGTCACATTGCATCTGGAACAGACACTTTACATTTCCTTTAAAATAAGAAAACAAAAAAGTCTAGGTTATTGCCGTCAAATATTTTCGAGGGATTCTGTTGTGGTCCATCATACTAGACTCCTTCTCTTCCTGAGTAATAGGCTGGAGGCACTGAATAGTCTATCCCTGTTCTTCTCCAATCATGTCAATGGGCTGAATGACTTCCTCATATTCCTGTGAAACCAGCGTTAGGAGCTGAATGAACTCTTATTTTACTGTGGGAATGCGCAGTGTCAGGCAGTGCCGGTAGATGAATGTTACTGATACTTTAACAGCACAAGCATGAATGGAGCCTGGGTCTTGCTGCACATGGACACAGACCAGTTCAGGAGCTGACGGGGGCGTCAAATTATTCAGAAAATTGTGGAATCTTCAGTGACCATTCCCACTTCTGTTCTTATGGTGGGGAGGGTGAGGGTGGGGAGACATTGATGAAGCAGCTAAAGATGTTTGTGAAGAGGAAGCTACTCTGAGGATCTCCCACAGAGGTGACACAGGACAGAGATGATGAACATCTTCCTTTGTGCCATGTTTGACTCCAAACACTGGAGAGTTTACTCTGATTCCCATTAAGTCCAGCTCCTTGGCGTCAACAGTAGGCAACCACTGCCTTGATATCGGGGCCAGTAATTTTTATTTAAACCCTTGTCTCAACCTCTTGTGTTTGCATCAATAAGCCATGATATAGGAGCAGCAAGTGTTTTCTTCAAACAGGTGGTATTGAATGTCAGGATTTCTCTTCTCAAGAGTGTTCGGGGAGCTAGATGACTGAAAGTATATGAAGAGGAAATAGATGGATATTGACCTGTCAGAGAGGTGAGGGCTATGAAGGGTTGGGTATGAAAGAGGATTTGAGGCTAGGAGCAGATTAGTCATGGTCTTAGTGAAGGGCAAGGCAGGATTGGGGAATGAACGACATGCCCCTGTTTCTGATGTTTTCACATTCTGTTATTGGAAAGTTAATGAGTGTTATTTTTATGAATGTTCTGGTATTGTATATTGCAGTCAGGGCGACCAGATGATTTTGTGAGCCATCTCTGGATGAGGTATGTGGGCTGTATTCACAGTGAATCTGGGTCTACAACATGACCAACAACTGAAGCACAAGCTGCAGATAGGGGAAGCTTTCTAAAGAGAGATGAGGGGCCTCTTTCTTGCCTAGTCTGGGTTTTCCAATTACGTTTCCCAAATCACCTTAAAGCGTGTGGGACAGTCTTGAGGGACTGAATGGTCTCCTCTGTTTCTGTGCACCAGGTTATAGGAGTAAGTGGCCTCCAACTGTTCCTGCCTAGCAGGTATGAGGGGCTGAATGGAACACAGGAACATGGGACTGAGGAACAGTAGTGGGTCATTAGATACTTTGAGCCTTCTCCGCCAGGCAGTAAGATTGTGGCTGATCAGGTTGTGGTCTCAGCCCCACTTTCCTGTCTGTATCCCATTATCCGTGACTCACTTCCCTGTCAAATATTTAACTAACACAGCTTTCAATCAATGTAAACATAGAGGCATGATAAACTTCAAGAGAAGAGAAGTACGACTTGATAGGACCTGATAGACGTTTTCATCATCCCTCATAGAATCAGACAGTCATGCAGAATGGAAACAGATCCGTTCGTCCAATCTGTTCACACCGATCAGATATCATATCTGATCCAGTCCCATTTGCCAGCATTTGGCCAATATTCCTCCTCTTTCAGATACTTTTTAAATGTGCAATTGTAACCGCCTTCACCACTTCCTCTAACTGCACTTTCTGTCAACACACCACTCTCTGTGTGAAACATTTGCCTTCATAAACCTTCTAAATCAATTCCCCCTCACCTTCAACCTCTGCTCTCTTGTTCTGGACTCCCCTTGTCCTGGGGAGCAGAACGTGGCTGTTCAGAATACCCATGCCCCTGATGGTTTTATAAACCTCTATAATGTCACCCTTCAGCCTCTGACACTCCAAGGGAAAACACCTCAAACTAATCAACCTCTCCCTCAAGCTCAAACTACCAGTCCTGGAACATCCGTGTCAGTCATTTCTGCAGAAAACCGAGTTGTACGCAGATTTTAAAAGTGGCCTCACCAACATCCTGTACAGATACAACATCCCACCACAACTCCTACACTCAATGCTCTGACTGATTAAGGCAAATGTGCCAAATGTGTTCTGCACCACACTGTCTACCTGCGACTCGACTTTCAAGGAACAATGCATCTGCGGCCCTATGCCCCTTTGTTTCACAACATGCCCCAGGACCTGACCATGAAGTATATAATGTCTGCCCTGATTTGCCTTCCCAAAATGAAAAGCTTCATATTTATCTAAATTAAACTTCATTTGTTACTCCTTGTCCCTTTGTCCCATTTAATTGCGGTCTTGTTGTACTCTGAGATAATCTACTACACCATCTTTCTGATGTCATCTGTAACCTTACTAACTATTGCCCCAATATTCACACCGAAATCCTTTACATAAATGATGAAATGCAGTGAACTCAGTACTGATTCTTAAAGCACACTGCTGCTCACAAGCCTCCAGGCTGAAAAATATCCCTCTTCATTCAAGCCATTTATGACTAACTTCTTCTGTATCTTATGTGACTGAAACTTACTAATTTGTCTACTAATCAGAATGAAATACTAGCTATGAAGACAGGCTGAGTAGGTTAGGTTTATTTTCACTCGATAAAAGAAGATTGAGGGGGGACCTGATTAATGTTTGCAAAATCACGAAGGGTGGATAGAGACAAGCTTTTTCCCAGTTTAAAGGAATGAATAACGAGAGGTTGTGCTTTCAAGGTGAGAGGTGGAATGTTTAAAGGGGATACACGTGGTAAGTACTTCACACAGAGAGTGGTGGGCGTTTGGAACGCTTTGCCAGCAGAGGTGGTAGAGGCAGGCACGGCAGATTCATTTAAGATGCGTCTGGACAGATGCATGAATAGGTGGGGAGCAGAGGGATACAGATGCTTAGGAATTGACCTACAGATTGAGACAGTACACTTGGATCGGCTCAGGCTTTGGGGGCGAAGGGCCTGTTCCTGGGCTGTAAATTTTCTTTGGTCTTTGTTCTTTAAATGAACACCTTGCTGAAGTCTATATAGACAATGTCTACCAAACTGCCTTCATCAATCTTCTTTGTCACCTCTTCAAAAAACTCAACCAAATTACTGAGACATGATTTCCCATTCAGAAAGCCACATTGTCTACCCCAATCAGCCCTTTGCCTTCCCAAATGTATGTAAATGCTATCCCTCAGAATCCCCTCCAACAACTTACCCATCACTCACATCAGGCTCTCCCGTCTATAGTTCCCCGGCTTTTTGGGGTCACTGTTTCCTTTTCTAGTCCCACTCCTCCACTGCTCACAACAAATGTTAAATGTAACCAGGTTGGTGATATGGCCGACGATATTGGTCTCAGACTGGGTCAGGGTCAATTTTAGGAACAAGTCAGGCTAGTTTCTTTAATCTGCGAAAACAACACGTTTATGATCCAGAGCAATGATACTCAAACTATGATGAAAAGATGAATGGCAAACTGTTTGTTTATTGCAAGTATATAACCAATATTTCCCTTTATAAAAACACTGACACACACACACAAACACTCTTTGCAAATTTTACTTGAAAGAACTTTGTCCAGATATTGTTGGAACTCATGACAAAAGGAAAAATTGTGAGATTGTCCAAAACATTATTCTTCTTCTGAAGATATTGTACTCACACATGCTGCGAGCAATGGGATTTCATCCTGGGAGAGTTTGGATTTGGCTGAATTCCCTTTGCTTTCAGCAGTGAATAAATTCCAGTGAATTCTGGTTAGAGATCACCCAAAGGTAGTACGTTGGTTAGCGCTGCTGCCTCACAGCACCAGGGTTTGGGGTCGATTCCGGCCTTGGATGACCGTCTGTGTGGAGTTTGCACATTCTCCCCTTGTCTGTATGAGCTTCTAATGGGTGATCCAGTTTCCTACCACAAACTGTGTAGGTTCGGTGGATTGGTCATACTAAATTGTCTGTAGTGTTCAGGGATTTCGAGGTTATGTGCAATAGTCAGGGGTAAATATAGGGAAATGGGTTGGGAAGGTTGGCATGGACTTGTTGGGTCGAAGGGCCTGTTTCCACACTGCAGGGATTCCATAAAAATAAGAATGGTAACGATGACTGTAGAGGTTTTTTTAACTCGCACACATTGCTGTGATGAGGAATAATGAAGGAGAGAGAGTGCAATAGGCCATTCCTTCTCAGGCAGATTACATTTTCTCCCTCTCTGAGTTGAATCACACAGTAATGTCATCCTCTCCCAAACTGGACCATGTGAGGTCTCCTTGTACAATGTCCAAACTATGTCTCCATCACATTCCCTGTTCCATGTAGGTGCATCATTGCTGCTGTCATACACAGTGCCATACACTTTGCAGAAAATGGTCTCGGTCAATTTGAAGATATGGTTATATGTCCCTGCGTCATTAAAAAATAAAAATGTTTAATTTATTCAGAATACCTGTGTTAAATTGAATGCATTTTTTAAAGAAATACAGAAATTACTGGAAAAGCTTGCCAGGTCTCTCAGTACCCAGATGCTGTAGTTGTACCAGCCTCCACCACTTCCTCTGGCAGCTCATTCCATACGCACACCACCCTCTGTGTGAAATGGTGGTCTTTAGGCCTCCTCAAATCCTTTCGCCTTTCACTTTCCCTCTAGTTTTGGATGTCCCTAACCTGGGGACAAAACCCCTGACTACTCACCCTATCTATGGCCATTTTGATTTTATAAACCTTTACTGCTGCAAAATGTGACCCCAATCAACACGAATGGCTGTACTTTCAGTCTTCCTGGGCCTAAATTCTGAAATGCCATACTGACACCTCTTCCTTCTCCATCAAGTCACAATTCTAAATCCATTTTAATCAGTTTGTTCAGATGTATCCTGAGACACTTCTGTGGGCTTTACACCTAGACCTTTGTGCCCGGAGGCAGGGACACTAGCATCGTTCGACAATACCCATAAAGCTGTAACAGTATTCTCCTGTGTGTTTGTTCATCAGACTGTCCTGACATGTTGGGACATACCTCTGCAACAGGCAGAACTTGAATCCAGTCCTTCTAGTCCAGAGCAAGGAACACTACCACACAAGTTCAGGAATTGGAATCAAATCCAGAGCTCTGGATCCGAGACAGGGACACTATCCACTACACTACCATACCCAGACTTGGGTCATATTTTAGTGCCCACTTTCAGCTTGGTGTGGATTTACTACAACCAGGTTACCATTAATGAATTACAAACAACACTTTGTATTATTAAACAAATGCAAGATATTTGTCTCAACTGTAGGATATTGAGTGTACATACTGTGCCATCAAAATTAACTATAAACATCTTTAAGTGCTATTATCTATAGTCTACAATATTAAGGAAAGAAATCCTGCAGACACACTCTGCCTAATGAAGGGTCTCAAATAGATATTTATTACTGAACACCAGAGACGAAGGAAGAGCTTAATTTCTGACCCCAAAACACCGATCACACTTACCCATCTCTAACGTGCGACTCCCCTCTTCCTGGCCACTGATTACTGTCCAGCCTCTCCTCCCCACTGACTGTGTCTGCAATGTGTCCCTCCTCGCCCGAACCACACAAGGCAAACCAAGCTCAGGGTCTTTGTGAAAATCAAAGCCGCAGTGTGCAGGCCTCCTGGAGAGGGATGGGCATTTTAAAATTGAAGGGGGAGGGTGAGGTGACAGTAATATCACTCACTGGGCTGAGGGGTCGCTGATGGAGTTTAGTTCGGATGAATGAGAGGTATTGGATTTGGTAAATCAAACAACAGCAGGACCTATACAATTAAAAGTAGGGTCTTTGGCAGTGCTGTAGTACAGAAACCTAGGCCGTCAGGTTTAATTCTTTAAAATTTGCATCTCGTATAGATAGTGTGGTTAAGAAGGTGTTAACACACTTGTCTTCATAGGACAGACCTTTGAGTATCGGAATTGGGATGTCATGTTGTGGTTGTACAGGACATTGGTGACGCATCTGTGTCCAGTCTGGTCATCCTGCCCGTTCATTCCATAGGCACACTACCCTCTGGGTGAAAATGCTGCCGCTTAGGTCACTTTTAAATGATTCCCCTCTCACCTTAAGCCTATGTTCTCTAGTTTTGGACTCCCCATACCCTTAGAAAATACCTTGCCTATTCACTTTGATATTACTGACGTTGATATTATTAAGGTGGAGAGGATTGAGAAGAGATTAACCTGGATGTGGCTGGGAAAGGAGGGAGTGAGCTATAAGGAGAGGCTGGATCGGCTGGGACTTTTTTCACTGAAGGATATGAGATTAAGCAGTAACTTTACAGAGATTTATAAAATAATGAGGGTTACAGAGATGCTGAAGGACTGATGTCTTTTCTCTAGAGTTGAGGATTCAAAACTGAGGGAATTTTAAGTTACGAGGAAAAAGGTTTTACGAAAGTCATGAGAGGTAATTATGTTAGACAGAAGCTGGCTTGTGTGTGGAATGAACTTCCAGAGGAAGTGGTGAAAGCAGGGACAGTTACAATGTTTAAAGGACATTTAGATCAGTACATGGATAAGACATCTGTTTGGATGGTGCTGTGAGCAGCTGCCCTCTCCCTCCCCATCACTGAATGAATTCCTGTTGGTTTTCACCCTCTGCCAATGCCTGTGCAGTGGCTTGTGGAGGCCAGCAGAGGGTGGCATTGTAGCCCTTTACGGACCACAGAGACTGCCAGACATGCCCCACACAGAGACACACAGATATACACACGAGGATGGTGAGGGCACGGCGTGAAGCTCATCTGGTAACTTAAATGAAACATTAAAAATGCTCAATTCACCTCGTAAACTGTTACAATATGAGGGACAGAGAACACCCAAATTCCACTGTTTATATAAAAACATCAATTTAATTCTTTTCACTCTGAAAGTGAACATTTTACATCAACTATGCACAACTCTGGGACCCTCTTTCTCTTAACTGCTTATTACCCGACTCCAGCTCTATAGCAATATATTGTTTCTGGGTCTGCCATCGTCTCATATCACAGGTGCTTGGCAGCTCTCAGTTCAGAACAGCATTCCCTCTCTCTTGAAGGGACAGTACACATCAGTCCTTCATCACATTATACCCTGATGAATATCGAGTAAGTGGGACCTATCCGGATTTCTTTTGTTCTGTGGTTTGTCAATATTTCATCTACTCTGTCTCGTATATGGTAGGATTTTTGTTGCTCATTGACAGCATGTCAACTCTGTCCGTGGGAATATATCAGTATTTCACTTGCTCATACTCGTGTGTGTGGGGCAGGATTTCAGTTGTTTCCTGGGGACTGTGACACTAAAACAATCTCAATGTTTGTCGATGGCACCAAACCTGGAAGAACTCTGAAGTCTATGGAGGAGAGTGTGGAACTGTAAGAGGACAATGACACGTTGATGAAGTGTTCAGGTTTATGGCAGATGGGGATCAATGCAGAGCTGTGTGAGGTGATGCACTTTGGTAGGAATGACAATGAACGGCAGTTTAAAGCAGGCTGTGCCATGGTAAAGGGGCTGCAGGAGCAGAGAGCGCTGGGTGTATATGAGCACAGATTATTGAAGATATCAGGACAAGTGAGGAGAGTAGTAACTATCACAGATTAGTTTCTGTATCTGAGCTGTTTACAGGAGGAGGTGTAGGAGGGACTCTCCGTGCTCCCTTCCTGGGAGGTGGTGGTGACGATGTGTTGTGAGCCCACCCTCCTGCCCACCGAGACCGTGGGGATTCCATTTGTACCAGCTCGACACAAAAGGGAGATGGCATCAGGGCCACGGCTTCTAAGTTGTGCCGGGGGGAAACGGAGCTGCCAGTGGGTTTAAAGTGAGAATTGCCCTTCACTGAACATTGCTCCTTACTCGGTCGGTGGGACGTGAATATTTCAGAATCTCCACACGAGGCGTCCTGGTCCTCTCCGGCTCGTACCAGGGTCCTCCCAACATGGCAGGGGGGAGGGGGAGGGAACAGATATCGGGCACTCCACCACCCGGATAGGCCCTCCCTGTCCTATTCCAGGCTGTTTCTCCTGTAATGCGATAAAGGGAGGGAGGGAGGGAGTATGGGAGTAGGTGGCCCTGCTGTTAGTGTTAGTGTCGGTGGAGGACAGGTTCATGGTGAGGTGTCCGGAGGGAGTCAGTCCACAGTGTTGTATCCATGCAGTGTATTAATGTGTGTGGGGGGGTTAAAGTGGAGGGAGAGAAAGAGAGAGAGAGAAAGAGAGACAGACAGAGAGAGAGAGAGAGAGAAGGTGCAGCATGAGGCAGTGAGAGTGGTGGACCATGAGCCTTGTTCGGGGGTCGGTGCTATAACAGATATAAAGTGAGTGTGAGGGAGCAGAGAGAATACAGTGACCCTTATTCTGACAGAGCAGGGAAGGTTATTGATGCTTGTCCTATATTGCTGGGCATTTCTTCAGACCGCAGATACTGCACTGAGCTGGGTGGGGAGCTCAGACCATGCTCGGGGGGTCTGGTGGTGTGATCCCTCTGGGAAGGGAATGGTCCCCCTGTGCTAGCTCATTCACCAGGACCTCCGTGCCCCTGTCGACAAATCGTGGTGTAATTACCCCTTATCTGCCATGCTCAGGGTAAACCGTGCAGGGCAGCTACTTACAGAGAAAGCTCAACCGTGTGCTCAGTGGCCTTTTAAAGATGGCGCCAGTGTCATGGATCATGGAATATCCAGGGGCACCCGGGCGATGGTGAGTACTCCAGCCATGATGGGTGAGAGAATCGGGCTGGTATTGAAAGAGAGGGACAGCATGGGGTAGGGTGGGTAGTTAATGAGGCGAGTTCGATAAGATAGCATCAGGAAACTAGCTCGGCCTAGTGTAGATGATCCCTCTGTCACAGTCAATGGAAATGGCACTGAGACAAATAATTGTTAGATTTAGCTCAATGAGTCAAAGACTCTGCTGACCCTACGCCCAGATACAAAGCTGCAGAACAAATTCTCATCCAAAACTGCATCATCTGAACTCCCATCAATATGCTGTTCACTGACCATTCCTGGAAACACTGCCTGATGTTACATGATGCTGTTAAAATGTTTTCATTTCTGCATTCTGAAACCTGGGAACACATCCTTCCACAACACTGTCTCTCAGTCTCCCCCACTCTCCCTATTTCCCATACCCCTCCCATTTGTTATTGTTTAAACTGATTCTCCCTCCATCTCTGTATCTCTCTGGCAGTGATGTTCACACCCACAGCACCCCCTTGTCAGGCCACAATAGAGAGTTGGAGCTGGAAATGGATGGTAGCTGTACATCCTGTCACTTCCATCCCGGGCTGCAAGCTTCCCCACACTGGGCAGGGACCTAACACAGTGTTACAGACCAATGCACTGGGGTGGGGTACACAGTGCGACATGCTGGGAGGGTGACTGCTCCTGGTTTACACATCAATACTGGGGTGGGGTACACAGTCCTACATGCTGGGAGGGTAACTGCTCCTGGGTTACAGATCAATGTACTGGGGTGGGGTACACAGTCCTACATGCTGGGAGGGTAACTGCTCCTGGGTTACAGATCAATGCACTTGGGTGGTGTACACAGTCCTACATGCTGGGAGGGTAACTGCTCCTGGTTTAAAGATCAATGTTCTGGGGTGGGGTACACAGTCCTACATGCTGGGAGGGTAACTGCTCCTGGGTACAGATCAATGCACTGGGGTGGGGTACACAGTCCTACATGCTGGGGGGGGGGGGGGGGTAACTGCTCCTGGGTTACAGATCATTACACTGGGGTGGGGTACACAGTCCTACATTTTACAGATTTGCAGAATAATCCTGGTTTACAGATTAATTCACATGTGACCACTGCTCAGGTCGCTGTGCTGGTCAGACTATCTGGTTGAGGTTTATAGATAATGTCCTGTTGTGGTCTGCACAGCTCCCGGTGCTGGACAAATATCTAATCTGGGTTTATAGATCAATGCACTGCTGTGGTCTGCACTTCTCACCGCGCTGGACAGACATGTGATGTGGCATTATAGATCAATGCCCTGATCTGATCTGCACAGTGTTCCACTCTGGACAGATTGCTGGGTTGGACTGAGCAGTACACTGACCTGGTCTGTACAGTGTTCCACGGTGAACAGATATCTCCTCTGGGTGTATGGTGTCTGGGCTGGTTCTGTGAGGTGGATTGGGAATGTGGTATATCTCACCATTTCAGCTGATCTGGCGATGCCTTTAGTTCCCATTCCTGTGATTGGACCCTCCGTCTCTCACCCCATTAATTTTACAGTGTGTCCAGGAACAGTACATCATGTTGGTGGGGTGGGGAGGGGGGAAAGGTGATGGACAGGTCAAGGGGTTCCCCGGAACGTTCTGTTCCCAACATTCTATAACTGACATTCCCCGGAACGTTCTGAGCCCGACATTCTATAACTGACAATTCAATTCACTTACGTCCGGCCGTTCACAAACAAACGATAAGATCCCGAGGGAAGAGATCCCGTTCCAGGGAGAAGGAGACACTGTTCCGAAAGACCCTCAGGCAGTTAAAGGGGGGAATACGTTTTCCCTGCGTTTACATTTCTTCCCGACACAGGATCGACCACAATTTAGACCAAAATACAGGAATTCCCAAACTCCATTTGTCTTCAGGAAACTGGGAGAGAATCCTTCAGGACAGCAACGTTCCCACCCTCCGTATTAGGAACTGGGAAGGAATGACCTGTGTCTGCTCTCGAGTGATCGAGTGTGTGGGAATGTTCTAGAAACCATCTGTCCTTATGGATGTGTCTCTGTGTGTTTGGGGAGGGAGGGTTTCTTGTGGTTTATGTCACATTTTTGTCAGTAATTCCGACCTTCCCATTTGTTATTCCAGCTCCAATTATTTTAATAAATCCCTGAATACAGGGACACATTTGAAAATCTCACTGGGTCCCCGATCAAACGGGTCCCTTTGCCTCCAGGCTGATGGATAATGGGTTTGTTTTCCTTCCTCACAGTTAACGTCGTGACCATCTACGTCCTGCTTTATAAAGATTGTGGATTGTCTCCATGTGTCAGACGTTACCTGGGGGCCATGGCAGCGGCGGATCTCCTGGTCATTATCCTCGACCTGATCCTGAGACACATTCCCATTGTTTATAAGGAACAGTTTTATTTCCTGAGGGGGTCCATCCCCTTGTGTAATATCCACGCCGTCCTGCTTTATGCAGCCAATGACTGCTCTGTCTGGTTCACCGTCACTTTCACCTTTGATCGGTTTGTGGCCATTTGTTGCCAGAAGCTGAAAAGTAAATATTGCAGTGAGAAAACGGCGGCTGTGGTTCTGGGAGCAGTGACTGTGCTGAGCTGTTTAAAGAACATTTCCTGGTATTTTATGTTCACGGCTCGGTATTGGCTGGTGAACACCCCCTGGTTTTGTTCTGTAACAGACGGTGCTCTATTCTCCATTGTCTGGGTCACAATCGAGTTCCTCCACTACATTCTAACCCCGTGTGTCCCATTTCTCCTGATTCTGCTGCTCAATGTTCTCACCGTCAGACACATTATAGTGACCAGCAGAGCCCGCAGGAGACTCCGCGCTCACACCAATGGGGACGCTCAGTCTGACACTGAAATGAGAAACCGAAAAAAATCCATCATTTTACTGTTTGTGATCTCGGCCAATTTCATCCTGTTATGGTCAACGTTCATGCTGTATTCTATATGGTGCCGGATGTTGTGGATTGGGTATCGGTCTGTGCATCTCCATGACTATGTGCAGGAATTGGGCTTCATGCTGCAGCTCCTCAGCTGCAGCTGAAGAATGTGCTGAAATATCCCTTCACCCAAATCCATTCATCCATCAAATTCCCTCATTAATAAATCCATCCGGGATTTTCTCATTTCAGTTCAGTGTTTCAGTGATGGAGCAGCCTGTCGCTATGGTAACAGACTGAGGGTAGCGCTGGTTTGTCCATCCTTATCCCACAGGAGGGTAACAGGGAAACATTTCAATGTTTCTCACAACTCAGGGGCCAGTGAGAAAAGGCTCCATCCCACTGACTGTATCCATCACTTCCATTTGTAAACAATAAAAATGTTGATTAAAGAGTGCCGAGCAGCAGAGTGACCAATGTTGTTGTGTGTCATTGTGTTGAAGAATCTGAGCTGGAGAGAGACAGACTCAGCCCCAAGTCCTGGTTCTCAGGGAAGGGGAGGGCACCGCGCCCTGAGCTCAGGAGCTGGGTTTAACTCCCTCTGTCTCCCCACTGCTGCCTGACCTCCTTATTTCCTCTCCCCCACTCTTTCTACTCAATTTTCTCCCTGTCTCTCACCACCTCTCCTCTTCACACTTCCTCGTTCCCCCTCTCTCACACACCCTCCAACCCCGTTTTCTCCACCTGCCTCCACTCTCCCCTTTCCCCTCACCCTCACTCTCTCTGTCCTGCCGTCTCTGTCTTCCTCCTGCAGTTCCATCTCTACCCCATTTTCCCCTCCTCCTACCTCCCACTTCTCACCACACCCTGCCACACGCAGCCTCATGACAAACTACACCCGCACCCCCCGGTCCCTGGGTCAGAGGGAGAGGGAAGGACCAGGGAGACAGAGTGAGTCTGAGGGAGAGGGAGGGAGGGAAAGAACGGAGAGACATTCAGTCAGAGAGAAACGGAGGGAGGTGGGGAGAGAGAGACTCCGATTGAGGGGAGTCGAGAGTGAGAGAAGAGAGGAGAGCGAACGAAGGAGCAGGAGGGAGAGAGAGAGGGGACAAGGGAGAGATAGGGTGAGAGAGGGGCAGGCGAGAGAGGAGAGGGAGAGAGGGAGGGGGAGGGCGGCAGAGAGGAGGGCGAGAGAGGGAGGGATGGAGGGGAGGAAGACAGGTGAGGGCAAGAAAGGGGGAGGGCGAGAGAGGGGAGTGTGAGAGAAGGGAGGGATGGAGATGAAGGCAAGAAGGAGGGAGAGGGTGAGACAGAGGAGGGTGAGAGAGGGTAGGGAAGGAGGGGGAGGGCGAGAGAGGGGAGAGAGGGAGGGGAGGGTGATAGATAGGAAGAGAGTGAGAGAGGGGAGGGAGGGGCGGGAGGGTGAGAGAGAGAGGGAGAGGCGTGGTAGGGGAGGGAGTGAGAGGGGAGTGAGAAATGGGAGGGCGATATGGAGGGAGAATTAGGGAGGGGGAGGGAGGGAGGGGAGGGTGAGAGAGGAGTCAGTGTGAGAGAGGGGAGGACGAGAGAGGGGAGGACGAGAGAGGGGAGGGCGAGAGAGAGAGGAGGGCGAAAGAGGGATGGTGAGATAGAGATATGTGCGAGAGAGAGGGGAGGCTGAGAGAGGTGGGCAAGAGAGAGGAGAGGGCGAGAGAGGTGGGCAAGAGGGGATTGCAAGAGAGGGGAAGGCGAGAGAGGATAGGGAGGGAGGGGGAGGGCGAGGGAAGGGAGGGAGGGAAGGGAGGGTGAGAGAGTGGAGGGTGAGAGAGGGGAGGGAGGGGAGGGCGAACGAGGGGACGGTGAGAGAGGGGAGGGAGGGAGGGGAGGGTGAGAGAGGATAGGGAGGGAGTGGGATGGCAAGAGAGGGGAGAGAGGGAGTGGAGGGTGATAGAGGGCAGGGCGAGAGAGGGGAGGGAGGGGAGGGCGAGAGAGGGGAGGGCGAGAGAGGGGAGGGTGAGAGAGGGGAGGGAGGGAGGGAGAGGGTGAGAGAGGTGAGGGCAAGAGAGAGGGGCGAGAGAGCATGGAGGGCGAGAGAGAGGAGGTCTGGAGGTTATGACAAGAAGGAGGGAGAGGGCAAGAGAGGGGAGGGCGAGAGAGGGGAGAGTGGGAGGGGAGGGCGAGAGAGGGGAGGGCAAGAGAGGAGACGGCGAGATAGCAGGATGGGTGAGGGAGGGGAGGAGAGGGAGGGGAGGGCGAGAGGGACGGAGAAGATGAGAGAGGTGAGTGCAACAAATGGGGGAGGACGAGAGAGGGGGTGGCGAAAGAGAGGAGTGCGAGAGAAGAGATGGATGGAGGTGAAGGCAAGAAGGAGGGAGAGGGCAAGAGAGGGGAGGGTAAGAGAGGGGAGAGAGGGAGGGGAGGGTGAGAGAGGAGTCAGTGTGAGAGAGGGGAGGACGAGAGAGGGGAGGGCGAGAGAGGGGAGGGCGAGAGAGGGGAAGGCAAGAGAGAGGAGGTCCAGAGAGGGGAGGAGAGGGAGGGGAGGCCGAGAGGGACGGAGAGGGTGAGAGAGGTGAGTGCAACAAATGGGGGAGGGTGAGAGAGGGGGCAGCGAGAGCGAAGAGTGCGAGAGAAGGGAGGAATGGAGGTGAAGGCAAGTAGGAGGGAGAGGGCGGGAGAGGGGAGGGTGAGATAGGGTAAGGAGGGAGGGGGAGGGTGAGAGAGGGGAGAAAGGGAGGGGAGGGTGAGAGAGGAGTCAGTGTGAGAGAGGGGAGGACGAGACAGGGGAGGATGAGAGAGGGGAGGACGAGAGGGAGAGGGAGGGTGAGAGGGGGGGAGAGGGGATAGCGAGAGAGAGGAGGACCAGAGAGGGCAAGGGAGGGAGGGGAGGGCGAGAGGGAGGTAGAGGGTGAGAGAGGAGGGCGAGAGAGAGGAGAGGGCGAGAGAGGTGTGCAAGAGAGAGGATTGCAAGAGATCGGAAGGCGAGAGAGGGTAGGGAGGGAGGGGGAGGGTGCGGTAAGGATGGTAGGGAAGGGAGGGTGAGAGAGGGGAGGTCGAGAGAGGGGCTGGAGGGCGGGGAGGACAAGTGAGGGGAGGCCAAGAGCAGGGAGGGTGAGAGGGAGGGAGAGGGTGAGAGAGGTGAGAGCAAGTGAGGGGGAGGGTATGAGAGCGTGGAGGGTGAGAGAAAGGAGAGAATGAGGTGAAGGCAAGAAGGAGGGAGAGGGCAAGAGAGGGGAGGGCGAGAGAGGGGAGAGAGGGAGGGGAGGGTGAGAGAGGAGTCAGTGTGAGAGAGGGTAGGACGAGAGAGGGAAAGGGACGGAGGGGAAAGCGAGGGGGAGGGAGAGGAGCGAAGGAGGGGAGTACAAGTGAGGGGAGACCGAGAGAGGGGAGGCCGGAGAGGGGAAGGGAGGGAGGGGAAAGCGAGGGGGAGGGAGAGGGTGAGAGCGGTGAGGGCAAGAGAGGGGGGTGAGAGAGCGTGGAGGGCAAGAGAGAGGGATGGAGGTGAAGGCAAGAAAGAGGGAGAGGGCGAGAGAGGGGAGGCGAGAGAGGGGAGGGAGAGAGGGGGAGGGCGAGAGAGGTGAGGGCAAGAGACGGGAGGGAGGGGAAGATGAGAGGGATTGAGAGGGCGAGAGAGGGGACGTCAAGAGAGTGGAGGGCGAGAGAGATGAGGGAGAGAGGAGAAGAGTGAGATAGAGGGATGGGTGAGAGAGGTGAGGGCGAGGGAGGGGAGGGCAAGAGAGCGAGAGGAGGGTAAGAAAAGGGAAGGTGAGAGATGGGAGGGAGGTGAGGATGAGAGGGAGGGAGAAGGCGAGAGAAGGGAGGGCCAGAGAGGGGAAGGGAGGGAGGGGAGGGCGAGAGGGAGGGAGAGGGTGAGAGAGGTGAGGGCACGAGAGAGGGGCAAGAGAGCGTGGAGGGCGAGAGAGATGAGGTATGGAGGTGAAGGCAAGAAGGAGGGAGAGGGCAAGAGAGGGGAGGGTGAGAGAGGGGATGGAGGGAGGGGGAGGGTGAGAAAGGGGAGAGAGGGAGGGGAGGGCGAGAGGGAGTGAGAGGGTGACAGAGGGGAGGGCGAGAGAGGGGAAGGGAGGGAGGGGAAGGTGAGATGGAGGGAGAGGGAGAGAGAGAGGTGAGGGCAAGAGAGGGGGGCGAGAGAGTGTGGAGGGTTAGAGAGAGGGATGGAGGTGAAGGCAAGAAAGAGGGAGAGGGCGAGAGAGGGGAGGGCGAGAGAGGGGAGGGCGAGAGGGGGGAGGGCGAGAGAGGGAAGGGAGGGGAAGATGAGAGGGATTGAGAGGGCGAGAGAGGGGAGGTCTAGAGAGTGGAGGGCGAGAGGGATGACGGAGAGAGAGGGAGAGTGAGATAGAGGGATGGGAGAGCGATGGGAGGGCGAGGGAGGGGAGGGCGAGAGATATAGAGGAGGGTAAGAAAGGGGAAGGCGAGAGATGGGAGGGAGAGAGTTTAGGGAGGGAGGGGGGAGGGCGAAAGAGGGGAGAGAGGGAGGGGAGGGTGAGACAGGGGAGAGCGAGAAAGGCCATGGTGAGATAGAGGGATGGGCGAGAGAGAGGGGAATATGAGAGTGGAGAGCAAGAGAGAGGAACGGGCGAGAGAGGGATGGGCGAGAGAGAGGGGAGGGTGAGAGAGGAGGGCGAGAGAGAGGAGAGGTTGAGAGAGGGGTGGGCGAGAGAGGGGAGTGCGAGGGGGGAAGGCGAGAGAGGGTAGGGAGGGGGTGGGAGGGCCAGAGAGGGGAGAGCGAGTGAGGGGTGGTGAGATAGATGGATGGGCGAGAGAGAGGGGAATGTGAGAGTGGAGAGCAAGAGAGAGGGATGGGCGAGAGAGGGATGTGCGAGAGAGAGGGGAGGGCGAGAGAAGGGAGAGCGAGAGAGGGGTGGTCAGATAGAGGGATGGGCGAGAGAGACGGGAGGGTGAGAGAGAAGGGCGAGAGAGAGCAGAGGGTGAGAGAGAGGTGGGCGAGAGAGGGAAGTGCGAGAGGGGAAGGCGAGAGAGGGTAGGGAGGGGGTGGGAGGGCGAGCGAGGGGAGAGCGAGAGAGGGGTGGTGAGATAGAGGGATGGGCGACAGAGAGGAGAGGTTGAGAGAGAGGTGGACGAGAGAGGGGAGTCGAGAGGGGAAGGCGAGAGAGGGTAGTGAGGGGGTGGGAGGGCGAGAGAGGGGAGAGAGAGAGAGGATGGTAAGAAAAGGGAAGGCGAGAGATGGGAGGGAGGTGAGGACGAGAGGGAGGGAGAAGGTGAGAGAGGGGAGGGCCGGAGAGGGGAAGGGAGGGAGGGGAGGGCGAGAGGGAGGGAGAGGGTGAGAGAGGTGAGGGCAAGAGAGAGGGGCGAGAGAGCGTGGAGGGCGAGAGAGAGGAGGTATGGAGGTGAAGGCAAGAAGGAGGGAGAGGGCAAGAGAGGGGAGGGCGAGAGAGGGGAGGGAGGGAGGGGGAGGGCGAGAAAGGGGAGAGAGGGAGGGAAGGGCGAGAGGGAGTGAGAGGGCGAGAGAGGGGAGGGCGAGAGAGGGGAAGGGAGGGAGGGGAAGGCAAAAGGGAGGGAGAGGGTGAGAGAGGTGAGGGCAAGAGAGGGGGGCGAGAGAGCGTGGAGGGTTAGAGAGAGGGAGTGCGAGATAATGGGATGGGTGAGAGGGGGAGGGCGAGAGAGGGGAGGGCAACAGAGAGGAGGTCCAGAGAGGGGAGGGGAGGGAGGGGAGGGCGAGAGGGATGGAGAGGGTGAGAGAGGTGAGTGCAACAAATGGGGGAGGGCGAGAGATGGGGTGGCGAGAGAGAGGAGTTTGAGAGAAGGGAGGGATGGAGGTGAAGGCAAGAAGGAGGGAGAAGGTGGGAGAGGGGAGGGTGAGAGAGGGTAGGGAGGGAGGGGGGAGGGCGAAAGAGGGGAGAGAGTGAGGGGAGGGTGAGAGAGGGGAGAGCGAGAAAGGCCATGGTGAGATAGAGGGATGGGTGAGAGAGAGGGGAGTGTGAGAGTGGAGAGCAAGAGAGAGGGATGGGCGAGAGAGGGATGGGCGAGAGAGAGGGGAGTGCGAGAGGGGAAGGCGAGAGAGAGGGATGGGCGATAGAGGGATGGGCTAGAGAGAGGGGAGGGCGAGAGAGGGGTGAGCGAGAGAGGTGTAGTGAGATAGAGGGATGGGCGAGAGAGAGGGGAGTGTGAGAGTGGAGAGCAAGAGAGAGGGATGGGCGAGAGAGGGATGGGCGAGAGAGAGGGGAGTGCGAGAGGGGAAGGCGAGAGAGGGTAGGGAGGGGGTGGGAGGACGAGAGGGGGAGAGCGAGAGAAGGGTGGTGAGATAGAAGGATGGGCGAGAGAGAGGGGAGTGTGAGAGTGGAGAGCAAGAGAGAGGGATGGGCGATAGAGGGATGGGCTAGAGAGAGGGGAGGGCGAGAGAGGGGTGAGCGAGAGAGGTGTAGTGAGATAGAGGGATGGGCGAGAGAGATGGGAGGGTGAGAGAGGAGGGCGAGAGAGAGCAGAGGGTGAGAGAGAGGTGGGCGAGAGAGGGAAGTGCGAGAGGGGAAGGCGAGTGAGGGTAGGGACGGGGTGGGAGGGCGAGAGAGGGGAGAGCGAGAGAGAGGAGAGGTTGAGAGAGAGGTGGGCGAGAGAGGGGAGTGCGAGAGGGGAAGGCGAGAGAGGGTAGGGAGGGGATGGGAGGGCGAGCGAGGGGAGAGAGAGGGAGTGGAGCATGAGAGAGGGGAGGGCGAGAGAGGGGAGGGAGTGGAGGGCGAGAGAGGGGAGGGAGGGAGGGGATTATAAGTGAGGGGAGGCCGACAGAGGGGAGGGCGAGAGGGAGGGAACGGGTGATAGAGGTGGGAGGGGAGAGGGGATGGCGAGAGAGAGGAGGGCCAGAGAGGGGAATGGAGGGAGGGGAGGGCGAGAGGGAGGTAGAGGGTGAGAGAGGATGGCGAGAGAGAGGAGAGCGCGAGAGAGGTGGGCAAGAGCGGGGATTGCAAGAGAGCGGAAGGCGAGAGAGGGTCGGGAGGGAGGGGGAGGGCGAGAGAAGGGTGGGAGGGAAGGGAGGGTGAGAGAAGGGAGTGCGAGAGAGGGGAGGGAGAGTAAGGGGAGTGCGAGAGAGGGGAGGGAGGGGAGGGAAGGGCGAGCGGGGGGAGGGCGAGAGAGGGGAGGGAGGGAGGGGAGGACAAGTGAGGGGAGGCCGAGAGGGGGGAGGGCGAGAGGGAGGGAGAGGGTGAGAGAAAGGAGGGATGGAGGTGAAGGCAATAAGGAGGGGGGGGCAAGAGCGGGGAGGGCGAGAGAGTGGAGGGCGAGATAGAGGGATGGGTGAGAGAGGGGAGGGCAAGAGAGGGGAGGGCGAGAGAGAGGAGATCCAAAGAGGGGAAGGGAGGGAGGGGAGGGCGAGAGGGAGGGAGAGGGTGAGAGAGGTGAGGGCACCAAATGGGGGAGGGCGAGAGAGGGGACAGCAAGAGAGACAAGTGCGATAGAAGAGAGGGTGGGAGGTGAAGGCAAGAAGGAGTGAGAGGGCAAGAGAGGGGAGGGCAAGAGAGGGTAGGGAGGGAAGGGGAGGATGAGAGAGTGGAGGGAGGGAGGGGAGGGTGAGAGAGGAGTCAGTGTGAGAGAGGGGAGGACGAGAGAGGGGAGGATGAGAGGGAGAGGGACGGTGAGAGAGGGGTGGGCGAGAGAGGGGATGGCGAGAGAGCATAGGGAGGGAGTGGGAGGCGAGAGAGGGGAGAGAGGGGAAGGGGAGCGAGGGGAGGGAGGGAGGGGAGGGCGAGCGAGGGGAGGGCGAATGAGGGGAGGGAGGGAGGGGAGGTCAAGTGAGGGGAGGCCGAGAGAAGGGAGGGCGAGAGGGAGGGAGAGGGTGAGAGAGGTGAGGGGGAGAGGGGAGGGCGAGAGAGAGGAGGGCCAGAGAGGGGAAGGGAGGGAGGGGAGGGCGAGAGGGAGGGAGAGGGTGAGAGAGGTGAGGGCAAGAGAGGGGGGCAAGAGAGCGTGGAGGGCGAGAGAGAAGGATGGAGATGAAGGCCAGAAAGAGGGAGAGGGCGAGAGAGGGGAGGGCGAGACAGGGGAGAGAGGGCGGGGGAGGGCGAGAGAGGTGAGTGCAAGAGAGGGGAGGGAGGGAGGGAGGGGAAAATGAGAGGGATTGAGGCGGCGAGAGAGGGGAGATCGAGAGAGTGGAGGGCGAGAGAGATGAGGGAGAGAGAGGGAAGGGCAAGATAGAGGGACGGGTGAGCGAGGGGAGGGCGAGACAGGGGAGGGCGATAGAGAGAGAGAGAGGAGGGCAAGAAAAGGGAAGGCGAGAGATGGGAGGGAGTTGAGGACGAGAGGGAGGGAGAAGGCGAGAGAGGGGAGGGCGAGTGAGGGGGCAGGCGAGAGACAGTAGGGCGTGAGAGGGTAGGGAGGGAGGGGAGGGTGAGAGAGAAGTGAGTGTGAGAGAGGGGAGGACAAGAGAGGGGAGGACAAGAGAGGGGATGACAAGAGGGAGAGGGCGGGTGGAGAGGGCGAGAGAGGGGAGGGTGAGAGAGGGCTGGGCGAGATACAGGGATGGGCGGAAGAGGTGAGGGCGAGAGAGGGGAGAGCAAGAGAGAGGGGTAGAGAGTGGAGGGGGAGAGAAAGTGAGGAGGAGAGAGGGGAGAGAGGGTGGAGAGAGAGTGGCAATAGAGATTGGGACAGAGAGAGGGGAGGGAGAGAGTGGGAAGAGAGGTCGGCGAGATAGAGAAGTGGAGAGAGGGGGGAGCATGGGGGTTGAGAAGGGAGGATTAGAGACGGCGTGGAGGGTGTGTAGGTAGTTAGCGGACAGGGGTGAGAGGAGGGGGAAGAGAGAGGCAGGAGAGAAGGGGATGGGGAGATAGGGAGGGTGCGTGAGGTGGCGAAAGGTGGAGGGAAGGGGAGAGGAGGGGAGTGGGAGAATGGGGAGAGGAGGGAGAGACAGACAGCGGAAAAGGGGGGAGAGAGAGGGGGAAGAGGGAGAAGAGAGAGGGAGAGAGGGAGGGGGAAAGAGTGGGGAGGGCGAGAGAGGGGGTGACAGAGGGTGAGGAGAGAGCGTGTAGAAGGGGGAAAGAGAGAGGGAGCGAGAGAGAGGTTGAGAGAGGTTCTGATCCAACACTGAAAATTGACAATTCAGTGGCTGAGCTCTTTCAGGTTTTGTATTATATAATACATACAATATCTCATATACATTGTTGTATAGAGCTGTTTGTCTGCGCATAAATATTGTATTGCATTAGAGCTGATATGTTAACATGTAAATATTACTGTGCATCGAACCATCTCTGGTTATTAATAAATATTTTTTGATTGGGAACTGTTTGTTTATAAATATAAATGTTGTTGTGGATAGGAACAATTCAGGTTAAATCCTGTTTTGTTTTGGAGATGTACATGCTTTTTTATAAATATTGTTGAGCATTGGAATTGATATGAATTATATCCCAGAGCACAACAACATGCTGCATCAAAGCATCTTCCCCCTTGATATCGTTAGCTCAAGTTGATGGGCTCTGATAACATCAGCAACAGCACATTTGCCTTGTGTGTCAGAGAGAGTAGTTACATTTCACTTAAACCCTTCCACAATGTCATTAAGAAGTGAGACACACTGGGACCCTCTCTGAGATTTTGAGATGCACTGTGACACTCTCTGACAGAAAGTGACACACTGTGACACACTCTGACACTCTATAAGACACACTGTGACACTCTGACAGTCTTTGAAACACAATGTGACAATCTCTGACAGACTGTGACACACTATGACACACTCTGCGACACAGCTGGACCCTCTCTGACAATTTGACACGCACTAGGATACTCTCTGATCCTATCCTACACACTCGGAGACACACTGTGACACTCTCTGACACTCTCTGACACTTTGAGACGCACTATGACGCTCTCTGATTCTATCTGACACTCTCTGAGACACACTGTGACACTCTCTGAGACTCTCGGAGACATACTGGGACCCTCTCTAACAATTTGAGACGTACTGTGACAGTCTCTGACAGACTCTGACACACACTGTGACATTCGCTGACATTCTTTGAAACACACTGTGACACTCTCTAACAAACTGTGACACACTCTGGCACTCTCTAAGACACACTGGGACACTCTCTGACAATTTGAGACGCACTGCAACACTCTCTAATCCTATCCAATACTCACTGAGACACAATATGACATTCTCTCAAACTCTCTGAAAAGCACTGTGATACTCTCTGACAGACTGTGACACATTTTCACACTCTCTCGCAGATAGTGACATTTTCAGTTTTTCTCAGAATCTCTGACACACATTGTGATACTGTCTGTCACTCTCTTAGACACAATGTGACACTCTCTGACAGACTGTGACACACTGAGACACTCTCTGAGATGCACTGTGACACTCCCTGACAGACTGTGACACACTGTGAAATTCTCTGACACTCTCTGACACGTTGAGACACACGGTGACACTCTCTGATCCTATCTGACACTCTCGGAGACACACTGGGATACAGTCTGACTCTATCTGACACTCTCCGAGGCACAGTATGTATTACTGAGACACTCTCTGACTCACCCTGACATCTCTGAGACGCACTGTGACACTCTATCACAGACTGTGACCATCTCTGAGCCAAATGCTGACACTCTCTGACACACAGTAAGAAACAATGTGACATTCTTTGACACACTGAAACACTCTCTGACTCTCTCTGATACACTCTTAGACACACTGTGACACTCTCTGACTCTCGCTGACACGTTGAGATGCACTGAGACACTCTCTGATCCTATCTGACACTCTGAGACACACTGTGACACTCTCTGACTCTCGGAGACACATTGAGACGCACTGTGACACTCTCTGATAGACTGTGACACACTCTGACACACACTGTGACACTCGTTGACATCCTTTGAATCACACTGTGACTATCTCTGACAAACTGTGACACACTCATGACACTATCTGAGACATACCTGGACACTCTCTGACAATTTGAGATGCACCGTGACACTCTCTGACAGAAAGTGAGACACTGTAACACACTCTGACGCTCTGTAAGACACATTGCGACACTCTCTGACTCTCTCTGAAACACACTGTGACACTCTCTGACACTTTGAGACACACTGTTACGCTCTCTGATCCTATCTGACACTCTCGGAGACACACTGTGAGTCTCTCTGACTCTCTCTGAAACACACTGTGACACTCTCTGAGAAACTATGACAAACTGTGCCACTCTCTGAGACTCTCTGAGACACACTGGGCCCCTCTCTGATTTTGAGATGCACTGCTACATTCTCTGAGGGAAAGTGACACACTCTGACACAGTCTGACACTCTATACGACACATTGCTCGCTCTCTCTGAAACATACTATGACGTTCTCTGAGAAACTCTGACAAACAGTGACACTCTCTGAGACATACTGGGAAACTCTATGAGAATTTGAGATGCACTGTGACACTCTCTGACACTCGGAGACACATTGAGACGCACTGTGACCCTCTTTGACAGACTGTGACACACTCTGAGACACTCTGACACACACTGTGATGCTCGCTGACATTCTTTGAATCACAGTGTGACAATTTCTGACAAATTGTGACACACTCTGACACTATCTGCGACATACCTGGACACTCTCTGACAATTTGAGATGCACTGTGACATTCTCTGACAGAAAGGGACACACTGTGACACACTCTGACTTTCTGAAACACACTGTGACACCCTCTGACACCTTGAGACACACCGTGACGCTCTCTGATCCTATCTGACATTCTCGGAGACGCACTGTAACAATCTCCGACTCTCTCTGATACACACTGTGACACTCTCTGACACTCTATAAGACACATTGTGACACTCTCTGACTCTCTCTGAAACACACTATGACGCTCTCTGAGAAACTATGACAAACTGTGACTCTCTCTGAGACTCTCTGAGACACACTGGGAATATCTCTGAGAATTTGAGATGTACTGTGACACTTTCTGACACTCTCTGAAAAGCACAGTGACACTCTCCCACACTCGCTGATACTTTGAGACGCACTATGACACTCTCTGATCCTACCTGACACTCTCTGAGACACACTGTCACACTCTCTGACTCTCGGAGACACATTGAGGCGCACTGTGACACTCTCGGACAGACTGTAACACAGTCTGAGACACTCTGACACACACTGTGACATTCACTGACATTCTTTGAAACACACTGTGACAATCTCTGACACACTGTGACACACTCTGACTCTCTCTGAGTCTCTCTGAAACACACTGTGACACTCTCTGAGTAAGTGTGACAAACTGTGACACTCTCTGAGACACGCTGGGATACTCTGAGATTTTGAGATGCACTGTGATACTCTCTGACAGAAAGTGACACAATGTGACACACTCTGACACTCTATAAGAAACACTGTGACACTCTCTGACATTCTTTGAAACACACTGTGACAATCTCTGACAGACTGTGACACACTCTGACACACTCTGCGAGACAGCGGGACCCACTCTGACAATTCGACACGCACTGGGACACTCTCTGATCCTATACAACATTCACTGAGACACACTGTGACACTCTCCAACACTCTATTAGACAAACTGTGACACTCTCTGACTCTTGCTGACAGTTTGAGACGCACTATGACATTCTCTGAACCTATCTGACACTCTCTGAGACACACTGTAACACTCTGAGACTCTCGGAGACACACTGGGACACTCTCTGACAATTTGAGACGAACTGTGACACTCTCTGACAGACTGTGACACACTCTGACACTCTATAAGACACACTATGACATTCGCTGACATTCTTTGAAACACACTGTGACACTCTCTGACAGACTGTGACATACTGAGACACTCTCTGAGACACACTGTGACACTCTCTGAGACACACTGTGACACTCTCAGACAGACTGTGACACACTATGACACTCTCCGGCACTTTGAGACGCACTGAGACACTCCCTGATCCTATCTGACATTCTCTGAGACACACTGTGATGCAGTCTGACTCTATCTGACACTCTCTGAGGCACAATATGACATACTGTGATACTCTCTGGCTCACTCTGACATCTCTGAGACACACTGTGACACTCTCTCACAGACTGTGGCCATCTCTGAGCCAAATGCTGACATTCTCTGCCACTCTCTGAGACACAGTATGACAAACTGTGATACTCTCTGACAGACTGTGAAACAATGAAACACTCTCTGACTCTCTCTGATACACTCTTAGACACACTGTGACACTCTCTGACTCTCGCTGACACGTTGAGATGCACTGAGACACTCACTGATCCTATCTGACACTCTCTGAGACACACTGTGACACTCTCTGACACTCTCTGACACTTTCTGAGACACACTGTGACACTGTCTGAAAAACTGTGATACTCTCTGAGACTCTCTGAGATTTTGGGATGCACTGTGATGCTCTCTGACAGAAAGTGACACACTGTGGCACACTCTGACACTCTATAAGACACACTGTGACACTCTCTGACTCTCTGAAATGCACTGTGACACTCTCTGGCAGACTGTGACACACTGTGACACGCTCTGAGACACAATCTGACACTCTCTGACAGAATGTGATACTCTGACTCTCTCTGAGACTCTCTTAGACACACTGAGACACTCTGAGACGCACTGTGACACTCTCTGACGCTTTGAGACACACTGTGATGCTCTCTGATCCTATCTGACACTCTCTGAGACGCACTGTGACACTCTGATTCTATCTGAAACACACTGTGACACTCTCTGAGAAACTATGTCAAACTGTGCCACTCTCTGAGACTCTCTGAGACACACTGGGACCCTCTCCGAGATTTTGAGATGCACTGTGACACTCTCTGACAGAAAGTGACACACTCTGACACTCTATAAGACACATTGTGACACTCTCTGACTCTCTCTGAAACAGACCATGACGCTCTCTGAGAAACTATGACAAACTGTGATACTCTCTGAGACTCTCTGAGACACACTGGGAAACTCTCTGAGAATTTGAGATGCACTGTGACACTTTCTGTCACTCTCTGAAAAGCAGTGTGACACTCTCCCATACTCGCTGATACTTTGAGACGCACTATGGCAATCTCTGATCCTATCTGACACTCTGTGAGACACACTGTCACACTTTCTGACTCTCGGAGATACATTGAGACGCACTGTGACACTCTCTGACTCTCTCTAACACACTCTGAAATACATACAACCTTTACTGAGAAACTGACACACTGTGACACTCTATGAGACAGACTGTGACACGTTCTGACTCTCTCTGACTCTCTGAGACACACTGTGACTCTCTCTGACACTCTCTTAAACATACTGTGACACTCTCTGACACTCTCTGTGGCACACTGTGACACTCTCAAAGGCAGACAGCGACTCTCTCTGACTCTCTGAGACACACTGTGACACTCACACAATATTTCACTCTCTAACTCTGACAATTTGAGATGCACTGTGACACTCTCTGATCCATTCTGAGACACACTGTGGCACTCTCTGACAGACTGACACACTGTGTCACTCTCAAAGACAGACAGTGACACTTTCTGACTCCCACAGACTCACTCTGAGATATACTGTAGGCTTCTCTGACAGAGCGTGCCCCACGGTGGCAGTCTCTGAGATAGACTGCGACACACTCTGACTCTCTGAGATACACTGTGATACAGTCTGACTCACTGTGACACTCTATGATGCACAGTATGACACACTGCGGCACTCTCTGACTGTCTCTGACTCTCTGAGACACACTGTGACACTCTGTGACTCTCTCTGATACTCTGGGAACACTGTGACACTCTCTGACCCTCTCTGAGATTGACTGTGACACTCTCTGACTCTCCCTGACACTCTCTGTGGCGCAGCACGACATCTGTGACCCTCTCTGCCAGATTGTGACAATCTGTGACACTCTCTGACTCTCTCTGACTCACTCCAAAATATACTGTAACCTTCTCTGACATACTGTGACACACTGTGGCACTTTCAGAGACAGACTGTTACACGTTCAGACTCTCTCTGCCTCTCTGAGACACGCTGAGAATATCTTCAGAAACACTGTGACTCTCTCACACTCGCTTAAACAAACTGTGATTCTCTGACTCTCTCTGACACTCTCTGAAGCACACTGTGACACTCTATGAAACACACTGTGACACTCTCTAACAGACTGTGAAACTCTCTGACACACTCTGCGGCACACTGTGACACGCTCTGACAGACTGTGACACACTGTGACACTCTCTGACCCTCTCTGAGACGGGGGTGACAATCCCTGACTCTCCCTGACACTCACGGAGGCACAGCACGACATCTGTGACACACTCTGACAGATTGTGACAATCTGTGACACTCTTTGACCTTCTCTGACACTCTCTTAGGCACACTGTGACACTTTCTGACTCTGTCTGAGACACTCTGTGACACTCTCTGACTCTCTCTGAGACCCTCTGTCACACCTTCTGAGTCATTCTGTCATTCTCTGAGACACATTATAACACTCTCTCTCAGACAATGACCCTCTCTGAGCCAAATGCTGACACTCTCTGAGAGACAGTAGGACTCACTGTGACACTCCCTGAATCTCTCTGACACACTCTGAAATACATATAACCTTTACTGAGAGACTGACACACTGTGACACTCTATGAGACAGATTGTGACACGTCCTGACTCACTCTGACTCTCTGAGACACACTGTGACTCTCTCTGAGAGAGGCTGTGACTCTCTCTTAGACGCACTGAGACTCTCTCTGACACTCTCTTAAACACACTGTGACACTCTCTGACACTCTCTGTGGCACACTATGACACTCTCAAAGACAGACTGTGACTCTCTCTGACTCTCTGAGACACACTGTGACACTCACTGAGACTCACTGAGACTCACGGTGACACTCTCTGACAGAATGTGACACTATGACTCTCGCTGAGACTCTCTTAGACGCACTGTGACACTGTCTGACTCTCTATGACACTCACCTAGGAACACTGTTACACTCACTCACTCTCTCTGACACTCACCTAGCCACACTGTTACACTCGCTGACTCTCTCTGACACTCACCTAGAAACACTGTTACACTCGCTGACTCTCTCTGACACTCACCTCGAAACACTGTTACATTCACTGACTCTCTCTGACACTCACCAAGCCACACTGTTACACTCGCTGACTCTCTCTGACACTCACCTCGACACATTGTTACACTCGCGGACTCTCTCTGACACTCACCTAGACACACTGTTACACTCGCTGACTCTCTCTGACACTCACCTAGGCACACTGCTACACTCGCGGACTCTCTCTGACACTCACCTAGACACACTGTTACACTCGCAGACTCTCTCTGACAATCACCTAGACATATTGTTACACTCGCAGACTCTCTCTGACACTCACTTAGACACACTGCTACAGTCGCTGACTCTCTCTGACACTCACCTAGACACATTGTTACACTCGCTGACTCTCTCTGACACTCACCTAGAAACACTGTTACACTCGCTGACTCTCTCTGGCACTCACCTAGACACACTGTTACACTCGCGGACTCTCTCTGACACTCACCTAGACACACTGTTACACTCGCTGACTCTCTCTGATACTCCCCTAGACACACTGTTACACTCGCTGACTCTCTCTGACACTCACCTAGACAAACTGTGACACTCGCTGATTCTCTCTTGACACTCCCCTAGACACACTGTTACACTCGCGGACTCTCTCTGACACTCACCTAGACACACTGTTACACTCGCTGACTCTCTCTGACACTCACCTAGGCACACTGCTACACTCGTGGACTCTCTCTGACACTCACCTAGACACACTGTTACACTCGCAGACTCTCTCTGACAATCACCTAGACACATTGTTACACTCGCAGACTCTCTCTTACACTCACCTAGACACACTGTTACACTCGCTGACTCTCTCTGACACTCACCTAGACACATTGTTACACTCGCTGACTCTCTCTGACACTCACCTAGAAACACTGTTACACTCGCTGACTCTCTCTGGCACTCACCTAGACACACTGTTACACTCGCTGACTCTCTCTGACACTCACCTAGACACACTGTTACACTCGCTGACTCTCTCTGATACTCCCCTAGACACACTGTTACACTCGCTGACTCTCTCTGACACTCACCTAGACACACTGTGACACTCTCTAACTCTCTCCGAAAGGCACTGTGACTGTCTCTGAAACACACTGTGACACTCTCTGAGACACACTGTGACACTGTCTGACTCTCTCTCAAACACACTGTGACACTCTCTGACACTATCTGAAAAGCAATGTGAGACTCTCTGACAGAGTGTGAGACACTGTTTCACTCTCTAACTCTCTGTGACAATTTGTGATGCACTGTGACACTCTCTGATCCATTCTGAGACACACTGTGGCACTCTCTGACAGACTGACACACTGTGTCACTCTCAAAGACAGGCAGTGACACTTTCTGACTCCCACAGACTCACTCTGAAATATACTGTAGGCTTCTCTGACAGAGCGTGCCCCACGGTGTCACTCTCTGAGATAGACTGCGACACACTCTGACTCTCTGAGATACACTGTGATACAGTCTGACTCACTGTGACACTCTATGATGCACAGTATGACACACTGCGGCACTCTCTGACTGTCTCTGACTCTCTGAGACACACTGTGACACTCTGTGACTCTCTCTGATACTCTGGGAACACTGTGACACTCTCTGACCCTCTATGAGATTGACTGTGACACTCTCTGACTCTCCCTGACACTCTCTGTGGCGCAGCACGACATCTGTGACCATCTCTGACAGATTGTGACAATCTGTGACACTCTCTGACTCTCTCTGACTCACTCCAAAAGATACTGTAACCTTCTCTGACATACTGTGACACACTGTGGCACTTTCAGAGACAGACTGTTACACGTTCAGACTCTCTCTGCCTCTCTGAGACACGCTGAGAATATCTTCAGAAACACTGTGACTCTCTCTCACACTCGCTTAAACAAACTGTGACACTCTAATTCTCTCTGACACTCTCTGAAGCACACTGTGACACTCTCTGAAACACACTGTGACATTCTCTAACAGACTGTGAAACTCTCTGACACACTCTGCTGCACACTGTGACACGCTCTGACAGACTGTGACACACTGTGACACTCTCTGACAATCTCTGAGACCGCTGTGACATTCCCTGACTCTTCCTGACACTCTCTCAGGCACAGCACGACATCTGTGATCCTCTATGACAGAATGTCACAATCTGTGACACTCTCTGACTTTCTCTGACACTCTCTTAGGCACACTGTGACACTCTCTGACTCTGTCTGAGACACTCTGTCACACTTTCTGAGTCATTCTGTCATTCTCTGACACTCACCTTGACACACTGTTACACTCGCTGACTCTCTCTGACACTCACCTAGACAAACTGTTACACTCGTTGACTCTCTCTGACACTCACCTGGATACACTGTTACACTCGCTGACTCTCTCTGACACTCTCCTAGATACACTGTTACACTCTCTGACTCTCTCTGACAATCACCTCGACACACTGTTACTCTCGCTGACTCTCTCTGACACTCACCTAGACACACTGTTACTCTCGCTGACTCTCTCTGACACTCACCTAGACACACTGTTAAACTCGTTGACTCTCTCTGACACTCGCCTAGACACACTGTTACTCTCGCTGACTCTCTCTGACACTCACGTAGACACACTGTTACACTCGCTGACTCTCTCTGACACTCACCTAGACACACTGTTACACTCGTTGACTGTCTCTGACACTCACCTTGACACACTGTGACACTCGCTGACTCTCTCTGACATTCACCTTGACACACTGTGACACTCGCTGACTCTCTCTGACACTCACCTAGACACACTGTTACACTCGTTCACTGTCTCTGAGACTCACCTAGACACACTGTTACACTCGCTGACTCTCTCTGACACTCACCTAGACACACTGTTACACTCGTTGACTCTCTCTGACACTCACCTTGACACACTTTGACACTCGCTGACTCTCTCTGACATTCACCTTGACACACTGTGACACTCGCTGACTCTCTCTGACACTCACCTAGACACACTGTTACACTCGTTGACTGTCTCTGAGACTCACCTAGACACACTGTTACACTCTCTGACTCTCTCTGACACTCACCTAGACACATTGTTACACTCTCTGACTCTCCCTGACACTCACCCAGACACACTGTTACACTCTCCGACTCTCTCTGACACTCCCCTAGACACACTGTTCCACTCGCTGACTCTCTCTGACCATCACCTAGACACACTGATACTCTCGCTGACTCTCTCTAACACTCACCTAGACACACTGTTACTCTCGCTGACTCTCTCTGACACTCACCTAGACACACTGTTACACTCGTTGACTCTACCTGACACTCACCTAGACATACTCTAACACTCTCTGACTCTCTCTGACACTCCCCTAGACACACTGTTAATTTCGCTGACTCTCTATGACACTCTGCTAGACACACTGTGACACTCGATGACACTCTCTGACACTCACCTAGACACACTGTTACACTCGCTGACTCTCTCTGACACTCACCTAGACATCCTGTGACACTCGCTGACTCTCTCTGACACTCACCTAAACACACTGTAACACTCGCTGACTCTCTCTGACATTCACCTAGACATACTGTTCCACTCGCTGACTCTCGCTGACAATCACCTCGACACACTGTTACTATCGCTGACTCTCTCTGACACTCACCTAGACACACTGTTACTCTCGCTGACTCTCTCTGACACTCACCTAGACACACTGTTACACTCGTTGACTCTCTCTGACACTCGCCGAGACACACTGTTACTCTCGCTGACTCTCTCTGACACTCACCTAGACACAGTGTTACACTCGCTGACTATCTCTGACACTCACCTAGACACACTGATACACTCGTTGACTCTCTCTGACACTCACCTTGACACACTGTTACACTTGCTGACTCTCTCTGACACTCACCTAGACACACTGTTACACTCTCTGACTCTCTCTGACACTCACCTAGACACATTGTTACACTCTCTGACTCTCTCTGACACTCACCTAGACATCCTGTGACACTCGCTGACTCTCTCTGACACTCACCTAGACACACTGTTACACTCGCTGACTCTCTCTGACACTCACCTAGACACACTGTTACACTCTTTGACTCTCTCTGACACTCACCTTGACACACTGTTACACTCGCTGACTCTCTCTGACACTCGCCTAGACACACTGTTCCACTCGCTGACTCTCTCTGACAATCACCTCGACACACTGTTATTCTCGCTGACATCTCTGACACTCACCTAGACACACTGTTACTCTCGCTGACACTCTCTGACACTCACCTAGACACACTGTTACACTCGTTGACTCTCTCTGACACTCGCCTAGACACACTGTTACTCTCGCTGACACTCTCTGACACTCACCTAGACACACTGTTACACTCGCTGACTCTCTCTGACACTTACCTAGACACACTGTTACTCTCGTTGACTCTCTCTGACACTCCCCTAGACACACTGTTCCACTCGCTGACTCTCTCTGACCATCACCTAGACACACTGATACTCTCGCTGACTCTCTCTAACACTCACCTAGACACACTGTTACTCTCGCTGACTCTCTCTGACACTCACCTAGACACACTGTTACACTCGTTGACTCTACCTGACACTCACCTAGACATACTCTAACACTCTCTGACTCTCTCTGACACTCCCCTAGACACACTGTTAATTTCGCTGACTCTCTATGACACTCTGCTAGACACACTGTGACACTCGATGACACTCTCTGACACTCACCTAGACACACTGTTACACTCGCTGACTCTCTCTGACACTCACCTAGACATCCTGTGACACTCGCTGACTCTCTCTGACACTCACCTAAACACACTGTAACACTCGCTGACTCTCTCTGACATTCACCTAGACATACTGTTCCACTCGCTGACTCTCGCTGACAATCACCTCGACACACTGTTACTATCGCTGACTCTCTCTGACACTCACCTAGACACACTGTTACTCTCGCTGACTCTCTCTGACACTCACCTAGACACACTGTTACACTCGTTGACTCTCTCTGACACTCGCCGAGACACACTGTTACTCTCGCTGACTCTCTCTGACACTCACCTAGACACAGTGTTACACTCACTGACTATCTCTGACACTCACCTAGACACACTGATACACTCGTTGACTCTCTCTGACACTCACCTTGACACACTGTTACACTTGCTGACTCTCTCTGACACTCACCTAGACACACTGTTACACTCTCTGACTCTCTCTGACACTCACCTAGACACATTGTTACACTCTCTGACTCTCTCTGACACTCACCTAGACATCCTGTGACACTCGCTGACTCTCTCTGACACTCACCTAGACACACTGTTACACTCGTTGACTCTCTCTGACACTCACCTTGACACACTGTTACACTCGCTGACTCTCTCTGACACTCGCCTAGACACACTGTTCCACTCGCTGACTCTCTCTGACAATCACCTCGACACACTGTTATTCTCGCTGACATCTCTGACACTCACCTAGACACACTGTTACTCTCGCTGACACTCTCTGACACTCACCTAGACACACTGTTACACTCGTTGACTCTCTCTGACACTCGCCTAGACACACTGTTACTCTCGCTGACACTCTCTGACACTCACCTAGACACACTGTTACACTCGCTGACTCTCTCTGACACTTACCTAGACACACTGTTACTCTCGTTGACTCTCTCTGACACTCACCTTGACACACTGTTACACTCGCTGACTCTCTCTGACACTCACCAAGACACACTGTTACACTCTCTGACTCTCTCTGACACTCACCTAGACACATTGGTACAATCTCTGACTCTCTCTGACACTCACCTAGACACACTGTTACACTCGTTGACTCTCTCTGACACTCACCTAGACACACTGTTACACTCGTTGACTCTCTCTGACACTCACCTGGACACACTGTTACACTCGCTGACTCTCTCTGACACTCACCTAGACACACTGTTACACTCTCTGACTCTCCCTGACACTCACTCAGACACACTGTTACACTCTCTGACTCTCTCTGACACTCACCTAGACTCACTGTTAAACACGCTGACTATCTGACACTCACCTAGACACACTGTTACACTCGTTGACTCTCTCTGACACTCACCTGGATACACTGTTACACTCGCTGACTCTCTCTGACACTCTCCTAGATACACTGTTACACTCTCTGACTCTCTCTGACACACACCTAGACACACTATTACTCTCGCTGATTCTCTCTGACACTCACCTAGACACACTGTTACACTCGTTGACTCTCTCTGACACTCACCTGGACACACTGTGACACGCGCTGACTCTCTCTAACACTCACCTACACACACTGTTACACTCGCGGACTCTCTCCGACACCTACCTAGACACACTGTTACACTCGGTGACTCTCTCTGACAATCACCTAGACACACTGTTACACTCGCTGACTCTCTCTGACACTCACCTAGACATCCTGTTACACTCGCTGACTCTCTCTGACACTCACCTAAACACACTGTAACACTCGCTGACTCTCTCTGACACTCACCTAGACATACTGTTCCACTCGCTGACTCTCGCTGACAATCACCTCGACACACTGTTACTATCGCTGACTCTCTCTGACACTCACCTAGACACACTGTTACTCTCGCTGACTCTCTCTGACACTCACCTAGACACACTGTTACACTCGTTGACTCTCTCTGACACTCGCCGAGACACACTGTTACTCTCGCTGAATCTCTCTGACACTCACCTAGACACAGTGTTACATTCGCTGACTCTCTCTGACACTCACCTAGACACACTGATACACTCGTTGACTCTCTCTGACACTCACCTTGACACACTGTTACACTTGCTGACTCTCTCTGACACTCACCTAGACACACTGTTACACTCTCTGACTCTCTCTGACACTCACCTAGACACATTGTTACACTCTCTGACTCTCTCTGACACTCACCTAGACACACTGTTACACTCGCTGACTCTCTCTGACACTCACCTAGACACACTGTTACACTCGCTGACTCTCTCTGACACTCACCTAGACACACTGTTACACTCGTTGACTCCCTCTGACACTCACCTTGACACACTGTTACACTCGCTGACTCTCTCTGACACTCGCCTAGACACACTGTTCCACTCGCTGACTCTCTCTGACAATCACCTCGACACACTGTTATTCTCGCTGACATCTCTGACACTCACCTAGACACACTGTTACTCTCGCTGACTCTCTCTGACACTCACCTAGACACACTGTTACACTCGTTGACTCTCTCTGACACTCGCCTAGACACACTGTTACTCTCGCTGACACTCTCTGACACTCACCTAGACACACTGTTACACTCGCTGACTCTCTCTGACACTCACCTAGACACACTGTTACACTCGTTGACTCTCTCTGACACTCACCTTGACACACTGTTACACTCGCTGACTCTCTCTGACACTCACCTGGATACACTGTTACACTCGCTGACTCTCTCTGACACTCTCCTAGATACACTGTTACACTCTCTGACTCTCTCTGACACACACCTAGACACACTATTACTCTCGCTGATTCTCTCTGACACTCACCTAGACACACTGTTACACTCGTTGACTCTCTCTGACACTCACCTGGACACACTGTGACACGCGCTGACTCTCTCTAACACTCACCTTGACACACTGTTACACTCGCTGACTCTCTCTGACACTCGCCTAGACACACTGTTCCACTCGCTGACTCTCTCTGACAATCACCTCGACACACTGTTATTCTCGCTGACATCTCTGACACTCACCTAGACACAATGTTACTCTCGCTGACTCTCTCTGACACTCACCTAGACACACTGTTACACTCGTTGACTCTCTCTGACACTCGCCTAGACACACTGTTACTCTCGCTGACACTCTCTGACACTCACCTAGACACACTGTTACACTCGCTGACTCTCTCTGACACTTACCTAGACACACTGTTACTCTCGTTGACTCTCTCTGACACTCACCTTGACGCACTGTTACACTCGCTGACTCTCTCTGACACTCACCTAGACACACTGTTACACTCTCTGACTCTCTCTGACACTCACCTAGACACATTGGTACAATCTCTGACTCTCTCTGACACTCACCTAGACACACTGTTACACTCGTTGACTCTCTCTGACACTCACCTAGACACACTGTTACACTCGTTGACTCTCTCTGACACTCACCTGGACACACTGTTACACTCGCTGAATCACTCTGACACTCACCTAGACACACTGTTACACTCTCTGACTCTCCCTGACACTCACCCAGACACACTGTTACACTCTCTGACTCTCTCTGACACTCACCTAGACACACTGTTAAACACGCTGACTATCTGACACTCACCTAGACACACTGTTACACTCGTTGACTCTCTCTGACACTCA
Source organism: Chiloscyllium punctatum (assembly GCF_047496795.1). Classification (NCBI taxonomy): domain Eukaryota; kingdom Metazoa; phylum Chordata; class Chondrichthyes; order Orectolobiformes; family Hemiscylliidae; genus Chiloscyllium; species Chiloscyllium punctatum. The sequence goes on from NC_092766.1 coordinate 44,145,248, forward strand.
CCTGGATACACTGTTACACTCGCTGACTCTCTCTGACACTCTCCTAGATACACTGTTACACTCTCTGACTCTCTCTGACACACACCGAGACACACTATTACTCTCGCTGATTCTCTCTGACACTCACCTAGACACACTGTTACACTCGTTGACTCTCTCTGACACTCACCTGGACACACTGTGACACGCGCTGACTCTCTCTAACACTCACCTACACACACTGTTACACTCGCGGACTCTCTCCGACACCTACCTAGACACACTGTTACACTCGGTGACTCTCTCTGACAATCACCTAGACACACTGTTACACTCGCTGACTCTCTCTGACACTCACCTAGACATCCTGTTACACTCGCTGACTCTCTCTGACACTCACCTAAACACACTGTAACACTCGCTGACTCTCTCTGACACTCACCTAGACATACTGTTCCACTCGCTGACTCTCGCTGACAATCACCTCGACACACTGTTACTATCGCTGACTCTCTCTGACACTCACCTAGACACACTGTTACTCTCGCTGACTCTCTCTGACACTCACCTAGACACACTGTTACACTCGTTGACTCTCTCTGACACTCGCCGAGACACACTGTTACTCTCGCTGACTCTCTCTGACACTCACCTAGACACAGTGTTACATTCGCTGACTCTCTCTGACCCTCACCTAGACACACTGATACACTCGTTGACTCTCTCTGACACTCACCTTGACACACTGTTACACTTGCTGACTCTCTCTGACACTCACCTAGACACACTGTTACACTCTCTGACTCTCTCTGACACTCACCTAGACACATTGTTACACTCTCTGACTCTCTCTGACACTCACCTAGACACACTGTTACACTCGCTGACTCTCTCTGACACTCACCTAGACACACTGTTACACTCGCTGACTCTCTCTGACACTCACCTAGACACACTGTTACACTCGTTGACTCCCTCTGACACTCACCTTGACACACTGTTACACTCGCTGACTCTCTCTGACACTCGCCTAGACACACTGTTCCACTCGCTGACTCTCTCTGACAATCACCTCGACACACTGTTATTCTCGCTGACATCTCTGACACTCACCTAGACACACTGTTACTCTCGCTGACTCTCTCTGACACTCACCTAGACACACTGTTACACTCGTTGACTCTCTCTGACACTCGCCTAGACACACTGTTACTCTCGCTGACACTCTCTGACACTCACCTAGACACACTGTTACACTCGCTGACTCTCTCTGACACTCACCTAGACACACTGTTACACTCGTTGACTCTCTCTGACACTCACCTTGACACACTGTTACACTCGCTGACTCTCTCTGACACTCACCTAGACACACTGTTACACTCTCTGACTCTCTCTGACACTCACCTAGACACATTGTTACACTCTCTGACTCTCTCTGACACTCACCTAGACACACTGTTACACTCGTTGACTCTCTCTGACACTCACCTAGACACACTGTTACACTCGTTGACTCTCTCTGACACTCACCTGGACACACTGTTACACTCGCTGACTCTCTCTGACACTCACCTAGACACACTGTTACACTCTCTGACTCTCCCTGACACTCACCCAGACACACTGTTACACTCTCTGACTCTCTCTGACACTCACCTGGACACACTGTTAAACACGCTGACTATCTGACACTCACCTAGACACACTGTTACACTCGTTGACTCTCTCTGACACTCACCTGGATACACTGTTACACTCGCTGACTCTCTCTGACACTCTCCTAGATACACTGTTACACTCTCTGACTCTCTCTGACACACACCTAGACACACTATTACTCTCGCTGATTCTCTCTGACACTCACCTAGACACACTGTTACACTCGTTGACTCTCTCTGACACTCACCTGGACACACTGTGACACGCGCTGACTCTCTCTAACAATCACCTACACACACTGTTACACTCGCGGACTCTCTCCGACACCTACCTAGACACACTGTTACACTCGGTGATTCTCTCTGACAATCACTTCGATACACTGTAACACTCGCTGACTCTCTCTGACACTCACCTAGACACACTGTTACTCTCGCTGACTCTCTCTGACACTCACCTAGACACACTGTTACACTCGTTGACTCTCTCTGATACTCGCCTAGACACACTGTTACTCTAGCTGACTCTCTCTGACACTCACCTAGACACACTGTTACACTCGCTGACTCTCTCTGACACTCACCTAGACACACTGTTACACTCGTTGACTGTCTCTGACACTCACCTTGACACACTGTTACACTCGCTGACTCTCTCTGACACTCACCTAGACACACTGTTACACTCTCTGACTCTCTCTGACACTCACCTAGACAAACTGTTACACTCGCTGACTCTCTCTGACACTCACCTAGACACACTGTTATACTCGCTGACTCTCTCTGACACTCACCTAGACACACTGTTACACTCGTTGACTCTCTCTGACACTCACCTTGACACACTGTTACACTCGCTGACTCTCTCTGACACTCACCTAGACACACTGTTCCACTCGCTGACTCTCTCTGACAATCACCTCGACACACTGTTACTCTCGCTGACTCTCTCTGACACTCACCTAGACACACTGTTACTCTCGCTGACTCTCTCTGACACTCACCTAGACACACTGTTACACTCGTTGACTCTCTCTGACACTCGCCTAGACACACTGTTACTCTCGCTGACTCTCTCTGACACTCACCTAGGCACACTGTTACACTCACTGACTCTCTCTGACACTCACCTAGACACACTGTTACACTCGTTGACTCTCTCTGACACTCACGTTGACACACTGTTACACTCGCTGACTCTCTCTGACACTCACCTAGACACACTGTTACACTCTCTGAATCTCTCTGACACTCACCTAGACACATTGTTACACTCTCTGACTCTCTCTGACACTCACCTAGACACACTGTTACACTCTCTGACTCTCTCTGACACTCACCTAGACGCACTGTTACACTCGCTGACTCTCTCTGACACTCACCTGGACACACTGTTACACTCGCTGACTCTCTCTGACACTCACCTAGACACACTGTTACACTCTCTGACACTCCCTGACACTCACACAGACACACTGTTACACTCTCTGACTCTCTCTGACACTCCCCTAGACACACTGTTCCACTCGCTGACTCTCTCTGACCATCACCTAGACACACTGATACTCTCTCTGACTCTCTCTGACACTCACCTAGAAACACTGTTACTCTCGCTGACTCTCTCTGACACTCACCTAGACACACTGTTACACTCGTTGACTCTCCCTGACACTCACCTAGACATACTCTAACACTCTCTGACTCTCACTGACACTCCCCTAGACACACTGTTAATTTCGCTGACTCTCTATGACACTCTGCTAGACACGCTGTGACACTCGATGACACTCTCTGACACTCACCTAGACACACTGTTACACTCGCTGACTCTCTCTGACACTCACCTAGACATCCTGTGACACTCGCTGACACTCTCTGACACTCACCTAGACACACTTTTACATTCGCTGATTCTCTCTGACACTAACCTAGACACACTGTTACACTCGCTGACTCTCTCTGACACTCACCAAACACACTGTTACACTCGTTGACTCTCCCTGACACTCACCTAGACATACTCTAACACTCTCTGACTCTCTCTGACACTCCCCTAGACACACTGTTAATTTCGCTGACTCTCTATGACACTCTGCTAGACACACTGTGACACTCGATGACACTCTCTGACACTCACCTAGACACACTGTTACACTCGCTGACTCTCTCTGACACTCACCTCGACATCCTGTGACACTCGCTGACACTCTGACACTCACCTAGACACACTGTTACACTCGCTTACTCTCTCTGACACTCACTTAGACACACTGTTAATGTCGCTGACTCTCTATGACACTCTGCTAGACACACTGTGACACTCGATGACACTCTCTGACACTCACCTAGACACACTGTTACACTCGCTGACTCTCTCTGACACTCACCTCGACATCCTGTGACACTCGCTGACTCTCTGACACTCACCTAGACACACTGTTACACTCGTTGACTCTCTCTGACACTCACCTGGACACACTGTTACACTCGCTGACTCTCTCTGACACTCACCTAGACACACTGTTACACTCTCTGACTCTCTCTGACACTCACCGAGACACACTGTTACACTCGTTGACTGTCTCTGACACTCACCTAGACACACTGTTACACTCTCTGACTCTCCCTGACGCTCACCTAGACATACTCTAACACTCTCTGACTCTCACTGACACTCCCCTCGACACACTGTTAATTTCGCTGACTCTCTATGACACTCTGCTAGACACACTGTGACACTCGATGACACTCTCTGACACTCACCTAGACACATTGTTACACTCGCTGACTCTCTCTGACACTCACCTAGACATCCTGTGACACTCGCGGACTCTCTCCGACACCTACCTAGACACACTGTTACACTCGATGACTCTCTCTGACACTCACCTAGACACACTTTTACATTCGCTGACTCTCTCTGACACTCACCTAGACACACTGTTACACTCGCTGACTCTCTCTGACACTCACCGAGACACACTGTTACACTCGTTGACTGTCTCTGACACTCACCTAGACACACTGTTACACTCTCTGACTCTCTCTGACACTCACCTAGACACACTATTACTCACGCTGATTCTCACTGACCCTCACCTAGACACACTGTTACACTCGTTGACTCTCTCTGACACTCACCTGGACACACTGTGACACGCGCTGACTATCTCTAACACTCACCTAGACACACTGTTACACTCGCGGACTCTCTCCGACACCTACCTAGACACACTGTAACACTCGCTGACTCTCTCTGACACTCACCTAGACACACTGTTACACTCGCTGACTCTCTCTGACACTCACCTAGACACACTGTTACACTCTCTGACTCTCTCTGACACTCACCTAGACACACTATTACTCTCGCTGATTCTCTCTGACCCTCGCCTAGACACACTGTTACACTGGTTGACTCTCTCTGACACTCACCTGGACACACTGTGACACGCGCTGACTCTCTCTAACACTCACCTAGACACACTGTTACACTCGCGGACTCTCTCCGACACCTACCTAGACACACTGTTACACTCGGTGACTCTCTCTGACACTCACCTAGACACACTGTTACACTCTCTGACTCTCTCTGACACTCACCGAGACACACTGTTACACTCGTTGACTGTCTCTGACACTCACCTAGACACACTGTTACACTCTCTGACTCTCCCTGACACTCACCTAGACATACTCTAACACTCTCTGACTCTCACTGACACTCCCCTCGACACACTGTTAATTTCGCTGACTCTCTATGACACTCTGCTAGACACACTGTGACACTCGATGACACTCTCTGACACTCACCTAGACACATTGTTACACTCGCTGACTCTCTCTGACACTCACCTAGACATCCTGTGACACTCGCGGACTCTCTCCGACACCTACCTAGACACACTGTTACACTCGCTGACTCTCTCTGACACTCACCAAGACACATTTTTACATTCGCTGACTCTCTCTGACACTCACCTAGACACACTGTTACACTCGCTGACTCTCTCTGACACTCACCGAGACACACTGTTACACTCGTTGACTGTCTCTGACACTCACCTAGACACACTGTTACACTCTCTGACTCTCTCTGACACTCACCTAGACACACTATTACTCACGCTGATTCTCTCTGACCCTCACCTAGACACACTGTTACACTCGTTGACTCTCTCTGACACTCACCTGGACACACTGTGACACGCGCTGACTATCTCTAACACTCACCTAGACACACTGTTACACTCGCGGACTCTCTCCGACACCTACCTAGACACACTGTAACACTCGCTGACTCTCTCTGACACTCACCTAGACACACTGTTACACTCGCTGACTCTCTCTGACACTCACCTAGACACACTGTTACACTCTCTGACTCTCTCTGACACTCACCTAGACACACTATTACTCTCGCTGATTCTCTCTGACCCTCGCCTAGACACACTGTTACACTCGTTGACTCTCTCTGACACTCACCTGGACACACTGTGACACGCGCTGACTCTCTCTAACAATCACCTACACACACTGTTACACTCGCGGACTATCTCCGACACCTACCTAGACACACTGTTACACTCGGTGATTCTCTCTGACAATCACCTCGATACACTGTAACACTCGCTGACTCTCTCTGACACTCACCTAGACACACTGTTCCACTCGCTGACTCTCTCTGACACTCACCTAGACACACTGTTACTCTCGCTGACTCTCTCTGACACTCACCTAGACACACTGTTACACTCGTTGACTCTCTCTGACACTCGCCTAGACACACTGTTACTCTAGCTGACTCTCTCTGACACTCACCTAGACACACTGTTACACTCGCTGACTCTCTCTGACACTCACCTAGACACACTGTTACACTCGTTGACTGTCTCTGACACTCACCTTGACACACTGTTACACTCGCTGACTCTCTCTGACACTCACCTAGACACACTGTTACACTCTCTGACTCTCTCTGACACTCACCTAGACAAACTGTTACACTCGCTGACTCTCTCTGACACTCACCTAGACACACTGTTACACTCGTTGACTCTCTCTGACACTCACCTTGACACACTGTTACACTCGCTGACTCTCTCTGACACTCACCTAGACACACTGTTCCACTCGCTGACTCTCTCTGACAATCACCTCGACACACTGTTACTCTCGCTGACTCTCTCTGACACTCACCTAGACACACTGTTACTCTCGCTGACTCTCTCTGACACTCACCTAGACACACTGTTACACTCGTTGACTCTCTCTGACACTCGCCTAGACACACTGTTACTCTCGCTGACTCTCTCTGACACTCACCTAGGCACACTGTTACACTCACTGACTCTCTCTGACACTCACCTAGACACACTGTTACACTCGTTGACTCTCTCTGACACTCACCTTGACACACTGTTACACTCGCTGACTCTCTCTGACACTCACCTAGACACACTGTTACACTCTCTGAATCTCTCTGACACTCACCTAGACACATTGTTACACTCTCTGACTCTCTCTGACACTCACCTAGACACACTGTTACACTCTCTGACTCTCTCTGACACTCACCTAGACGCACTGTTACACTCGTTGACTCTCTCTGACACTCACCTGGACACACTGTTACACTCGCTGACTCTCTCTAACACTCACCTAGACACACTGTTACACTCTCTGACACTCCCTGACACTCACACAGACACACTGTTACACTCTCTGACTCTCTCTGACACTCCCCTAGACACACTGTTCCACTCGCTGACTCTCTCTGACCATCACCTAGACACACTGATACTCTCTCTGACTCTCTCTGACACTCACCTAGACACACTGTTACTCTCGCTGACTCTCTCTGACACTCACCTAGACACACTGTTACACTCGTTGACTCTCCCTGACACTCACCTAGACATACTCTAACACTCTCTGACTCTCACTGACACTCCCCTAGACACACTGTTAATTTCGCTGACTCTCTATGACACTCTGCTAGACACGCTGTGACACTCGATGACACTCTCTGACACTCACCTAGACACACTGTTACACTCGCTGAAGCTCTCTGACACTCACCTAGACATCCTGTGACACTCGCTGACACTCTCTGACACTCACCTAGACACACTTTTACATTCGCTGATTCTCTCTGACACTAACCTAGACACACTGTTACACTCGCTGACTCTCTCTGACACTCACCACACACACTGTTACACTCGTTGACTCTCCCTGACACTCACCTAGACATACTCTAACACTCTCTGACTCTCTCTGACACTCCCCTAGACACACTGTTAATTTCGCTGACTCTCTATGACACTCTGCTAGACACACTGTGACACTCGATGACACTCTCTGACACTCACCTAGACACACTGTTACACTCGCTGACTCTCTCTGACACTCACCTCGACATCCTGTGACACTCGCTGACTCTCTGACACTCACCTAGACACACTGTTACACTCGCTTACTCTCTCTGACACTCACTTAGACACACTGTTAATGTCGCTGACTCTCTATGACACTCTGCTAGACACACTGTGACACTCGATGACACTCTCTGACACTCACCTAGACACACTGTTACACTCGCTGACTCTCTCTGACACTCACCTCGACATCCTGTGACACTCGCTGACTCTCTGACACTCACCTAGACACACTGTTACACTCGTTGACTCTCTCTGACACTCACCTGGACACACTGTTACACTCGCTGACTCTCTCTGACACTCACCTAGACACACTGTTACACTCTCTGACTCTCTCTGACACTCACCGAGACACACTGTTACACTCGTTGACTGTCTCTGACACTCACCTAGACACACTGTTACACTCTCTGACTCTCCCTGACGCTCACCTAGACATACTCTAACACTCTCTGACTCTCACTGACACTCCCCTCGACACACTGTTAATTTCGCTGACTCTCTATGACACTCTGCTAGACACACTGTGACACTCGATGACACTCTCTGACACTCACCTAGACACATTGTTACACTCGCTGACTCTCTCTGACACTCACCTAGACATCCTGTGACACTCGCGGACTCTCTCCGACACCTACCTAGACACACTGTTACACTCGATGACTCTCTCTGACACTCACCTAGACACACTTTTACATTCGCTGACTCTCTCTGACACTCACCTAGACACACTGTTACACTCGCTGACTCTCTCTGACACTCACCGAGACACACTGTTACACTCGTTGACTGTCTCTGACACTCACCTAGACACACTGTTACACTCTCTGACTCTCTCTGACACTCACCTAGACACACTATTACTCACGCTGATTCTCACTGACCCTCACCTAGACACACTGTTACACTCGTTGACTCTCTCTGACACTCACCTGGACACACTGTGACACGCGCTGACTATCTCTAACACTCACCTAGACACACTGTTACACTCGCGGACTCTCTCCGACACCTACCTAGACACACTGTAACACTCGCTGACTCTCTCTGACACTCACCTAGACACACTGTTACACTCGCTGACTCTCTCTGACACTCACCTAGACACACTGTTACACTCTCTGACTCTCTCTGACACTCACCTAGACACACTATTACTCTCGCTGATTCTCTCTGACCCTCGCCTAGACACACTGTTACACTGGTTGACTCTCTCTGACACTCACCTGGACACACTGTGACACGCGCTGACTCTCTCTAACACTCACCTAGACACACTGTTACACTCGCGGACTCTCTCCGACACCTACCTAGACACACTGTTACACTCGGTGACTCTCTCTGACACTCACCTAGACACACTGTTACACTCTCTGACTCTCTCTGACACTCACCGAGACACACTGTTACACTCGTTGACTGTCTCTGACACTCACCTAGACACACTGTTACACTCTCTGACTCTCCCTGACACTCACCTAGACATACTCTAACACTCTCTGACTCTCACTGACACTCCCCTCGACACACTGTTAATTTCGCTGACTCTCTATGACACTCTGCTAGACACACTGTGACACTCGATGACACTCTCTGACACTCACCTAGACACATTGTTACACTCGCTGACTCTCTCTGACACTCACCTAGACATCCTGTGACACTCGCGGACTCTCTCCGACACCTACCGAGACACACTGTTACACTCGCTGACTCTCTCTGACACTCACCAAGACACATTTTTACATTCGCTGACTCTCTCTGACACTCACCTAGACACACTGTTACACTCGCTGACTCTCTCTGACACTCACCGAGACACACTGTTACACTCGTTGACTGTCTCTGACACTCACCTAGACACACTGTTACACTCTCTGACTCTCTCTGACACTCACCTAGACACACTATTACTCACGCTGATTCTCTCTGACCCTCACCTAGACACACTGTTACACTCGTTGACTCTCTCTGACACTCACCTGGACACACTGTGACACGCGCTGACTATCTCTAACACTCACCTAGACACACTGTTACACTCGCGGACTCTCTCCGACACCTACCTAGACACACTGTAACACTCGCTGACTCTCTCTGACACTCACCTAGACACACTGTTACACTCGCTGACTCTCTCTGACACTCACCTAGACACACTGTTACACTCTCTGACTCTCTCTGACACTCACCTAGACACACTATTACTCTCGCTGATTCTCTCTGACCCTCGCCTAGACACACTGTTACACTCGTTGACTCTCTCTGACACTCACCTGGACACACTGTGACACGCGCTGACTCTCTCTAACAATCACCTACACACACTGTTACACTCGCGGACTATCTCCGACACCTACCTAGACACACTGTTACACTCGGTGATTCTCTCTGACAATCACCTCGATACACTGTAACACTCGCTGACTCTCTCTGACACTCACCTAGACACACTGTTCCACTCGCTGACTCTCTCTGACACTCACCTAGACACACTGTTACTCTCGCTGACTCTCTCTGACACTCACCTAGACACACTGTTACACTCGTTGACTCTCTCTGACACTCGCCTAGACACACTGTTACTCTAGCTGACTCTCTCTGACACTCACCTAGACACACTGTTACACTCGCTGACTCTCTCTGACACTCACCTAGACACACTGTTACACTCGTTGACTGTCTCTGACACTCACCTTGACACACTGTTACACTCGCTGACTCTCTCTGACACTCACCTAGACACACTGTTACACTCTCTGACTCTCTCTGACACTCACCTAGACAAACTGTTACACTCGCTGACTCTCTCTGACACTCACCTAGACACACTGTTACACTCGTTGACTCTCTCTGACACTCACCTTGACACACTGTTACACTCGCTGACTCTCTCTGACACTCACCTAGACACACTGTTCCACTCGCTGACTCTCTCTGACAATCACCTCGACACACTGTTACTCTCGCTGACTCTCTCTGACACTCACCTAGACACACTGTTACTCTCGCTGACTCTCTCTGACACTCACCTAGACACACTGTTACACTCGTTGACTCTCTCTGACACTCGCCTAGACACACTGTTACTCTCGCTGACTCTCTCTGACACTCACCTAGGCACACTGTTACACTCACTGACTCTCTCTGACACTCACCTAGACACACTGTTACACTCGTTGACTCTCTCTGACACTCACCTTGACACACTGTTACACTCGCTGACTCTCTCTGACACTCACCTAGACACACTGTTACACTCTCTGAATCTCTCTGACACTCACCTAGACACATTGTTACACTCTCTGACTCTCTCTGACACTCACCTAGACACACTGTTACACTCTCTGACTCTCTCTGACACTCACCTAGACGCACTGTTACACTCGTTGACTCTCTCTGACACTCACCTGGACACACTGTTACACTCGCTGACTCTCTCTAACACTCACCTAGACACACTGTTACACTCTCTGACACTCCCTGACACTCACACAGACACACTGTTACACTCTCTGACTCTCTCTGACACTCCCCTAGACACACTGTTCCACTCGCTGACTCTCTCTGACCATCACCTAGACACACTGATACTCTCTCTGACTCTCTCTGACACTCACCTAGACACACTGTTACTCTCGCTGACTCTCTCTGACACTCACCTAGACACACTGTTACACTCGTTGACTCTCCCTGACACTCACCTAGACATACTCTAACACTCTCTGACTCTCACTGACACTCCCCTAGACACACTGTTAATTTCGCTGACTCTCTATGACACTCTGCTAGACACGCTGTGACACTCGATGACACTCTCTGACACTCACCTAGACACACTGTTACACTCGCTGAAGCTCTCTGACACTCACCTAGACATCCTGTGACACTCGCTGACACTCTCTGACACTCACCTAGACACACTTTTACATTCGCTGATTCTCTCTGACACTAACCTAGACACACTGTTACACTCGCTGACTCTCTCTGACACTCACCACACACACTGTTACACTCGTTGACTCTCCCTGACACTCACCTAGACATACTCTAACACTCTCTGACTCTCTCTGACACTCCCCTAGACACACTGTTAATTTCGCTGACTCTCTATGACACTCTGCTAGACACACTGTGACACTCGATGACACTCTCTGACACTCACCTAGACACACTGTTACACTCGCTGACTCTCTCTGACACTCACCTCGACATCCTGTGACACTCGCTGACTCTCTGACACTCACCTAGACACACTGTTACACTCGCTTACTCTCTCTGACACTCACTTAGACACACTGTTAATGTCGCTGACTCTCTATGACACTCTGCTAGACACACTGTGACACTCGATGACACTCTCTGACACTCACCTAGACACACTGTTACACTCGCTGACTCTCTCTGACACTCACCTCGACATCCTGTGACACTCGCTGACTCTCTGACACTCACCTAGACACACTGTTACACTCGTTGACTCTCTCTGACACTCACCTGGACACACTGTTACACTCGCTGACTCTCTCTGACACTCACCTAGACACACTGTTACACTCTCTGACTCTCTCTGACACTCACCGAGACACACTGTTACACTCGTTGACTGTCTCTGACACTCACCTAGACACACTGTTACACTCTCTGACTCTCTCTGACACTCACCGAGACACACTGTTACACTCGTTGACTGTCTCTGACACTCACCTAGACACACTGTTACACTCTCTGACTCTCCCTGACACTCACCTAGACATACTCTAACACTCTCTGACTCTCACTGACACTCCCCTCGACACACTGTTAATTTCGCTGACTCTCTATGACACTCTGCTAGACACACTGTGACACTCGATGACACTCTCTGACACTCACCTAGACACATTGTTACACTCGCTGACTCTCTCTGACACTCACCTAGACATCCTGTGACACTCGCGGACTCTCTCCGACACCTACCTAGACACACTGTTACACTCGCTGACTCTCTCTGACACTCACCTAGACACATTTTTACATTCGCTGACTCTCTCTGACACTCACCTAGACACACTGTTACACTCGCTGACTCTCTCTGACACTCACCGAGACACACTGTTACACTCGTTGACTGTCTCTGACACTCACCTAGACACACTGTTACACTCTCTGACTCTCTCTGACACTCACCTAGACACACTATTACTCACGCTGATTCTCTCTGACCCTCACCTAGACACACTGTTACACTCGTTGACTCTTTCTTACACTCACCTGGACACACTGTGACACGCGCTGACTATCTCTAACACTCACCTAGACACACTGTTACACTCGCGGACTCTCTCCGACACCTACCTAGACACACTGTAACACTCGCTGACTCTCTCTGACACTCACCTAGACACACTGTTACACTCGCTGACTCTCTCTGACACTCACCTAGACACACTGTTACACTCTCTGACTCTCTCTGACACTCACCTAGACACACTATTACTCTCGCTGATTCTCTCTGACCCTCGCCTAGACACACTGTTACACTCGTTGACTCTCTCTGACACTCACCTGGACACACTGTGACACGCGCTGACTCTCTCTAACAATCACCTACACACACTGTTACACTCGCGGACTCTCTCCGACACCTACCTAGACACACTGTTACACTCGGTGATTCTCTCTGACAATCACCTCGATACACTGTAACACTCGCTGACTCTCTCTGACACTCACCTAGACACACTGTTCCACTCGCTGACTCTCTCTCTAAATCACCTCCACACACTGTTACTCTCGCTGACTCTCTCTGACACTCACCTAGACACACTGTTACTCTCGCTGACTCTCTCTGACACTCACCTAGACACACTGTTACACTCGTTGACTCTCTCTGACACTCGCCTAGACACACTGTTACTCTAGCTGACTCTCTCTGACACTCACCTAGACACACTGTTACACTCGCTGACTCTCTCTGACACTCACCTAGACACACTGTTACACTCGTTGACTGTCTCTGACACTCACCTTGACACACTGTTACACTCGCTGACTCTCGCTGACACTCACCTAGACACACTGTTACACTCTCTGACTCTCTCTGACACTCACCTAGACAAACTGTTACACTCGCTGACTCTCTCTGACACTCACCTAGACACACTGTTATACTCGCTGACTCTCTCTGACACTCACCTAGACACACTGTTACACTCGTTGACTCTCTCTGACACTCACCTTCACACACTGTTACACTCGCTGACTCTCTCTGACACTCACCTAGACACACTGTTCCACTCGCTGACTCTCTCTGACAATCACCTCGACACACTGTTACTCTCGCTGACTCTCTCTGACACTCACCTAGACACACTGTTACTCTCGCTGACTCTCTCTGACACTCACCTAGACACACTGTTACACTCGTTGACTCTCTCTGACACTCGCCTAGACACACTGTTACTCTCGCTGACTCTCTCTGACACTCACCTAGGCACACTGTTACACTCACTGACTCTCTCTGACACTCACCTAGACACACTGTTACACTCGTTGACTCTCTCTGACACTCACCTTGACACACTGTTACACTCGCTGACTCTCTCTGACACTCACCTAGACACACTGTTACACTCTCTGAATCTCTCTGACACTCACCTAGACACATTGTTACACTCTCTGACTCTCTCTGACACTCACCTAGACACACTGTTACACTCTCTGACTCTCTCTGACACTCACCTAGACGCACTGTTACACTCGTTGACTCTCTCTGACACTCACCTGGACACACTGTTACATTCGCTGACTCTCTCTGACACTCACCGAGACACACTGTTACACTCTCTGACACTCCCTGACACTCACACAGACACACTGTTACACTCTCTGACTCTCTCTGACACTCCCCTAGACACACTGTTCCACTCGCTGACTCTCTCTGACCATCACCTAGACACACTGATACTCTCTCTGACTCTCTCTGACACTCACCTAGACACACTGTTACACTCGCTGACTCTCTCTGACACTCACCTCGACATCCTGTGACACTCGCTGACTCTCTGACACTCACCTAGACACACTGTTACACTCGTTGACTCTCTCTGACACTCACCTGGACACACTGTTACACTCGCTGACTCTCTCTGACACTCACCTAGACACACTGTTACACTCTCTGACTCTCTCTGACACTCACCGAGACACACTGTTACACTCGTTGACTGTCTCTGACACTCACCTAGACACACTGTTACACTCTCTGACTCTCCCTGACACTCACCTAGACATACTCTAACACTCTCTGACTCTCACTGACACTCCCCTCGACACACTGTTAATTTCGCTGACTCTCTATGACACTCTGCTAGACACACTGTGACACTCGATGACACTCTCTGACACTCACCTAGACACATTGTTACACTCGCTGACTCTCTCTGACACTCACCTAGACATCCTGTGACACTCGCGGACTCTCTCCGACACCTACCTAGACACACTGTTACACTCGATGACTCTCTCTGACACTCACCTAGACACACTTTTACATTCGCTGACTCTCTCTGACACTCACCTAGACACACTGTTACACTCGCTGACTCTCTCTGACACTCACCGAGACACACTGTTACACTCGTTGACTGTCTCTGACACTCACCTAGACACACTGTTACACTCTCTGACTCTCTCTGACACTCACCTAGACACACTATTACTCACGCTGATTCTCTCTGACCCTCACCTAGACACACTGTTACACTCGTTGACTCTCTCTGACACTCACCTGGACACACTGTGACACGCGCTGACTATCTCTAACACTCACCTAGACACACTGTTACACTCGCGGACTCTCTCCGACACCTACCTAGACACACTGTAACACTCGCTGACTCTCTCTGACACTCACCTAGACACACTGTTACACTCGTTGACTCTCTCTGACACTCACCTGGACACACTGTGACACGCGCTGACTCTCTCTAACACTCACCTAGACACACTGTTACACTCGCGGACTCTCTCCGACACCTACCTAGACACACTGTTACTCTCGGTGACTCTCTCTGACAATCACCTAGACACACTGTAACACTCGCTGACTCTCTCTGACACTCACCTAGACGCACTGTGACACTGTCTGACTCTCTATGACACTCACCTAGAAACACTGTTACACTCACTCACTCTCTCTGACACTCACCTAGACACACTGTTACACTCGTTGACTGTCTCTGACACTCACCTTGACACACTGTTACACTCGCTGACTCTCTCTGACACTCACCTAGACACACTGTTACACTCTCTGACTCTCTCTGACAATCACCTAGACACACTGTAACACTCGCTGACTCTCTCTGACACTCACCTAGACGCACTGTGACACTGTCTGACTCTCTATGACACTCACCTAGAAACACTGTTACACTCACTCACTCTCTCTGACACTCACCTAGACACACTGTTACACTCGTTGACTGTCTCTGACACTCACCTTGACACACTGTTACACTCGCTGACTCTCTCTGACACTCACCTAGACACACTGTTACACTCTCTGACTCTCTCTGACACTCACCTAGACACACTATTACTCTCGCTGATTCTCTCTGACCCTCGCCTAGACACACTGTTACACTGGTTGACTCTCTCTGACACTCACCTGGACACACTGTGACACGCGCTGACTCTCTCTAACACTCACCTAGACACACTGTTACACTCGCGGACTCTCTCCGACACCTACCTAGACACACTGTTACACTCGGTGACTCTCTCTGACACTCACCTAGACACACTGTTACACTCTCTGACTCTCTCTGACACTCACCGAGACACACTGTTACACTCGTTGACTGTCTCTGACACTCACCTAGACACACTGTTACACTCTCTGACTCTCCCTGACACTCACCTAGACATACTCTAACACTCTCTGACTCTCACTGACACTCCCCTCGACACACTGTTAATTTCGCTGACTCTCTATGACACTCTGCTAGACATACTGTGACACTCGATGACACTCTCTGACACTCACCTAGACACATTGTTACACTCGCTGACTCTCTCTGACACTCACCTAGACATCCTGTGACACTCGCGGACTCTCTCCGACACCTACCTAGACACACTGTTACACTCGCTGACTCTCTCTGACACTCACCAAGACACATTTTTACATTCGCTGACTCTCTCTGACACTCACCTAGACACACTGTTACACTCGCTGACTCTCTCTGACACTCACCGAGACACACTGTTACACTCGTTGACTGTCTCTGACACTCACCTAGACACACTGTTACACTCTCTGACTCTCTCTGACACTCACCTAGACACACTATTACTCACGCTGATTCTCTCTGACCCTCACCTAGACACACTGTTACACTCGTTGACTCTCTCTGACACTCACCTGGACACACTGTGACACGCGCTGACTATCTCTAACACTCACCTAGACACACTGTTACACTCGCGGACTCTCTCCGACACCTACCTAGACACACTGTAACACTCGCTGACTCTCTCTGACACTCACCTAGACACACTGTTACACTCGCTGACTCTCTCTGACACTCACCTAGACACACTGTTACACTCTCTGACTCTCTCTGACACTCACCTAGACACACTATTACTCTCGCTGATTCTCTCTGACCCTCGCCTAGACACACTGTTACACTCGTTGACTCTCTCTGACACTCACCTGGACACACTGTGACACGCGCTGACTCTCTCTAACAATCACCTACACACACTGTTACACTCGCGGACTATCTCCGACACCTACCTAGACACACTGTTACACTCGGTGATTCTCTCTGACAATCACCTCGATACACTGTAACACTCGCTGACTCTCTCTGACACTCACCTAGACACACTGTTCCACTCGCTGACTCTCTCTGACACTCACCTAGACACACTGTTACTCTCGCTGACTCTCTCTGACACTCACCTAGACACACTGTTACACTCGTTGACTCTCTCTGACACTCGCCTAGACACACTGTTACTCTAGCTGACTCTCTCTGACACTCACCTAGACACACTGTTACACTCGCTGACTCTCTCTGACACTCACCTAGACACACTGTTACACTCGTTGACTGTCTCTGACACTCACCTTGACACACTGTTACACTCGCTGACTCTCTCTGACACTCACCTAGACACACTGTTACACTCTCTGACTCTCTCTGACACTCACCTAGACAAACTGTTACACTCGCTGACTCTCTCTGACACTCACCTAGACACACTGTTACACTCGTTGACTCTCTCTGACACTCACCTTGACACACTGTTACACTCGCTGACTCTCTCTGACACTCACCTAGACACACTGTTCCACTCGCTGACTCTCTCTGACAATCACCTCGACACACTGTTACTCTCGCTGACTCTCTCTGACACTCACCTAGACACACTGTTACTCTCGCTGACTCTCTCTGACACTCACCTAGACACACTGTTACACTCGTTGACTCTCTCTGACACTCGCCTAGACACACTGTTACTCTCGCTGACTCTCTCTGACACTCACCTAGGCACACTGTTACACTCACTGACTCTCTCTGACACTCACCTAGACACACTGTTACACTCGTTGACTCTCTCTGACACTCACCTTGACACACTGTTACACTCGCTGACTCTCTCTGACACTCACCTAGACACACTGTTACACTCTCTGAATCTCTCTGACACTCACCTAGACACATTGTTACACTCTCTGACTCTCTCTGACACTCACCTAGACACACTGTTACACTCTCTGACTCTCTCTGACACTCACCTAGACGCACTGTTACACTCGTTGACTCTCTCTGACACTCACCTGGACACACTGTTACACTCGCTGACTCTCTCTAACACTCACCTAGACACACTGTTACACTCTCTGACACTCCCTGACACTCACACAGACACACTGTTACACTCTCTGACTCTCTCTGACACTCCCCTAGACACACTGTTCCACTCGCTGACTCTCTCTGACCATCACCTAGACACACTGATACTCTCTCTGACTCTCTCTGACACTCACCTAGACACACTGTTACTCTCGCTGACTCTCTCTGACACTCACCTAGACACACTGTTACACTCGTTGACTCTCCCTGACACTCACCTAGACATACTCTAACACTCTCTGACTCTCACTGACACTCCCCTAGACACACTGTTAATTTCGCTGACTCTCTATGACACTCTGCTAGACACGCTGTGACACTCGATGACACTCTCTGACACTCACCTAGACACACTGTTACACTCGCTGAAGCTCTCTGACACTCACCTAGACATCCTGTGACACTCGCTGACACTCTCTGACACTCACCTAGACACACTTTTACATTCGCTGATTCTCTCTGACACTAACCTAGACACACTGTTACACTCGCTGACTCTCTCTGACACTCACCACACACACTGTTACACTCGTTGACTCTCCCTGACACTCACCTAGACATACTCTAACACTCTCTGACTCTCTCTGACACTCCCCTAGACACACTGTTAATTTCGCTGACTCTCTATGACACTCTGCTAGACACACTGTGACACTCGATGACACTCTCTGACACTCACCTAGACACACTGTTACACTCGCTGACTCTCTCTGACACTCACCTCGACATCCTGTGACACTCGCTGACTCTCTGACACTCACCTAGACACACTGTTACACTCGCTTACTCTCTCTGACACTCACTTAGACACACTGTTAATGTCGCTGACTCTCTATGACACTCTGCTAGACACACTGTGACACTCGATGACACTCTCTGACACTCACCTAGACACACTGTTACACTCGCTGACTCTCTCTGACACTCACCTCGACATCCTGTGACACTCGCTGACTCTCTGACACTCACCTAGACACACTGTTACACTCGTTGACTCTCTCTGACACTCACCTGGACACACTGTTACACTCGCTGACTCTCTCTGACACTCACCTAGACACACTGTTACACTCTCTGACTCTCTCTGACACTCACCGAGACACACTGTTACACTCGTTGACTGTCTCTGACACTCACCTAGACACACTGTTACACTCTCTGACTCTCCCTGACGCTCACCTAGACATACTCTAACACTCTCTGACTCTCACTGACACTCCCCTCGACACACTGTTAATTTCGCTGACTCTCTATGACACTCTGCTAGACACACTGTGACACTCGATGACACTCTCTGACACTCACCTAGACACATTGTTACACTCGCTGACTCTCTCTGACACTCACCTAGACATCCTGTGACACTCGCGGACTCTCTCCGACACCTACCTAGACACACTGTTACACTCGATGACTCTCTCTGACACTCACCTAGACACACTTTTACATTCGCTGACTCTCTCTGACACTCACCTAGACACACTGTTACACTCGCTGACTCTCTCTGACACTCACCGAGACACACTGTTACACTCGTTGACTGTCTCTGACACTCACCTAGACACACTGTTACACTCTCTGACTCTCTCTGACACTCACCTAGACACACTATTACTCACGCTGATTCTCACTGACCCTCACCTAGACACACTGTTACACTCGTTGACTCTCTCTGACACTCACCTGGACACACTGTGACACGCGCTGACTATCTCTAACACTCACCTAGACACACTGTTACACTCGCGGACTCTCTCCGACACCTACCTAGACACACTGTAACACTCGCTGACTCTCTCTGACACTCACCTAGACACACTGTTACACTCGCTGACTCTCTCTGACACTCACCTAGACACACTGTTACACTCTCTGACTCTCTCTGACACTCACCTAGACACACTATTACTCTCGCTGATTCTCTCTGACCCTCGCCTAGACACACTGTTACACTGGTTGACTCTCTCTGACACTCACCTGGACACACTGTGACACGCGCTGACTCTCTCTAACACTCACCTAGACACACTGTTACACTCGCGGACTCTCTCCGACACCTACCTAGACACACTGTTACACTCGGTGACTCTCTCTGACACTCACCTAGACACACTGTTACACTCTCTGACTCTCTCTGACACTCACCGAGACACACTGTTACACTCGTTGACTGTCTCTGACACTCACCTAGACACACTGTTACACTCTCTGACTCTCCCTGACACTCACCTAGACATACTCTAACACTCTCTGACTCTCACTGACACTCCCCTCGACACACTGTTAATTTCGCTGACTCTCTATGACACTCTGCTAGACACACTGTGACACTCGATGACACTCTCTGACACTCACCTAGACACATTGTTACACTCGCTGACTCTCTCTGACACTCACCTAGACATCCTGTGACACTCGCGGACTCTCTCCGACACCTACCGAGACACACTGTTACACTCGCTGACTCTCTCTGACACTCACCAAGACACATTTTTACATTCGCTGACTCTCTCTGACACTCACCTAGACACACTGTTACACTCGCTGACTCTCTCTGACACTCACCGAGACACACTGTTACACTCGTTGACTGTCTCTGACACTCACCTAGACACACTGTTACACTCTCTGACTCTCTCTGACACTCACCTAGACACACTATTACTCACGCTGATTCTCTCTGACCCTCACCTAGACACACTGTTACACTCGTTGACTCTCTCTGACACTCACCTGGACACACTGTGACACGCGCTGACTATCTCTAACACTCACCTAGACACACTGTTACACTCGCGGACTCTCTCCGACACCTACCTAGACACACTGTAACACTCGCTGACTCTCTCTGACACTCACCTAGACACACTGTTACACTCGCTGACTCTCTCTGACACTCACCTAGACACACTGTTACACTCTCTGACTCTCTCTGACACTCACCTAGACACACTATTACTCTCGCTGATTCTCTCTGACCCTCGCCTAGACACACTGTTACACTCGTTGACTCTCTCTGACACTCACCTGGACACACTGTGACACGCGCTGACTCTCTCTAACAATCACCTACACACACTGTTACACTCGCGGACTATCTCCGACACCTACCTAGACACACTGTTACACTCGGTGATTCTCTCTGACAATCACCTCGATACACTGTAACACTCGCTGACTCTCTCTGGCACTCACCTAGACACACTGTTCCACTCGCTGACTCTCTCTGACACTCACCTAGACACACTGTTACTCTCGCTGACTCTCTCTGACACTCACCTAGACACACTGTTACACTCGTTGACTCTCTCTGACACTCGCCTAGACACACTGTTACTCTAGCTGACTCTCTCTGACACTCACCTAGACACACTGTTACACTCGCTGACTCTCTCTGACACTCACCTAGACACACTGTTACACTCGTTGACTGTCTCTGACACTCACCTTGACACACTGTTACACTCGCTGACTCTCTCTGACACTCACCTAGACACACTGTTACACTCTCTGACTCTCTCTGACACTCACCTAGACAAACTGTTACACTCGCTGACTCTCTCTGACACTCACCTAGACACACTGTTACACTCGTTGACTCTCTCTGACACTCACCTTGACACACTGTTACACTCGCTGACTCTCTCTGACACTCACCTAGACACACTGTTCCACTCGCTGACTCTCTCTGACAATCACCTCGACACACTGTTACTCTCGCTGACTCTCTCTGACACTCACCTAGACACACTGTTACTCTCGCTGACTCTCTCTGACACTCACCTAGACACACTGTTACACTCGTTGACTCTCTCTGACACTCGCCTAGACACACTGTTACTCTCGCTGACTCTCTCTGACACTCACCTAGGCACACTGTTACACTCACTGACTCTCTCTGACACTCACCTAGACACACTGTTACACTCGTTGACTCTCTCTGACACTCACCTTGACACACTGTTACACTCGCTGACTCTCTCTGACACTCACCTAGACACACTGTTACACTCTCTGAATCTCTCTGACACTCACCTAGACACATTGTTACACTCTCTGACTCTCTCTGACACTCACCTAGACACACTGTTACACTCTCTGACTCTCTCTGACACTCACCTAGACGCACTGTTACACTCGTTGACTCTCTCTGACACTCACCTGGACACACTGTTACACTCGCTGACTCTCTCTAACACTCACCTAGACACACTGTTACACTCTCTGACACTCCCTGACACTCACACAGACACACTGTTACACTCTCTGACTCTCTCTGACACTCCCCTAGACACACTGTTCCACTCGCTGACTCTCTCTGACCATCACCTAGACACACTGATACTCTCTCTGACTCTCTCTGACACTCACCTAGACACACTGTTACTCTCGCTGACTCTCTCTGACACTCACCTAGACACACTGTTACACTCGTTGACTCTCCCTGACACTCACCTAGACATACTCTAACACTCTCTGACTCTCACTGACACTCCCCTAGACACACTGTTAATTTCGCTGACTCTCTATGACACTCTGCTAGACACGCTGTGACACTCGATGACACTCTCTGACACTCACCTAGACACACTGTTACACTCGCTGAAGCTCTCTGACACTCACCTAGACATCCTGTGACACTCGCTGACACTCTCTGACACTCACCTAGACACACTTTTACATTCGCTGATTCTCTCTGACACTAACCTAGACACACTGTTACACTCGCTGACTCTCTCTGACACTCACCACACACACTGTTACACTCGTTGACTCTCCCTGACACTCACCTAGACATACTCTAACACTCTCTGACTCTCTCTGACACTCCCCTAGACACACTGTTAATTTCGCTGACTCTCTATGACACTCTGCTAGACACACTGTGACACTCGATGACACTCTCTGACACTCACCTAGACACACTGTTACACTCGCTGACTCTCTCTGACACTCACCTCGACATCCTGTGACACTCGCTGACTCTCTGACACTCACCTAGACACACTGTTACACTCGCTTACTCTCTCTGACACTCACTTAGACACACTGTTAATGTCGCTGACTCTCTATGACACTCTGCTAGACACACTGTGACACTCGATGACACTCTCTGACACTCACCTAGACACACTGTTACACTCGCTGACTCTCTCTGACACTCACCTCGACATCCTGTGACACTCGCTGACTCTCTGACACTCACCTAGACACACTGTTACACTCGTTGACTCTCTCTGACACTCACCTGGACACACTGTTACACTCGCTGACTCTCTCTGACACTCACCTAGACACACTGTTACACTCTCTGACTCTCTCTGACACTCACCGAGACACACTGTTACACTCGTTGACTGTCTCTGACACTCACCTAGACACACTGTTACACTCTCTGACTCTCTCTGACACTCACCGAGACACACTGTTACACTCGTTGACTGTCTCTGACACTCACCTAGACACACTGTTACACTCTCTGACTCTCCCTGACACTCACCTAGACATACTCTAACACTCTCTGACTCTCACTGACACTCCCCTCGACACACTGTTAATTTCGCTGACTCTCTATGACACTCTGCTAGACACACTGTGACACTCGATGACACTCTCTGACACTCACCTAGACACATTGTTACACTCGCTGACTCTCTCTGACACTCACCTAGACATCCTGTGACACTCGCGGACTCTCTCCGACACCTACCTAGACACACTGTTACACTCGCTGACTCTCTCTGACACTCACCTAGACACATTTTTACATTCGCTGACTCTCTCTGACACTCACCTAGACACACTGTTACACTCGCTGACTCTCTCTGACACTCACCGAGACACACTGTTACACTCGTTGACTGTCTCTGACACTCACCTAGACACACTGTTACACTCTCTGACTCTCTCTGACACTCACCTAGACACACTATTACTCACGCTGATTCTCTCTGACCCTCACCTAGACACACTGTTACACTCGTTGACTCTTTCTTACACTCACCTGGACACACTGTGACACGCGCTGACTATCTCTAACACTCACCTAGACACACTGTTACACTCGCGGACTCTCTCCGACACCTACCTAGACACACTGTAACACTCGCTGACTCTCTCTGACACTCACCTAGACACACTGTTACACTCGCTGACTCTCTCTGACACTCACCTAGACACACTGTTACACTCTCTGACTCTCTCTGACACTCACCTAGACACACTATTACTCTCGCTGATTCTCTCTGACCCTCGCCTAGACACACTGTTACACTCGTTGACTCTCTCTGACACTCACCTGGACACACTGTGACACGCGCTGACTCTCTCTAACAATCACCTACACACACTGTTACACTCGCGGACTCTCTCCGACACCTACCTAGACACACTGTTACACTCGGTGATTCTCTCTGACAATCACCTCGATACACTGTAACACTCGCTGACTCTCTCTGACACTCACCTAGACACACTGTTCCACTCGCTGACTCTCTCTCTAAATCACCTCCACACACTGTTACTCTCGCTGACTCTCTCTGACACTCACCTAGACACACTGTTACTCTCGCTGACTCTCTCTGACACTCACCTAGACACACTGTTACACTCGTTGACTCTCTCTGACACTCGCCTAGACACACTGTTACTCTAGCTGACTCTCTCTGACACTCACCTAGACACACTGTTACACTCGCTGACTCTCTCTGACACTCACCTAGACACACTGTTACACTCGTTGACTGTCTCTGACACTCACCTTGACACACTGTTACACTCGCTGACTCTCGCTGACACTCACCTAGACACACTGTTACACTCTCTGACTCTCTCTGACACTCACCTAGACAAACTGTTACACTCGCTGACTCTCTCTGACACTCACCTAGACACACTGTTATACTCGCTGACTCTCTCTGACACTCACCTAGACACACTGTTACACTCGTTGACTCTCTCTGACACTCACCTTCACACACTGTTACACTCGCTGACTCTCTCTGACACTCACCTAGACACACTGTTCCACTCGCTGACTCTCTCTGACAATCACCTCGACACACTGTTACTCTCGCTGACTCTCTCTGACACTCACCTAGACACACTGTTACTCTCGCTGACTCTCTCTGACACTCACCTAGACACACTGTTACACTCGTTGACTCTCTCTGACACTCGCCTAGACACACTGTTACTCTCGCTGACTCTCTCTGACACTCACCTAGGCACACTGTTACACTCACTGACTCTCTCTGACACTCACCTAGACACACTGTTACACTCGTTGACTCTCTCTGACACTCACCTTGACACACTGTTACACTCGCTGACTCTCTCTGACACTCACCTAGACACACTGTTACACTCTCTGAATCTCTCTGACACTCACCTAGACACATTGTTACACTCTCTGACTCTCTCTGACACTCACCTAGACACACTGTTACACTCTCTGACTCTCTCTGACACTCACCTAGACGCACTGTTACACTCGTTGACTCTCTCTGACACTCACCTGGACACACTGTTACATTCGCTGACTCTCTCTGACACTCACCGAGACACACTGTTACACTCTCTGACACTCCCTGACACTCACACAGACACACTGTTACACTCTCTGACTCTCTCTGACACTCCCCTAGACACTGTTCCACTCGCTGACTCTCTCTGACCATCACCTAGACACACTGATACTCTCTCTGACTCTCTCTGACACTCACCTAGACACACTGTTACACTCGCTGACTCTCTCTGACACTCACCTCGACATCCTGTGACACTCGCTGACTCTCTGACACTCACCTAGACACACTGTTACACTCGTTGACTCTCTCTGACACTCACCTGGACACACTGTTACACTCGCTGACTCTCTCTGACACTCACCTAGACACACTGTTACACTCTCTGACTCTCTCTGACACTCACCGAGACACACTGTTACACTCGTTGACTGTCTCTGACACTCACCTAGACACACTGTTACACTCTCTGACTCTCCCTGACACTCACCTAGACATACTCTAACACTCTCTGACTCTCACTGACACTCCCCTCGACACACTGTTAATTTCGCTGACTCTCTATGACACTCTGCTAGACACACTGTGACACTCGATGACACTCTCTGACACTCACCTAGACACATTGTTACACTCGCTGACTCTCTCTGACACTCACCTAGACATCCTGTGACACTCGCGGACTCTCTCCGACACCTACCTAGACACACTGTTACACTCGATGACTCTCTCTGACACTCACCTAGACACACTTTTACATTCGCTGACTCTCTCTGACACTCACCTAGACACACTGTTACACTCGCTGACTCTCTCTGACACTCACCGAGACACACTGTTACACTCGTTGACTGTCTCTGACACTCACCTAGACACACTGTTACACTCTCTGACTCTCTCTGACACTCACCTAGACACACTATTACTCACGCTGATTCTCTCTGACCCTCACCTAGACACACTGTTACACTCGTTGACTCTCTCTGACACTCACCTGGACACACTGTGACACGCGCTGACTATCTCTAACACTCACCTAGACACACTGTTACACTCGCGGACTCTCTCCGACACCTACCTAGACACACTGTAACACTCGCTGACTCTCTCTGACACTCACCTAGACACACTGTTACACTCGTTGACTCTCTCTGACACTCACCTGGACACACTGTGACACGCGCTGACTCTCTCTAACACTCACCTAGACACACTGTTACACTCGCGGACTCTCTCCGACACCTACCTAGACACACTGTTACTCTCGGTGACTCTCTCTGACAATCACCTAGACACACTGTAACACTCGCTGACTCTCTCTGACACTCACCTAGACGCACTGTGACACTGTCTGACTCTCTATGACACTCACCTAGAAACACTGTTACACTCACTCACTCTCTCTGACACTCACCTAGACACACTGTTACACTCGTTGACTGTCTCTGACACTCACCTTGACACACTGTTACACTCGCTGACTCTCTCTGACACTCACCTAGACACACTGTTACACTCTCTGACTCTCTCTGACACTCACCTAGACACATTGTTACACTCTCTGACTCTCTCTGAAACTCACCTAGACAAACTGTTACACTCGCTGACTCTCTCTGACACTCACCGAGACACACTGTTATACTCGCTGACTCTCTCTGACACTCACCTAGACACACTGTTACGTTCGTTGACTCTCTCTGACACTCACCTTCACACACTGTTACACTCGCTGACTCTCTCTGACACTCACCTAGACACACTGTTCCACTCGCTGACTCTCTCTGACAATCACCTCGACACACTGTGACCCTCGCTGACTCTCTCTGACACTCACCTAGACACACTGTTACTCTCGCTGACTCTCTCTGACACTCACCTAGACACACTGTTACACTCGTTGACTCTCTCTGACACTCGCCTAGACACACTGTTACTCTCGCTGACTCTCTCTGACACTCACCTAGGCACACTGTTACACTCACTGACTCTCTCTGACACTCACCTAGACACACTGTTACACTCGTTGACTCTCTCTGACACTCACCTTGACACACTGTTACACTCGCTGACTCTCTCTGACACTCACCTAGACACACTGTTACACTCTCTGTCTCTCTGACACTCACCTAGACACATTGTTGCACTCTCTGACTCTCTCTGACACTCACCTAGACACACTGTTACACTCGCTGACTCTCTCTGACACTCACCTAGACGCACTGTTACACTCGTTGACTCTCTCTGACACTCACCTGGACACACTGTTACACTCGCTGACTCTCTCTGACACTCACCTAGACACACTGTTACACTCTCTGACTCTCCCTGACACTCACCCAGACACACTGATACACTCTCTGACTCTCTCTGACACTCCCCTAGACACACTGTTCCACTCGCTGACTCTCTCTGACCATCTACTAGACACACTGATTCTCTCTCTGACTCTCTCTGACACTCACCTAGACACACTGTTACTCTCGCTGACTCTCTCTGACACTCACCTAGACACACTGTTACACTCGTTGACTCTCCCTGACACTCACCTAGACATACTCTAACACGCTCTGACTCTCACTGACACTCCACTAGACACACTGTTAATTTCGCTGACTCTCTATGACACTCTGCTAGACACACTGTGACACTCGATGACACTCTCTGACACTCACCTAGACACACTGTTACACTCGCTGACTCTCTCTGACACTCACCTAGACATCCTGTGACACTCGCTGACTCTCTCTGACACTCACCTAGACACACTTTTACATTCGCTGACTCTCTCTGACACTCACCTAGACACACTGTTACACTCGCTGACTCTCTCTGACACTCACCTAGACACACTGTTACACTCGTTGACTCTCCCTGACACTCACCTAGACATACTCTAACACTCTCTGACTCTCTCTGACACTCCCCTAGACACACTGTTAATTTCGCTGACTCTCTATGACACTCAGCTAGACACACTGTGACACTCGATGACACTCTCTGACACTCACCTAGACACACTGTTACACTCGCTTACTCTCTCTGACACTCACTTAGACACACTGTTAATTTCGCTGACTCTCTATGACACTCTGCTAGACACACTGTGACACTCGATGACACTCTCTGACACTCACCTAGACACACTGTTACACTCGCTGACTCTCTCTGACACTCACCTCGACATCCTGTGACACTCGCTGACTCTCTGACACTCACCTAGACACACTGTTACACTCGCTGACTCTCTCTGACACTCACTTAGACACACTGTTACACTCTCTGTTTCTCTCTGACTCTCACCTAGACACACTGTGACACTCGGTGACTCTCTGGCACTCACCTAGACACACTCTGAAACTCTCTGAACCTATCTGATCCTCTGAAACACATTGTGACACTCTCTGAAACACATTGTGACACTCTCTGACTCTGCAACACACTGTGACACACTCTAACAGATTGTGACACTCTCTGACTGTCTCTGACTCTCTGTGACACACTGGTGACACTCTGTGACTCTCTCTGATACTCTGGGAAGCACTGTGACACTCTCTGACCCTCTCTGAGATTGACTGTGACACTCTCTGACTCTCCCTGACACTCTCTGAGGCGCTCCACGACATCTGTTACACTCTCTGACAGATTGTGACAAACTGTGACACTCTCTGTTTCTCTCTGACTCACTCCCAAATATACTGTGAACTTCTCGAACATACTGTGACACACTGTGGCACTCTCAGAGACAGACTGTGACACGATCCGACTCTCTCTGCCTCTCTGAGACACGCTGAGAACATCTTTAGAAACACTGTGACTATCTCTCACGGTCTCTTAAACACACTGTGACTCTCTCTGACTCTCTCTGACACTCTCTGAAACACACTGTGACACACTCTAACAGACTGTGAAACTCTCTGACACACTTTGCGGCACACTGTGACACGCTCTGACACTCTCTGTGGCACACTGTGACTCTCTCAAAGGCAGACTGCGACTCTCTCTGACTCTCTGAGACACACTGTGACACTCACACAATATTTCACTCTCTAACTCTGACAATTTGAGATGCACTGTGACACTCTCTGATCCTTTCTGAGACACACTGTTGCACTCTCTGACAGACTGACACACTGTGTCACTCTCAAAGACAGACAGTGACACTTTCTGACTCCCACAGACTCACTCTGAGATATACTGTAGGCTTCTCTGACAGAGCGTGCCCCACGGTGTCACTCTCTGAGATAGACTGCGACACACTCTGACTCTCTGAGATACACTGTGATACAGTCTGACTCACTGTGACACTCTATCATGCACATATGACACACTGCGGCACTCCCTGACTGTCTCTGTCTCTCTGAGAAACACTGTGACACTCTGTGACTCTCTCTGATACTCTGGGAACACTGTGACACTCTCTGACCCTCTCTGAGATTGACTGTGACACTCTCTGACTCTC
The DNA here is from genome assembly GCF_047496795.1 of Chiloscyllium punctatum. NCBI lineage: Eukaryota > Metazoa > Chordata > Chondrichthyes > Orectolobiformes > Hemiscylliidae > Chiloscyllium > Chiloscyllium punctatum. The sequence goes on from NC_092766.1 coordinate 44,176,232, forward strand.
CCTGACACTCTCTGTGGCGCAGCACGACATCTGTGACCCTCTCTGCCAGATTGTGACAATCTGTGACACTCTCTGACTCTCTCTGACTCACTCCAAAATATACTGTAACCTTCTCTGACATACTGTGACACACTGTGGCACTTTCAGAGACAGACTGTTACACGTTCAGTCTCTCTCTGCCTCTCTGAGACACGCTGAGAATATCTTCAGAAACACTGTGACTCTCTCTCACACTCGCTTAAACAAACTGTGATTCTCTGACTCTCTCTGACACTCTCTGAAGCACACTGTGACACTCTATGAAACACACTGTGACACTCTCTAACAGACTGTGAAACTCTCTGACACACTCTGCGGCACACTGTGACACGCTCTGACAGACTGTGACACACTGTGACACTCTCTGACCCTCTCTGAGACTGGCGGTGACACTCCCTGACTCTCCCTGACACTCACGGAGGCACAGCACGACATCTGTGACACACTCTGACAGATTGTGTCAATCTGTGACACTCTTTGACCTTCTCCGACACTCTCTTAGGCACACTGTGACACTTTCTGACTCTGTCTGAGACACTCTGTGACACTCTCTGACTCTCTCTGAGACCCTCTGTCACACCTTCTGAGTCATTCTGTCATTCTCTGAGACACATTATAACACTCTCTCTCAGACAATGACCCTCTCTGAGCCAAATGCTGACACTCTCTGAGAGACAGTAGGACTCACTGTGACACTCCCTTAATCTCTCTGACACACTCTGAAATACATATAACCTTTACTGAGAGACTGACACACTGAGACACTCTATGAGACAGATTGTGACACGTCCTGACTCACTCTGACTCTCTGAGACACACTGTGACTCTCTCTGAGAGAGGCTGTGACTCTCTCTTAGACGCACTGAGACTCTCTCTGACACTCTCTTAAACACACTGTGACTCTCTCTGACACTCTGTGTGGCACACTGTGACACTCTCAAAGACAGACTGTGACTCTCTCTGACTCTCTGAGACACACTGTGACACTCACTGAGACACACTGAGACTCACGGTGACACTCTCTGACAGAATGTGACACTATGACTCTCGCTGAGACTCTCTTAGACGCACTGTGACACTGTCTGACTCTCTATGACACTCACCTAGAAACACTGTTACACTCACTCACTCTCTCTGACACTCACCTAGATACACTGTTACACTCTCTGACTCTCTCTGACACTCACCTAGACACACTATTACTCTCGCTGATTCTCTCTGACACTCACCTAGACACACTGTTACACTCGTTGACTCTCTCTGACACTCACCTGGACACACTGTGACACGCGCTGACTCTCTCTAACACTCACCTAGACACACTGTTACACTCGCGGACTCTCTCCGACACCTACCTAGACACACTGTTACACTCGGTGACTCTCTCTGACAATCACCTAGACACACTGTAACACTCGCTGACTCTCTCTGACAATCACCTCGACACACAGTTAAACTCGCTGACTCTCTCTGACACTCACCTAGACACACTGTTACTCTCGCTGACTCTCTCTGACACTCACCTAGACACACTATTACACTAGTTGACTCTCTCTGACACTCGCCTAGACACACTGATACTCTAGCTGACTCTCTCTGACACTCACCTAGACACACTGTTACACTCGCTGACTCTCTCTGACACTCTCCTAGACACACTGTTACACTCGTTTACTCTCTCTGACACTCACCTTGACACACTGTTACACTCTCTGACTCTCTCTGACACTCACCTAGACACACTGTTACACTCTCTGACTCTCTCTGACACTCACCTAGACACATTGTTACACTCTCTGACTCTCTCTGACACTCACCTAGACACACTGTTACACTCGCTGACTCTCTCTGACACTCACCTAGACACACTGTTATACTCGCGGACTCTCTCTGACACTCACCTTGACACACTGTTACACTCGCTGACTCTCTGTGACACTCACCTAGACACACTGTTCCACTCGCTGACTCTCTCTGACAATCACCTTGACACACTGTTACTCTCGCTGACTCTCTCTGACACTCACCTAGACACACTGTTACTCTCGCTGACTCTCTCTGACACTCACCTAGACACACTGTTACACTCGTTGACTCTCTCTGACACTCGCCTAGACACACTGTTACTCTCGCTGACTCTCTCTGACACTCACCAAGCCACAATGTTACACTCACTGACTCTCTCTGACACTCACCTAGACACACTGTTACACTCGTTGACTCTCTCTGACACTCACCTTGACACATTGTTACACTCGCTGACTCTCTCTGACACTCACCTTGACACACTGTTACACTCTCTGACTCTCTCTGACACTCACCTTGACACATTGTTACACTCTCTGACTCTCTCTGACACTCACCTAGACACACTGTTACACTCGCTGACTCTCTCTGACACTCACCTAGACGCACTGTTACACTCGTTGACTCTCTCTGACACTCACCTGGACAGACTGTTACATTCGCTGACTCTCTCTGACACTCACCTAGACACACTGTTACACTCTCTGACTCTCCCTGACACTCACCCAGACACACTGTTACACTCTCTGACTCTCTCTGACACTCTCCTAGACACACTGTTCCACTCGCTGACTCTCTCTGACCATCACCTAGACACACTGATACTCTCGCTGACTCTCTCTGACACTCACCTAGACACACTGTTACTCTAGCTGACTCTCTCTGACACTCACCTAGACACACTGTTACACTCGTTGACTCTCTCTGACACTCACCTTCACACACTGTTACACTCGCTGACTCTCTCTGACACTCACCTAGACACACTGTTCCACTCGCTGACTCTCTCTGACAATCACCTCGACACACTGTTACTCTCGCTGACTCTCTCTGACACTCACCTAGACACACTGTTACTCTCGCTGACTCTCTCTGACACTCACCTAGACACACTGTTACACTCGTTGAATCTCTCTGACACTCGCCTAGACAGACTGTTACTCTCGCTGACTCTCTCTGACACTCACCTAGCAACACTGTTACACTCACTTACTCTCTCTGACACTCACCTAGACACACTGTTACACTCGTTGACTCTCTCTGACACTCACCTTGACACACTGTTACACTCGCTGACTCTCTCTGATACTCACTTAGACACACTGTTACACTCTCTGACTCTCTCTGACACTCACCTAGACACATTGTTACACTCTCTGACTCTCTCTGACACTCACCTAGACACACTGTTACACTCGCTGACTCTCTCTGACACTCAGCTAGACGCACTGTTACACTCGTTGACTCTCTCTGACACTCACCTGGACACACTGTTACACTCGCCGACTCTCTCTGACACTCACCTAGACACACTGTTACACTCTCTGACTCTCCCTGACACTCACCCAGACACACTGTTACACTCTCGGACTCTCTCTGACACTCCCCTAGACACACTGTTCCACTCGCTGACTCTCTCTGACCATCACCTAGACACACTGATACTCTCGCTGACTCTGTCTGACACTCACCTAGACACACTGTTACTCTCGCTGACTCTCTCTGACACTCACCTAGACACACTGTTACACTCGTTGACTCTCCCTGACACTCACCTAGACATACTCTAACACTCTCTGACTCTCTCTGACACTCCCCTAGACAAACTGTTAATTTCGCTGACTCTCTATGACACTCTGCTAGACACACTGTGACACTCGATGACACTCTCTGACACTCACCTAGACACACTGTTACACTCGCTGACTCTCTCTGACACTCACCTAGACATCCTGTGACACTCGCTGACTCTCTCTGACACTCACCTAGACACACTTTTACATTCGCTGACTCTCTCTGACACTCACCTAGACACACTGTTACACTCGCTGACTCTCTCTGAAACTCACTTAGACCCACTGTTACACTCTCTGTTTCTCTCTGACTCTCACCTAGACACACTGTGACACTCGGGGACTCTCTCTGACACTCACCTAGACACACTGTGAAACTCTCTGAACCTATCTGATCCTCTGAAAACATTGTGACACTCTCTGAAACACATTGTGACACTCTCTGACTCTGCAACACACTGTGACACCCTCTAACACATTGTGACACTCTCTGACTGTCTCTGACTTTCTGTGACACACTGGTGACACACTGGTGACACTCTGTGACTCTCTCTGATACTCTGGGAAGCACTGTGACACTCTATGACCCTCTCTGAGATTTACTGTGACACTCTCTGACTCTCCCTGACACTCTCTGAGGCGCTCCACGACATCTGTTACACTCTCTGACAGATTGTGACAAACTGTGACACTCACTGTCTGTCTCTGACTCACTCTCAAATATACTGTGAACTTCTCGAACATACTGTGACACACTGTGGCACTCTCAGAGACAGACTGTGACACGATCCGACTCTCTCTGCCTCTCTGAGACACGCTGAGAACATCTTTAGAAACACTGTGACTATCTCTCACGGTCTCTTAAACACACTATGACTCTCTCTGACTCTCTCTGACACTCTCTGAAACACACTGTGACACACTCTAACAGACTGTGAAACTCTCTGACACACTTTGCGGCACACTGTGACACGCTCTGACACTCTCTGTGGCACACTGTGACACTCTCAAAGGCAGACTGCGACTCTCTCTGACTCTCTGAGACACACTGTGACACTCACACAATATTTCACTCTCTAACTCTGACAATTTGAGATGCACTGTGACACTCTCTGATCCTTTCTGAGACACACTGTGGCACTCTCTGACAGACTGACACACTGTGTCACTCTCAAAGACAGACAGTGACACTTTCTGACTCCCACAGACTCACTCTGAAATATACTGTAGGCTTCTCTGACAGAGCGTGCCCCACGGTGTCACCTAGACGCACTGTGACACTCCCTGACTCTCCCTGACACTCACGGAGGCACAGCACGACATCTGTGACACACTCTGACAGATTGTGACAATCTCTGACACTCTTTGACCTTCTCTGACACTCTCTTAGGCACACTGTGACACTCTCTGACTCTCTCTGAGACCCTCTGTCACACCTTCTGAGACATTCTGTCATTCTCTGAGACACATTATAACACTCTCTCTCAGACAATGACCCTCTCTGAGCCAAATGCTGACACTCTCTGAGAGACAGTAGGACTCACTGTGACACTCCCTGAATCTCTCTGACACACTCTGAAATACATATAACCTTTACTGAGAGACTGACACGCTGTGACACTCTATGAGACAGATTGTGACACGTCCTGACTCACTCCGACTCTCTGAGACACACTGTGACTCTCTCTGAGAGAGGCTGTGACTCTCTCTTAGACGCACTGAGACTCTCTCTGACACTCTCTTAAACACACTGTGACACTCTCTGACACTCTCTGTGGCACACTGTGACACTCTCAAAGACAGACTGTGACTCTCTCTGACTCTCTGAGACACACTGTGACACTCACTGAGACTCACTGAGACTCACGGTGACACTCTCTGACAGAATGTGACACTATGACTCTCGCTGAGACTCTCTTAGACGCACTGTGACACTGTCTGACTCTCTATGACACTCACCTAGAAACACTGTTACACTCACTCACTCTCTCTGACACTCACCTCGCCACACTGTTACACTCGCTGACTCTCTCTGACACTCACCTAGAAACACTGTTACACTCGCTGACTCTCTCTGACACACACCTCGAAACACTGTTACACTCACTGACTCTCTCTGACACTCAACAAGCCACACTTTTACACTCGCTGACTCTCTCTGACACTCCCCTAGACACACTGTTACACTCTCTGACTCTCTCTGACACTCACCTAGACACACTGTTACACTCGCTGACTCTCTCTGACACTCACCTAGACACACTGTTACACTCGCTGATTCTCTCTTGACACTCCCCGGGACACACTGTTACACTCGCTGACTCTCTCTGATACTCACCTAGACACATTGTTACACTCGCTGACTCTCTCTGACACTCACCTAGGCACACTGCTACCCTCGTGGACTCTCTCTGACACTCACCTAGACACACTGTTACACTCGCAGACTCTCTCTGACAATCACCTAGACACATTGTTACACTCGCAGACTCTCTCTTACACTCACCTAGACACACTGTTACACTCGCTGACTCTCTCTGAAACTCACCTAGACACATTGTTACACTCGCTGATTCTCTCTGACACTCACCTAGAAACACTGTTACACTCGCTGACTCTCTCTGGCACTCACCTAGACACACTGTTACACTCGCTGACTCTCTCTGACACTCACCTAGACACACTGTTACACTCGCTGACTCTCTCTGATACTCCCCTAGACACACTGTTACACTCGCTGACTCTCTCTGACACTCACCTAGACACACTGTGACACTCGCTGATTCTCTCTTGACACTCCCCTAGACACACTGTTACACTCGCTGACTCTCTCTGACACTCACCTAGACACATTGATACACTCGCGGACTCTCTCTGACACTCACCTAGACACACTGTTACACTCGCTGACTCTCTGACACTCACCTAGGCACAATGCTACACTCGCTGACTCTCTCTGACACTCACCTAGACACACTGTTACACTCGCAGACTCTCTCTGACAATCACCTAGACACATTGTTACACTCGCAGACTCTCTCTTACACTCACCTAGACACACTGTTACACTCGCTGACTCTCTCTGACACTCACCTAGACACATTGTTACACTCGCTGACTCTCTCTGACACTCACCTAGAAACACTGTTACACTCGCTGACTCTCTCTGGCACTCACCTAGACACACTGTTACACTCGCTGACTCTCTCTGACACTCACCTAGACACACTGTTACACTCGCTGACTCTCTCTGATACTCCCCTAGACACACTGTTACACTCGCTGACTCTCTCTGACACTCACCTAGACACACTGTTACACTCGCTAACTCTCTCCGAAAGGCACTGTGACAGTCTCTGAAACACACTGTGACACTCTCTGAGACACACTGTGACACTGTCTGACTCTCTCTCAAACACACTGTGACACTCTCTGACACTATCTGAAAAGCAATGTGAGACTCTCTGACAGAGTGTGAGACACTGTTTCACTCTCTAACTCTCTGTGACAATTTGTGATGCACTGTGACACTCTCTGATCCATTCTGAGACACACTGTGGCACTCTCTGACAGACTGACACACTGTGTCACTCTCAAAGACAGGCAGTGACACTTTCTGCCTCCCTCTGACTCACTCTGAAATATACTGTAGGCTTCTCTGACAGAGCGTGCCCCACGGTGTCACTCTCTGAGATAGACTGCGACACACTCTGAATCTCTGAGACACTGTGATACAGTCTCACTCACTGTGAAACTCTCTGATGCACGGTATGACACACTGCGGCACTCTCTGATTGTCTCTGACTCTGAGACACACTGTAACACTCTGTGACTCTCTCTGATACTCTGGGTAAAACTGTGACACTCTCTGACCCTCTCTGAGATTGACTGTGACACTCTCTGACTCTCCCTGACACTCTCTGTGTCGCAGCACGACATCTGTGACCATCTCTGACAGATTGTGACAAACTGTGACACTCTCTGACCTTCTCTGACTCACTTCGAAATATACTGTAACCTTCTCTGACAGACTGTGACACACTGTGGCACATTCAGAGACAGGCTGTGACACGTTCCGACTCTCTCTGACTGTCTGAGACACGCTGACAATACCTTTAGAAACATTGTGACTCTCTCTCACACTCGCTTAAACAAACAGTGACACTCTAACTCTCTCTGACACTCCCTGAATCACACTGTGACACTCTCTGAAACACACTGTGACATTCTCTAACAGACTGTGAAACTCTCTGACACACTCTGCTGCACACTGTGACACGCTCTGACAGACTGTGACACACTGTGACACTCTCTGACAATCTCTGAGACCGCTGTGACATTCTCTGACTCTCCCTGACACTCTCTGAGGCACAGCACGACATCTGTGATCCTCTCTGACAGATTGTCACAATCTGTGACACTCTCTGACTTTCTCTGGCACTCTATTAGGCACACTGTGACACTCTCTGACTCTGTCTGAGACACTCTGTCACACTTTCTGAGTCATTCTCTCATTCTCTGAGACACACTATAACACTCTCTCTCAGACTGTGACCCTCTCTGAGCCAAATGCTGACACTCTCTGAGACAGAGTAGGACTCACTGTGACACTCCCTGACTCTCTCTGACACACTCTAAAATACAAATATCCTTTACTGAGAGACAGACACACTGTGACGTTCTATGAGACGGACTTTGACACGTTCTGACTCTCTCTGACTCTCTGAGACACACTGTGAATCTCTCTGAGACAGTCTGTGACTCTCTCTTAGACGCACTGAGACTCTCTCTGACACTCTCTTAAACACACTGTGACTCTCTCTGACACTCTCTGTGGCACACTGCGACACTCTCAAATTTAGACTGTGACTCTCTCTGACTCTCTGAGACACACTGTGAAACTCACTGAGACTCACTGAGACTCACGGTGACACTCTCTGAAAGACTGTGACACTATGACTCGCTGAGACTCTCTTAGACGCACTGTGACACTGTCTGACTCTCTCTGACACTCACCTAGACACATTGAGACACGCTCTGACTCTCTCTGACACTCACCTAGACACACTGTGACGCTGTCTGACTGTCTCTGACACTCACCTTGAAACACTGTTACACTCGCTGAGTCTCTCTGACACTCGCCTCGACACACTGTTACACTCGCTGACTCTCTCTGACACTCACCTAGCCACACAGTTACACTCGCTGACTCTCTCTGACACTCCCCTAGACACACTGTTACACTCGCTGACTCTCTCTGACACTGTCCTAGACACACAGTTACACTCGCTGACTCTCTCTGACACTCACCTAGACAAACTGTTACTCTCGCTGACTCTCTCTGACACTCACCTAGACACAGTGTTACACTCGCTGACTCTCTCTGACACTCACCTAGACACACTGTTACACTCTTTGACTCTCTCTGTCACTCAAGTTGACACACTGTTACACTTGCTGACTCTCTCTGACACTCACCTAGACACACTATTACTCTCGATGATTCTCTCTGACACTCAGCTAGACACACTGTTACACTCGTTGACTCTCTCTGACACTCACCTGGACACACTGTGACACTCGCTGACTCTCTCTAACACTCACCTAGACACACTGTTACACTCGCGGACTCTCTCCGACACCTACCTAGACACACTGTTACACTCGCTGACTCTCTCTGACAATCACCTAGACACACTGTAACACTCGCTGACTCTCTCTGACACTCACCTAGACACACTGTTCCACTCGCTGACTCGTTCTGACAATCACCTCGACACACTGTTACTCTCGCTGACTCTCTCTGACACTCACCTAGACACACTGTTACACTCGTGGACTCTCTATGACTCTCGCCTAGACACACTGTTACTCTCGCTGACTCTCTCTGACACTCACCTAGACACACTGTTACACTCGCTGACTCTCTCTGACACTCACCGAGACACACTGTTACTCTCGTTGACTGTCTCTGACACTCACCTAGACACACTGTTACACTCTCTGACTCTCTCTGACACTCCCCTAGACACACTGTTACACTCGTTGACTCTCTGACACTCACCTTGACACACTGTTACACTCGCTGACTCTCTCTGACACTCACCTAGACACACTGTTACTCTCGCTGACTCTCTCCGACACCTACCTAGACACACTGTTACACACGCTGACTCTCTCTGACACTCACCTAGACACACTGTTACACTCGCTGAATCTCTCTGACACTCACCTAGACGCACTGTTACACTCGTTGACTCTCTGACACTCACCTTGACACACTGTTACACTCGCTGACTCTCTCTGACACTCACCTAGACACACTGTTCCACCCGCTGACTCTCTCTGACAATCACCTCGACACACTGTCACTCTCGCTGACTCTCTCTGACACTCACCTAGACACACTGTTACTCTCGCTGACTCTCTCTGACACTCACCTAGGCACACTGTTACACTCGTTGACTCTCTCTGACACTCGCCTAGACACACTGTTACTCTCGCTGACTCCCTCTGACACTCACCTAGACACACTGTTACACTCGCTGACTCTCTCTGACACTCACCTAGAAACACTGTTACACTCGCGGACTCTCTCTTACACTCACCTAGACACACTGTTACTCTCGCTGACTCTCTCTGACACTCACCTAGACACACTGTTACACTCGTTGACTCTCTCTGACACTCACATAGACATCCTGTGACACTCGCTGACTCTCTCTGACACTCACCTAAACACACGGTTACACTCGCTGACTCTCTCTGACACTCTGCTAGACACACTGTGACACTCGATGACTCTCTCTGACACTCACCTAGACACACTTTTACATTTGCTGACTCTCTCTGAAACTCACCTAGATACACTGTTAAACTCGCTGACTCTCTCTGACACTCACCTAGACACACTGTTACACTCTCTGTTTCTCTCTGACTCTCACCTAGACACACTGTGACACTCGGTGACTCTCTCTGACACTCACCTAGACACACTGTGAAACTCTCTGAACCTATCTGATACTCTGAAACACATTGTGACACTCTCTGAAACACATTGTGACACTCTCTGACTCTGCAACACACTGTGACACACTCTAACAGATTGTGACACTCTCTGACTGTCTCTGACTTTCTGTGACACACTGGTGACACTCTGTGACTCTCTCTGATACCCTGTGAAGCACTGTGACACTCTCTGACCCTCTCTGAGATTGACTGTGACACTCTCTGACTCTCCCTGACACTCTCTGAGGCGCTCCACGTCATCTGTTACACTCTCTGACAGATTGTGACAAACTGTGACACTCTCTGTCTCTCTCTGACTCACTCCCAAATATACTGTGAACTTCTCTAACATACTGTGACACACCGTGGCACTCTAAGACACAGACTGTGACACGATCCGACTCTCTCTGCCTCTCTGAGACACGCTGAGAACATCTTTAGAAACACTGTGACTATCTCTCACAATCTCTTAAACACACTGTGACTCTCTCTGACTCTCTCTGACACTCTCTTAAACACACTGTGACACACTCTAACAGACTGTGAAACACTCTGACACACTTTGCGGCACACTGTGACACGCTCTGACAGACTGTGACACACTGTGACACTCTCTGACAGTCTCTGTGACCGACCGTGACACTCCCTGACTCTCCCTGACACTCTCTGAGGCACAGCACGACATCTGTGACCCTCTCTGACAGATTGTGACAATCTGTGACACTCTCTGACTTTCTCTGTCACTCTGTTAGGCACACTGTGACACACTCTGACTCTGTCTGAGAAACTCTGTGACACTCTCTGACTCTCTCTGAGACACTCTGTGACACTTTCTGAGTCATTCTGTCATTCTCTGAGACACACTATAACACTCTCTCTCCGAATGTGACCCTCTCTGAGCCAAATGCTGACAGTCTCTGTCTCTCTCTGACACACTCTGAAATACATATAACCTTTAATGAGAGACATACACACTTTGACACTCTATGAGACAGACTGTGAGACGTTCTGACTCTCTCTGACTCTCTGAGACACACTGTGACTCTCTCTGAGAGAGGATGTGACTCTCTCTTAGACGCACTGTGACTCTCTCTGACACTCTCTTAAACACACTGTGACTCTCTCTGACACTCTCTGTGGCACACTGTGACACTCTCAAAGACAGACTGTGACTCTCTCTGACTCTCTGAGACACACTGTGACACTCACTGAGACTCACTGAGACTCACGGTGACACTCTCTGACAGACTGTGACATTATGACTCTCGCTGAGACTCTCTTAGACGCACTGTGACACTGTCTAACTCTCTCTGACACTCACCTAGACACACTGTTACACTCGCTGAGTCTCTCTGACACTCACCTAGACACAGTTACACTCGCTGACTCTCTCTGACACTCCCCTAGAAACACTGTTACACTCACTGACTCTCTCTGACACTCACCTAGACACACTGTTACACTCGCTGACTCTCTCTGACACTCACCTAGCCACACTGTTACACTCGCTGACTCTCTCTGACACTCACCTAGAAACACTGTTACACTCGCGGACTCTCTCTGACAATCACCTCGACACACTGTCACGCTCGCTGACTCTCTCTGACACTCACCTAGACACACTGTTACTATCGCTGACTCTCTCTGACACTCACCTAGACACACTGTTCCACTCGCTGACTCTCTCTGACAATCACCTCGACACACTGTCACTCTCGCTGACTCTCTCTGACACTCACCTAGACACACTGTAACACTCGCTGACTCTCTCTGACACTCACCTAGACACACTGTTACACTCGTTGACTCTCTCTGACACTCGCCTAGACACACTGTTACTCTCGCTGACTCTCTCTGACACTCACCTAGACACACTGTTACACTCGCTGACTCTCTCTGACACTCACCTAGACACACTGTTACAGTCGTTGACTGCCTCTGACACTCACCTGGACACACTGTTACACTCGCTGACTCTCTCTGACACTCACCTAGACACACTGTTACACACTCTGACTCTCCCTGACACTCACCCAGACACACTGTTACACTCTCTGACTCTCTCTGACACTCCCCTAGACACACTGTTCCGCTCGCTGACACTCTCTGACCATCACCTAGACACACTAATACTCTCGCTGACTCTCTCTGACACTCACCTAGACACACTGTTACTCTCGCTGACTCTCTCTGACACTCACCTAGACACACTGTTACACTCGTTGACTCTCTCTGACACTCACCTAGACACACTGTTACACTCGCTGACTCTCTCTGACACTCCCCTAGACACACTGTTCCACTCGCTGACTCTCTCTGACCATCACCTAGACACACTAATACTCTCGCTGACTCTCTCTGACACTCACCTAGACACACTGTTACTCTCGCTGACTCTCTCTGACACTCACCTAGACACACTGTTACACTCGTTGACTCTCTCTGACACTCACCTAGACACACTGTTACACTCGCTGACTCTCTCTGACACTCCCCTCGACACACTGTTACACTCGCTGACTATCTCTGGCACTCACCTCGACACACTGTTACACTCTCTGACTCTCTCTGACACTCACCTAGACATACTCTAACACTCTCTGACTCTCTTTGACACTCCCCTAGACAAACTGTTAATTTCGCTGACTCTCTGTGACACTCTGCAAGACACACTGTGACACTCGATGACACTCTCTGACACTCACCTAGACACACTGTTACACTCGCTGACTCTCTCTGACACTCACCTAGACATCCTGTGACACACGCTGACTCTCTCTGACACTCACCTAAACACACTGTTACACTCGCTGACTCTCTCTGACACTCTGCTAGACACACTGTGACACTCGATGACTCTCTCTGACACTCACCTAGACACACTTTTACGTTCGCTGACTCTCTCTGACACTCACCTAGACACACTGTTACACTCGCTGACTCTCTCTCACACTCACCTAGACACACTGTTACACTCTCTGTTTCTCTCTGACTCTCACCTAGACACACTGTGACACTCGGTGACTCTCTCTGACACTCACCTAGACACACTGTGAAACTCTCTGAACCTATCTGATACTCTGAAACACATTGTGACACTCTCTGAAACACATTGTGACACTCTCTGACTCTGCAACACACTGTGACACACTCTAACAGATTGTGACACTCTCTGACTGTCTCTGACTTTCTGTGACACACTGGTGACACTCTGTGACTCTCTCTGATACTCTGTGAAGCACTGTGACACTCTCTGACCCTCTCTGAGATTGACTGTGACACTCTCTGACTCTCCCTGACACTCTCTGAGGCGCTCCACGTCATCTGTTACACTCTCTGACAGATTGTGACAAACTGAGACACTCTCTGTCTCTCTCTGACTCACTCCCAAATATACTGTGAACTTCTCTAACATACTGTGACACACTGTGGCACTCTCAGAGACAGACTGTGACACGATCCGACTCTCTCTGCCTCTCTGAGACACGCTGAGAACATCTTTAGAAACACTGTGACTATCTCTCACGGTCTCTTAAACACACTGTGACTCTCTCTGACTCTCTCTGACACTCTCTGAAACATACTGTGACACACTCTAACAGACTGTGAAACACTCTGACACACTTTGCGGCACACTGTGACACGCTCTGACAGACTGTGACACACTGGGACACTCTCTGACAGTCTCTGAGACCGACCGTGACACTCCCTGACTCTCCCTGACACTCTCTGAGGCACAGCACGACATCTGTGACCCTCTCTGACAGATTGTGACAATCTGTGACACTCTCTGACTTTCTCTGACACTCTGTTAGGCACACTGTGACACACTCTGACTCTGTCTGAGAAACTCTGTGACACTCTCTGACTCTCTCTGAGACACTCTGTGACACTTTCTGAGTCATTCTGTCATTCTCTGAGACACACTATAACACTCTCTCTCCGAATGTGACCCTCTCTGAGCCAAATGCTGACAGTCTCTGACTCTCTCTGACACACTCTGAAATACATATAACCTTTAATGAGAGACTGACACACTTTGACACTCTATGAGACAGACTGTGAGACGTTCTGACTCTCTCTGACTCTCTGAGACACACTGTGACTCTCTCTGAGAGAGGATGTGACTCTCTCTTAGACGCACTGTGACTCTCTCTGACACTCTCTTAAACACACTGTGACTCTCTCTGACACTCTCTGTGGCACACTGTGACACTCTCAAAGACAGACTGTGACTCTCTCTGACTCTCTGAGACACATTGTGACACTCACTGAGACTCACTGAGACTCACGGTGACACTCTCTGACAGACTGTGACATTATGACTCTCGCTGAGACTCTCTTAGACGCACTGTGACACTGTCTAACTCTCTCTGACACTCACCTAGACACACTGTTACACTCGCTGACTCTCTCTGACACTCACCAAGACACACTGTTACACTCGCTGACTCTCTCTGACACTCCCCTAGAAACACTGTTACACTCACTGACTCTCTCTGACACTCACCTAGACACACTGTTACACTCGCTGACTCTCTCTGACACTCACCTAGCCACACTGTTACACTCGCTGACTCTCTCTGACACTCACCTAGAAACACTGTTACACTCGCGGACTCTCTCTGACACTCACCTAGACACACTGTTACACTCGCTGACTCTCTGACACTCACGTAGACACACTGTTACACTCGCTGACTCTCTCTGACACTCACTTAGACACACTGTGACACTCGCTGACTCTCTGACACTCAACTAGACACACTGTTACACTCGCTGACTCTCTCTGACACTCACCTAGACACACTGTTACACTCGCTTACTCTCTCTGACACTCACTTAGACACAATGTTACACTCGCTGACTCTCTCTGACACTCACTTAGACACACTGTGACACTCGCTGACTCTCTGACACTCAACTAGACACACTGTTACACTCGCTGACTCTCTCTGACACTCACCTAGACACACAGTTACACTCAAGAAGTCTCTCTGACACTCACCTAGACACACTGTGATACTCGCTGACTCTCTCCTAGACACACTGTGACACTCGCTGACTCTCTGACACTCACCTAGACACACTGTGACACTCTCTGATCCTATCTGACACTCTGAAACACATTTTGACACTCTCGGACACTCTCTGAAACACATTGTGACAGTCTCTGACTCTGATACACACTGTGACACTCTCTAACAGACGGTGACACTCTCTAACACACTTTGAGGCACACTGTGACTTGCTCTGACAGACTGTGACACAGTCTGTCACTCTCTGACTCTTTCTGAGACACACTTACACTTTCTGACTCTCTCCAACTCTCTGAGACACACTGTGACACTCTCTGAGACACACAGTGACACTCTCTGACCCTCTCTGATACCGACTGTGTGTGTCTCTCTCACAATCTCTCTGACACTCTTTGGCACAGCACGACACACTGTGACACTCTCTGACTTTCTCTGACCCTTTCTGAGACACACTGTGACTCTTTCTGAGTCATTCTGTCACTCTCTGAAATTCACTATGACACTCTCTCACAGACTGTGGCCCTCTCTGAGACAAATGCTGACCCTCTCGGACACTCTCTGAGACACAGTATGACTCGCTGTGACACTCTATGATTCTCTCTGACAAACTCTGCAATACAATGTAACCTTTTCTGATGGACTGTGACACTGTGTGATACTTTCTGAGACAGACTGTGACACTTTCTGAGACACACTATGACACTCTCTGAGACACGCTGTGACACTCTCTGAGACACTCTATGACAGACAATGACACATTATGACATTCTCTGACTCTCTCCGAGGCACACTGTGACACTCTCTGACCCTCTCTGAGACAGACTGTGACCCTTTCTGACTGAATGTGAAACTCTCTGAGAGACGGTGACATTCTCTGTGACACACTGTGATACTCTCTGACACATTGTTACACTCCCTGATCCTCTCCGAAACACACTGTGACACTCTGACAGATTGTGACACTCTGACCCTGTCTGACACTCTCTGAGACACACTGTGACACTCTCTGAATCTCTTTGACACTCCCTGAAACATACTATGACACTCTCTGACACACTGTGACACTCTCTGAATGACTCTAATAGACTGTGACATTTTCTGTGACACACTATGACACTCTCTGACAGACTGTGACACTCTCTGACACACGGTGACATATTCTGACACACTGTGACACTCTCTGATACACACTGTGACACTTTCAGTATCTCTCTGACTCCCTGAGACACACTGTGACACTCGCTGACAGACTGCAACACTCTCTGACTGACTATGACACTCTCTGACACATGGTGACATTCTCTGAGAAACACTGTGACACATTCTGACGCTCTGTGACGCTCTCTTAGACACAGTGTGACACTCCCAGACCCTCTCTGACACTCTCTAAGACACGCTGTGACACTCTCTGACCGACTCTGACACTCGCTGAGACACACTGTGACATCCTCTCACAGACTGTGAAACTCTCAGACATACTCTGCGGCACACTGTGACACGCTCTGACAGTATGACACACTGTGACACTCTCTGAAACTCTCTGAGATCGACTGTGACACTCTCTGACTCTCCCTGACACTCTCTGAGGCACAGCACGACATCTGTGACCCTCTCTGACAGATTGTGACAATCTGTGACACTCTCTGACTCTCTCTGACTCACTCCAAAATATACTGTCAGCTTCTCTGACAGAATGTGACACACTGTGACACTCTCAGAGACAGACTGTGACACGTTCCGACTCTCTGACTCTCTGAGACACACTGTGACTCTCTCTGAGACACGCTGAGATTCTCTCTTAGACACACTGTGACTCATTCTGACACTCTCTTAAACATACTGTGACACTCTCTGTGGCACACTGTGACACTCTCAAAGACATACTGTGACTCTCTCTGACTCTCTGAGACACACTGTGACACTCTCTGACAGACTGTGACACTATGACTCTCTCTGAGACTCTCTTAGACGTGCTGTGACACTCTCTGACTTTCTCTGACACTCACCTGGACACGCTGTTACACTCGCTGACTCTCTCTGACAATCGCCTAGACACACTGTTACACTCGCTGACCCTCTCTGACACTATGAGACGCACTGTGACACTCTCTGATCGTTTCTGACACTCTCTGAAACACATTGTGACACTCTCTGACTCTCTCTGAAAGACATTGTGACACTCTCTAACAGACTGTTACACTCTCTGACACACCGTGTCACACTCTGACACTTTCTGAGACACACTTACACTTTCTGACTCTCTCTGACTCTCTGAGACAAACTGCGACACTCTCTGAGACACACAGTGACACTCTCTGCCCCTCTCTGAGACCGACTGTGTGCGTGTCTCTCTCACTCTCTCTGACACTCTCTGAGGCACAGCACCAGACATTGTGTCACTCTCTGACTTTCTCTGACACAATCGTAGGCACACTGTGATACCCTCTGACTCTCTCTGATCCTCTCTGAGACACACTGACTCTTTCTGAGTCATTCTGTCACCCTCTGAAACACACTATGACACTCTCACAGACTGTGACCCTCTCTGAGACAAATGCTGACCCTCTCGGACACTCTCTGAGACAAAGTACGACTCACTGTGACACTCTGATTCTCTCTGACAAACTCTGAAATACATGTAACTTTTTCTGACGGACACTCTCTGAGACACACTATGACACTCCCTGAGACACACTGTGACACTCTGTGACTATATCTGACACTCTCTGAGACATACTATGACAGACTATGACACACTGTGACATTCTCTGATTATCTCTGACTCTCTCCGAGGCACACTGTGACACTCTCTGACCCTCTCTGAGACAGACTGTGACCCTTTCTGACTGAATGTGACACTCTCTGACAGACGGTGACACTCTCTGTGACACACTGTGATACTCTCTGACACATTGTTACACTCCCTGACCCTGTCAGACACTCTCTGAGACACCCTGTGACACTCTCTGAATCTCTTTGGCACTCTCTGAAACATACTGTGAAACACTCCTGACATACTGTGACACTCTCTGAATGCCTCTAACAGACTGTGACATTTTCTGTGACACACTACGACACCCTCTGACAGACTGTGACACTCTCTGACACACGGTGACATATTCTGACACACTGTGACACTCTCTGATACACACTGTGACACATTCAGTATCTCTCTGACTCCCTGAGACACACTGTGACACTCGCTGACAGACTGCGACACTCTCTGACCGACTGTGACACTCTCTGACACACGGTGGCATTCTCTGAGAAATTGTGACACTCTCTGAGACACACTGTGACACATTCTGACGCTCTCTGATGCTCTCTTAGACACAGTGTGACACTCCCTGACTCTCTCTGACACTCTGAGATCCACAGTGACCCTCTCTGACACTCTCTAAGACACACTGTGACACTCTCTGAGACACACAGTGACAACTTCTGACCCTGTCTGAGACAGACTGTGAAACTCTCTTACTCTCTCTGACACTGTCTGAGGCACAGCACGATACCCTGTGACACTCTCTGACAGATTGTGATAAACTGTGACACTTTCTGACTTTCTCTGGCACTCTCCTAGACACATTGTGATACTCTCTGACTCATTCTGACCCACTCTGAGACACATTATGAAACTCTCTGACAGACTGTGACCCACTCTGAGACAAACGCTGACCCTCTCGGACACACTCTGAGACAGAGTACGACTCACTGTGACAATCTCGGACTCTCTCTGACACACTCTAAAAAGCACTGTAACCTTCTCTGACAGACTGTGACACACTGTGACACTCTCTGAAACACACTGAGACACTCTCTGAAACACACTGTGACACTCTCTGACTCTCTCTGACACACTCTAAAAAGCACTGTAACCTTCTCTGACATACTGTGACACACTGTGACACTCTCTGAAACACACTGTGACACTCTCTGAAACACACTGTGACACTCTCTGACACACTCTAAAAAGCACTGTAACCTTCTCTGACAGACTGTGACACACTGTGACACTCTCTGAAACACACTGTGACACTCTCTGAAACACACTGTGACACTCTCTGACTATCTCTGACACTCACTGAGACACACTATGACTCTCTCTGACAGACTGTGACACACTGTGACACTCTCTGAAACACACTGTGACACTCTCTGACTCTCTCTGACACACTCTAAAAAACACTGTAACCTTTTCTGACAGACTGTGACACCCTGTGACATTTATGACTTTCTCTGACTCTCTCTGAGGCACACGGCGCCAATCTCTGACAGACTGTGACACACTCTGGCCCCTCTCTGAAACAGACTGTGACACTTTCTGGTGCTCTCTGAGACTCATTATTTGACTCTTTCTGACTCTCTGAGACACACTGTGACACTTTCAGACCCTCTCTGGTACTCTCTGAAACACACTGTGACACTCTTTCACAGACCGTGACAGACTGTGACACTCTCTGTGACACGCTGTGACACTCTCTGAGACACACTGTGACACTCTCTGTGACACACTGTGACACTCTCTGAGACACACCGTGACATACCTGACCAACTGTGACACTGTCTGACACTCTCTGACACTCTCTGAGACACACTGTACCACACTATGACACTCACTGAGACATACTATGACACTCTCTGACAGACTATGAAACACTGTGACATTCTCTGACTTACTCTGACTCTCTCTGAAACACTCTGTGACACACTGTGACAGACTGCGACACCCTGTGACACTCTCTGAGACACACTGTGACACTCTCTGACTATCTCTGACACTCACTGAGACACACTATGACACTCTCTGACAGACTATAACACACTGTGACATTTATGACTTTCTCTGACTCTCTCTGAGGCACACGGTGCCAATCTCTCACAGACTGTGACACACTCTGACCCTCTCTGGGACAGACTGTGACACTTTCTGGTGCTCTCTGAGACTCTCTTATACACGCGGTAACATTATTTGACTCTTTCCGACTCTCGGAGACACACTGTGACACTTTCACACCCTATCTGACAGTCTCTGAAACACACTGTGACACTCTTTGACAGACCTTGACCGACAGTGACACTCTCTGTGACACACTGTGACACTCTCTGAGACACACTGTGACACTCTCTGTGACACACTGTGACACTACCTGACCGACTGTGACACTGTCTGACACTGTCTGACACTCTCTGAGACACACTGTACCACACTATGACACTCACTGAGACATACTATGACACTCTCTGACAGACTATGAAACACTGTGACATTCTCTGACTTACTCTGACTCTCTCTGGAACACTCTGTGACACACTGTGACAGACTGTGACACCCTGTGACACTCTCTGAGAGACACTGTGACACTCTCTGACTATCTCTGACACTCTGAGACACACTGTGACACTCTCTGACACTCTCTGAGACACACTGCGATATTCTCTGACACACTGTTACACTCTCTGACACACGGTGACATTTTCTGAGACCCTTTGACACTGACTGAGACACACTGTGACACTTTCTGTCTCTCTCTGACTCTCTCAGACACACTGTGACACTCTCTGACCCGCTCTGACACTCTCAGAGACAGACTCTGGCACTCTCTCACTCTCTCTGAGACACACTGTGACACTCTCTGACTCTCTCCGAAGCACATTGTGATACACGATGACACTCTGATCCTATCAACACTCTCTGAGACATATTGTGTCACTCTCTGACTCTCTCAGAAACACACTTTGACACGCTGACAGACTGTGATACACTGTGACACTCTCTGACAGACTGTGATACACTTTGACACTCTCTGACAGACTGTAACACACTGTGACATTCTCTGACACTCTCTGAGACACACTGTGACAGTCTCTGACTCATTCTGTCTCTCTCTGAGACACACAATGACACTCTCTCACAGACTGTGACCCTCTCTGACACAAATGCTGGCCCTCCCTGACACTCTCGGAGACACAGTACGACTCACTGTGACACTCTCTGACTCTCCCTGACACACTCTGAAATACACTGCAATCTTTTCTGACAGACTGAAACACACTGTGACACTCTCTGAAACACACTGTGACCCTCTCCGACTATCTCTGACACACTGTGGGACACACTATGACACTCTCTGACAGATTATGTCCAACTGTGATATTCTCTGACTATCTGTCTCTCTCTGAGACACTCGGTCACTCTCTGAGAAACATTGTGACTTTTTTGACTCTCTCTCACACTCTCTGAGACATACTGTGACACTCTCTAACTCTCCCTGAAACACACTGTGACTCTCTGAGACACACAGTGAGACTCTCGCTCTCTGAGAAACACTGTGACACTCTGACAAACTGTGAAACTTTCTGTGACACACTATGACACTCTCTGACAGACTGTGACACTCTCTGATACACGATGACATTTTTCGACACACTGTGACCGTCCCTGAGACACACTGTGACACTGTCTGACCCGCTCTGACACTCTCTGAGTCAGACTGTGACACAATCTGACTCTCTCTGACACTCTCTGAGACAGACTATGAAACTCTCTGACAGACTATGTCACACTGTGACATTCTCTGACTTTTTCTGACCCTCTCCGAGACAGACTGTGACACTTTCGGACGCTCTATGACACTCTCTTAGACACTGTGTAACACTCTCAGACTCTCTCTGACTCTGATACACACTGTGACACTCGCAGACCCTCTCTGAAACACACTGTTTCACTCTTTGACCGACTGTGACACTCTCTGAGACACACTTGAGACTCTCTGATACACTGTGACACTCTCTGAGACACACTTGAGACTCTCTGACACACTGTGACACTCTCTGAGGGACGGTGACGCTGTCTGACACTCTCTGAAACACACTGTAACACTCTCTGAGACACACAATGACACTCTCTGACAGATATGAAACACTGTGACATTGTCTGACTTTCTCTGACTCTCTCTGAGGCACATTGTGACACTCTCTGACAGACTGTGAAACTCTCTGAGACACACTGACTCTCTCTGACATGCTGAGACTCACTGTGACTCTCTGTGACACTCTGGAACACACTGTGACACTCTCTGTCCCTCTCTGAGGCACATTGTAACACTCCTTGAATCGCTCTGACACTCACTGACAGACACTATGGCACTCTGACACACTCTGAGACACACTGTAACACTCTATGACACTCTCTGAGACACACTATGACACTCTCTGACAGATTATGAAACACTGTGACATTGTCTGACTTTCTCTGACTCTCTCTGAGGCACATTGTGACACTCTCTGACAAACTGTGACAGACTGCGACACTATCTGACTATCTCTGACACTCTGAGACACACTGTGACACTCTCTGAGACACACTGTGATACTCTCTGACTCTCTCTGACACTCTGAGACACACTGTGACCCTCTATGTCTCTCTCTGACACTCTAGAACACACTGTGACACTCACTGTCCCTCTCTGACACACTCTGAGACACATTGTGATAGTCCCTGACGCACTGTGACACTCTCTGATACACACTGTGATACTCTCTGACTCTCTCTGACACTCTGAGACACACTGTGACCCTCTATGTCTCTCTCTAACACTCTAGAACACACTGTGACACTCACTGTCCCTCTCTGACACACTCTGAGACACATTGTGATAGTCCCTGATGCACTGTGACACTCTTTGATACATGGTGACATTTTCTGAGACACTGTGACACTCCCGGAGAAACACTGTGACACTCTATGACCCGCTCGGACTCTCTCTGAGACAGACTGTGACACTCTCTGACATTCTCTGAGACACACTGTGATGCAGTCTGACTCTCTGACTCTCTCCGAGGCACAGTATGACCTACTGTGACCCTCTCTGACTCACTCGGACACTCTCTGAGACACACTGTGACACTCTCTCACAGACTGTGACCCTCTCTGAGTCAAATGTTTACCCTCACCGAAACTCTCTGAGACACTCTATGACACATTGTGACACTTTCTGACTCTCTCTGACTCTCAGACACACTGTGATACTCTCTGAGACACACTTGACTCCCTCGGACACTCTCTCAGACACACTGTGACACTCTGACAGACTGTGACACATTGAGACACTCTCAAAGACTGACTGTGACACTTTCGACTCTCTCTGACTCTGAGACACACTGTGACACTCTCTGACAGAATGTGACACTCTCTGACTCTCTCTGACACTCTCAGACACGCTGTGACACTCTCTGACTCTCTTTGAGGCACACTGTGACACTGTCTGACAGACTGTGGCACCCTGTGACACTCCCTGACACTCTCTGAATCTATCTTAGACACACTGCGACACTCTCTGACCCTCTCTGACACTTTGATACGCACTGTGACAATCTCTGATCCTTTCTGACACTCTCTGAGACACACTGTGGCACTCTCAGACACTCTCTGAAACATCGTGTGACACTCTCTGACAGGCTGTGCCACACTGAGACATTCTTTGACTCTCTCTGACTCTCTGAGACACACTGTGACTCTCTTTGACAGACTGTGACGGACTGTGACACTCTTTGTGACACATTGTGACACTCTCTGACCAACTGTGACACTCTCTCACTCATGGTGACATTCTCTGAGACACTGTGACACTCTCTGACTGACTGTGATAGACTGTGACATTTTCTGTGACACACTGTGACACTCTCTGACCCTCTCTGAGCCATACTGTAACACTCTATGACACTCTCTGACACTCTCTGAGACACACTATGACATTCTCTGACTTAATCTCACTCTCTCTGAGGCACACTGTGGCACTCTCTGACAGACTGTGACACTCTCGTAGACACACTGTGACACTCTCTGACTATCTCTGACACTCTGAGACACAATGTGACATTTTTAAAATCTCTCTCACAATCTCTGAGACACACTGTGACATTCTCTTACTCTCTCTGAGACACACTGTGACTCTCACTGACACTCTTAGACGCACTGTGACACTCTCTCACAGACTGTGAAATTCTCTGAGACAAATGCTGACCCTGTCTGACACTCTCAGAGACACAGTATGACACAATGTCACACTCTCTGACTCTCTCTGATACACTCTGAAATACACTGTAACCTTCGCATACAGACTGTGACACACTGTGACACTCTCTAAGACACACTGTGACACTTTCTGAGACACATTGTGACACTTTATGTCTATCTCTGTCTATCTAAGACACATTGTGACACTCTCTGACCCTCTCTGACCCTCTCTGAGACACGCTATGACACTCTCTCACAGGCTTTGATACACTGTGACATTCTCTGACACTCTCTGAGACACACTGTGACACTCTCTGACAGACTGTGACACACTGTGCCATTCTCTGACTCTCTGAGACACACTGTGACACTCTCTGACTGACTGAGACAGTCTCTCACACATGGTGACATTCTTTGAGACACTGTGACACTCTCTGTCTCTCTCTGACACTGAGACACGCTGTGACACTCTCTGAACCTCTCTGAGACACGCTGTAACACACTCTGAATCGCTCTGACACTCACTAAGACACACTATGACATTCTCTGACACTCTCTGAGACACACTGTGGCACTCTCTGACTCTCTCTGACACTCTCTCTGACACACTGTGATACTCTCTGACACACTGTTACACTCTCTGACACACGGTGACATTTTCTGAGACACTGTGACACTCTCTGAGACTCACTGTGACACTTACCTTTCCTCTCTGACACTCTGATACATACTGTGATACTCTCTGAGACGCACTGTGACACTCTCTGTCTCTTTCGCTGAGACACTCGATCACTCTCTGAGACACACTGTGACATTTTTAAAATCTCTCTCACACTCTCTGAGACACACTTTGGCACTCTCTGACAATCTGAGATGCACTGTGAAACTCTCTGACTCTCTCTGACTCTCTGAGACGCACTGTGACACTCTCTCACAGCCTGACACTCTCTGAGACACAGTATGACACACTGTCACACTCTCCGACTCTTTCTGATACACTCTGTAATATACTGTAACCTTCTCTCTGACACACTGTGACATTCTCTGAGACACACCGTTACACCTTCTGACTATCTCTGTCTATCTGAGACACACTGTGACTCTCTCTGACACTTTCGGAGACGCACTATGACACTCTCCGACAGACTATGACACACAATGACATTCTGAGACACACTGTGACACTCTCTGACCGACAGTGACACTCTCTCACACATGGTGACATTCTCTGAGACACTGTGACACTCTCTGAGACACACTGTGACACTCTCTGTCACACTTTGACACTCTCTGACCGACTGTGATAGACTGTGACATTGTCTGTGACACACTGCGACACTCTCTGACAGACTGTGACACTTTCTGACACTCTCTGACACTCAATGAGTGGAACTGTAAGACTCTGTGATACTCTCTGAGACACATTATGACACAGCATGACATTCGCTGACAGACTATGAATCTCTGTGACATTCTCTGACTCGCTCTGAGGCACACTGTGACACTCTCTGACAGACTGTGACACTCTCCTAGGCACACTGTGACACTCTCTGACTATCTCTGACACTCTGAGACATATTCTGACACTCTGTGAGACACTCTGTAACACTCTCTGAATCTGACTTTCTCTAATTCTCAATGATACTCTCTGAGATGCACTGTGACACTCTCTGACAGACTGTGACATACTGTGACACTCTCTAATTCTCAATGACACTCTCTGAGATGCACTGTGACACTCTCTGACAGACTGTGACACACTGTGACACTCTCTGATTCTCAATGACACTCTCTGAGATACACTGTGACACTCTCTGACAGACTGTGACACACTGTGACACTCTCTGATTCTCGCTGACTCCCTCTGAGACGCACTGTGGCACTCTCTGACACTCTCTGAAACAGACTGTGACACTCTCTGACTCTCTCTGACACTCTCTGAGACAGACTGTGATACTCCCTCCCTCTTTTTTGTCACTCTCTTAGACACAGTGTAAAACTCTCTGACAGACTGTGACTCTCTCTCTGAGACAATCTCTGACCCTCTCTTAGACACACTGTGACTCTCTCTGCTTCTCTCTGACTCGCTCTGAGATGCACTGTGGCACTCTCTGACTGATTCTGAGACACACTGTGACTCACTCCGACACGCTGTGACATACTCTGAGACAGTGTGACACTCTCCGACCCTCTCTGAGACAGACTGTGACACTCTCTGACTCCCTCTGACTCCCTCTGAGGCATAGTACGATGCACTGTGATGCTCTCTGACTCTCTCTGACACTCTCTGAAACATACTGTAACAATTTCTGACAGACTGTGACACACTGTGTCAGTCTCTGACTCTCTCTGTCTCTCTCCGAAGCACACTATGATACTCTCTGACACACTGTGACACACTGTGAAATTCTGACTTTCTCTGACAGTGTCTGAGGTACACTGTGACACTCTTTGACAGACTGTGACAACCTGCGACACTCTCTGACTTCTCTGACACTCTCTTAGACACACTGTGACACTCTCTGACCCTTTCTCTCACTCTCTGAGACACACTTTAACACTCTCTCACAGACGGTGACCCTCTTGGAGACAAATGCTGACTGTCTCTGAAAATCTCTGAGACACAGTATGACACACTGTGACAATGTCTGACTCTCTCTGACCCACTCGGAAATACACTGTAGCCTTCTCTTACAGATTGTGACACACGGATCCACTCTCTGAGACACACTGTGACACTTTCTGACTCATTCTGTCACTCTCTGTGACACACTCTGACCCTCTCTGCGACAGACTGTAGCACTCTCTCACAGACTGTGACATTGCCTGAGACAAATTGTCTCAGACAATGTCTGACCCTGTCTGACACTCTCTGAGACACGGTATGACTCACTGTGACACTCCCAGCCTCTGACACACTTGGAAATACACTATAACCTTCTCTGACACAATGTGACACACTGTGACACTCTCTGAGACACACTGTGACACTTTCTGACTCTCACTGACTGACTCTCTGAGACACACTGTGACACTCTCTGAGACACACTGTGACACTTTCTGACTCTCACTGACTCTCTCTGACTCTCTGAGACACACTGTGACACTCTCTGAGACTCATTGTTACACTCTCTGACTCTCTCTGACACACACTGTGACACTAAAACTCTCTGAAAAGCACTGTGACACTCTCTGACAGACTGTGACACACTGTGACACTCTCTGACTCTCTCTGAGACACAATGTGACTCTGTCTGACACTCTGAGATACACTGTGACACTCTCTGAGACACACTGGGATGCTCTCTGACACTCTCTGAAATACACTGTGACACTCTCTGACAGACTGTGACAATTTCTGTGACACACGATGACACTCTCTGACCGACTGCGACACTCTCTGACAAACGGTGACATTATTTGCGACACTGTGACACTCTCTGAGAGACACTGTGACACTTCCCGTCTCTCTCTGACTCCCTGAGACACTCTGTGACACTCTCTGACTCTCTCTGAGACACAATGTGACTCTCCCTGACAAACTGAGATACACTGTGACGCTCTCTCACACTCTCTGAGATACACTGTGACACTCTCTGACAGACTGTGACAATTTCTGCGTTACTGTGACACTCACTGAGGCACACTGTGACACTTTCTGACAGACTGTGACACACTGAGATATTCTCTGACACTCGCTGTGACGCATTCTGACACTCTCTGAAATACTCTGTGACACTCTCTGACAGACGGTGACACACTATGACACTCTCTGAGATTGACTGTGACACATTCTGACTCTCTCTGACACGCTCTGAGACACACTGTGACACTCTCTGACAGACTATGACACATTGTGACATTCTCTGACTTTCTCTGACACTCTCTGAGGAACACTGTGACACTCTCTGACAGACTGTGACACACTCTGACCTACTCTGAGTCAAACTGTGACACTCTCTGATGCCCTGCGAAACTCTCTTAGACATGCTGTGACATGCCGTGACTCACTCTGACACACTGAGACACCCTGTGACACTCTCTCACAGACTGTGACACACTGTGAGACTCTCTGACTCTATCTTACTCTCTCTGAGGCACACTGTGACACTCTCTGATTCACTCTGAGACACACTGTGACACTCTCTGACAGACTGGGACACTCTCCGAGACACACTATGGACTCTCTGACACTCTCTGAGACAGACTGTGACACTCTCTGACTCTCTCTGACACTCTCTGAAACACACTGTGACACTCTCTGAAACACTGTGACACTCTGACACACTGTGACACTCTCTGACACAGGGTGACATTCTCTGAGACACTGTGACACTCTTGGAGACACACTGTGACACTTTTGACTCTCTGAGACACACAGTAACACCCTCTGACAGACTGTGACCCACTCTGAGACAAATGCTGACCTCTCTGACACTGCCTGATACACTCTCAAAAATACTGTAATCCTCTCTGACAGACTGTGACACAATGTGACACTTTCTGCGACAAACTGTGACTCTTTCTAGCACTCTCTGATCCTCTGAGACACACTGTGACACTCTCTGAGACACACTGTGACACTTTCTGTCTCTCTCTGACACTCTCTGAAACAGACTGTGACACTCTCTGACACTGAGGCACAATGTGACACTGACTTTTTCTGTCAATCTCTGAGACACACTGTAACACTATCTCACGGACTGTGACACTCTCTGAGAAAAACACTGACACTCTCTGACACTCTCTGAGACACAGTATGACACACTTTCACACTTTCTGACTCTCTCTGACTCACACTGAAATACACTGCAACTTTCTCTGACTGACTGTGACATACTGTGACACTCTCTGAGACACACTGCGACACTTTCTGACTCTCTCTGACGCTCTGAGATAAACTGTGACATTTTCTGAAAGTCTATGACACACTGTGACATTCGCTGACTTTCTCTGACACTCTCTGAGACACACTGTCAAACTCTCTGACCCTCTCTGAGACACACTGTAACACTCTAATGACACTCTCTGACAGACTGTGAAACACTGTGACACATTCTGACTATCTCTGAGACACACGGTGACACTCTGTGATTCACTCTGACACTCTATGAGACACACTGTGATACTCACTGACTCTATCTGACACTCACTGAGACACACTGTGACACTCTCTGACAGACTATGACTATCTCTGTGACACTTTCTGTCTCTCTCTGACTCTCTGAGACACACTGTGACACTCTCTCTGAGACACTCGGTCACTCTCTCAGACACACTGTGACACACTGTGACATCTTTTGACTCTCTCTCACACTGTCAGAGACACATTGTGACACTCTCAGACAACCTCTGAGACACATTTTGACACTCTCTGAGGCACACTGTGACACTCTCTGACATATTGTGACAAACTGTCACACTCTCTGACTCTCTCCAACACTCTCTTAGACAAACTGTGACACGCTCGGTCTCTCTCTGACATTCTCTGAAACTCAGTGTGACAGTCGCTGACTCTCTCTGACTCTCCCTAACACCCTATGAGACATACTGTGACACTTTCTGACTCTTTCTGTCACTCCCTGAGACACACTGTAACACTCTCTGACAGACTGCGACCCTCACTGGTACAAACGCTGACCCTCTCTGACAGTCTCTGAGACACAGTACGACTTAATTTGACACTCACTGACTTTCTCTGACACACTTTGAAATACACTGTCACCTTCTCTGATAGACTGTGACACTCCCTGCGACACACTGTGACACTTTCTGACTCACTCTGCCACTATGAGACACACTCTGACGCTCTCAGAGACACATTGTGAAACGCACTGCCCTCTCTGACTCTGTCTGAGACACACTATGACACTCACTGACTCTCTCTGACACTCTGAGACAAACTGTGTCATTCTGTGACTCTCTGACACTCTATGACACACTATGGCACTGTTTGACTCACTTCGACACTCTCTGAGACACACTGTGACACTCTCGGAGACACAATGTGACACTCTCTGAAACACGGTGACGTTCTCTGAGAC
Source organism: Chiloscyllium punctatum (assembly GCF_047496795.1). NCBI lineage: Eukaryota > Metazoa > Chordata > Chondrichthyes > Orectolobiformes > Hemiscylliidae > Chiloscyllium > Chiloscyllium punctatum. Next base: position 44,206,977 of record NC_092766.1, read on the forward strand.
ACTGTGACACTCTCTGTCAATCTCTGAGACACACTGTAACACTCTCTGACAGACTGTGACATTCTCCGAGACACAGTATGACCCACTGTGACACTCTCTGACTCTCTCTGACACACTCTGAAATACTCTGTAACCTTTTCTGAAAGACTGTGACATACTGTGAAACTCTCTGAGACACACTGTGACACTCTCTGACTCTCTCTGACACACTCTGAAATACACTGTAACCTTCTCTGAAAGACTGTGACACACTGTGAAACTCTCTGAGACACACTGTGACACTTTCTGACTTTCTCTGATTCTCTGAAAAACACTGTGACACTCTGAGACATACTATGACACTCTTTGACAGGTAGTGACACACTGTGTCACACTCTGACCCTCTCTGAGACCGACTGTGACACTCTCTGACACTATCTAAAACACACTGTGACACTTTCTGACAGACTGTGACACAATGTGACGCTCTCTGTGACACACGGTGACACTTTCCGACTCTATCTGACACTCTCTGAGACAAACTGACTCTCTCTGAAAGACTGTGACACACTGACACACTGTCTGAAAATCTCCGTGACACACTGTGACACTCTCTGGCAGACTGTGACACTATCTGACTCTCATTGACACTGTCTGAGACACACTGTGACACTCTCTGACTCTCTCTGACACTCTCTGACTGACTGTGAGACACTGTGACAATCTCTGATACACTGTGACACTCTCTGAGACACACTGTGACACTCTCTGAAACACACTGAGGCTCACTCTGACACTCTCTGAAACGTACTGTGACACTCTCTGACAGACTGTGACACACTGTGACACGTTTTGACACTCTCTGACAGTCTCTGAAACACACTGTGACACTCTCTGACAGACTGTGACACACTGTGACACGTTTTGACTCTCTCTGACACTCTCTGAAACACACTGCCACTCTCCGACTCTCTCTGTCACGCTCTGAGAAACACGGTGACATTCTCTGACAGACTGTGACACATTGTGATACAGTTTGACTCTGCATGCAGCACTCTCTGACTCTCTCTGAGACACACTATGACACTCGCTGACACACTGTGACACTCTCTGACTCTCTCTCTCTCGGACACACTGTGACAACCCCTGACACACTGTGACACCCACTGAGACGCTGTGACACTTTCTGACACTCTGTGAGACAAACTGTGGCACTCTCTGACACACTGTGATTCTCTCAGAATCTATCTGACACACTATAACAATCTCTGACACACTGTGACACTCTCTAAGACACTGTGACACTTTCGGACACTCTCAGAGATATACTGTATCCCTCTCTAAGACGCTGTGTTAATCTCTGACGTTCGCTGAGACATACTGTGACACTCTCTGACGGACTGTGACAGACTTTGACACGTATTTGACTGTCTCTGACTCTCTCTGACATTCTCTGAAATACACTGGCACTCTCTGACAGGCTGTGACAGACTGTGACACGTTTTGACTCTCTCTGACACTCTCTGACTCTCTCTGACACTCTCTGAAACATACTGTGACACTCTCTGACAGGCTGTGACACACTGTGACATGTTTGGACTTTCTCTGACACTCTCCGACACTCTCTGAAACACACTGTGCCATTCTCCGACTCTCTCTGTCACTCTCTGAGAAACACTATGACATTCTCTGACAGACTGTGACACACTGTGATACTGTTTGACTCTGCATACAGCACTCTCTGACACTCTCTAAGAGACACTATGACACTCGTTGACACACTGTGACACTCTCTGACTCTCTCTCTCTGACAAACTGTGACAATCCCTGACACACTGTGACACCCACTGAGACGCTGTGACACTTTCTGACACTCTGTGAGACACACTGTGACACTCTCTGACACACTGTGACACTCTCTGAATCTATCTGACACACTATGACAATCTCTGACACACTGTGACACTCTCAAAGACACTGTGAAACTTTCTGACACTCTCAGAGATGTACTGTATCCCTCTCTAAGACAATGTGATAATATCTGACACTCTCTGAGACATACTGTGAAACTCTCTAACAGACTGTGACACACTGTGACACTCCCTGACTCACTCTGATACTCCCTGAGACACACTGTGACACTCTCTGGGACACACTGTTACACTGTCTGACCGTCTTTGGCACTCTCTGTAACACACTGTGACACTCTCTGACACACGGTGACGTTCTCTGAGATGCTGTGACACGCTCTGAGACGCACTGTGACACATTCTGTCTCTCTCGCTGACTCTCAGAAACACACTCTGACACTCTGTGAGACACACAGTGACATTCTCTGCATCTCTCTCTGAGACACTCGGTCACTCTCTGAGACAGAGTGTGACACACTGTGACATCTTCTGACTCTCCCTCACACTCTCTGAGACACACTGTGACTTCTCTGACAGATTGCGACACACTGTGACATTCTCTGAGACACTGTGAAACTCTCTGAGACACATTGTGACACTTTCTGACTCTCTCTGACACACTGTGACACGGTCTGCCCGACTGCGATGCTATCTGACACACGGTGACATTCTCTGAGACAATGTGACACTCTCTGACACTGAAGCACAATGTGAAACTCTCTGACTTTTTCTGTCAATCTCTGAGACACACTGTAACATTCTCTCACGGACTGTGACCCTCTATGAGACAAATGCTGAACCTCTCTGACACTCTCTGAGACACAGTATGACACACTTTGACTCTATCTGACTGTCTGAGACACGCTGTGACTCTCTCTGAGACACATAGTGACACTCTGTGACCCTCTCTGAGACAGACTGTGACACTCTCTGACTCTCTCTGACCCTCTCTGAGGCACAACACAACACACTGGGACACTTTCAGACAAATTGTGACAAACTGTGACACTTTCTGACACTCTCTGAGGCACGCCGTAACACTCTCTGACAGACGTCTACACACTGTGACACTCTCTGGCTCGTTCTGACACTCTCAGAGAGATACTGTGACACTGTCTGACTCGTTCTGACACTCTCAGAGAGATACTGTGACACTCTCTGACACTCTCTGAGACGCACTGACTCTCTCTGACAAACTTTGACACACGCAGACTCTCTCTGAAAATCTCCGAGACACACTGTGACACTTTCTGGCAGACTGTGACACTATCTGACTCACACTGACACTCTCTGAGACACACTGTGACACTCTGTCACTCTCTCTGATGCTCTCTGAGACACACTGACTCTCTCTGACAGACTGTGACACACTGAGACAGTCTCTGAAAATCTCCGAGACACACTGTGACACTATCTGACTCTCACTGACACTCTCTGAAACAGACTGCGACACTTTCTGACAGACTGTGACACACTCTGAGACACTCTGAGACACATGGTGACACTTTATGACTCTATCTGACACTCTCTGAGACAAAATGACTCCCTCTGACAGACTGTGACACACTGAGACACTCTCTGAAAATCTCCGAGACACACTGTGACACTCTCTGACAGGCTGCGACACACTGTGACACGTTTTGACTCTCTCTGACACTCTCTGAAACACACTGTGCCATTCTCCGAATCTCTCTGTCACTCTCTGAGAAACACTGTGACATTCTCTGACAGACTGTGACACACTGTGATACAGTTTGACTCTGCATGCAGCGCTCTCTGACTCTCTGAGACACACTATGACACTCTCTGACACACTGTGACACTCTCTGACTCTCCCACTCTGACACACTATGACAATCCCTGACACACTGTGACACCCACTGAGACGCTGTGACACTTTCTCACACACTGTGAGACAAACTGTGCCACTCTCATTGACACACTGTGACACTCTCTGACACACTGTTACACTGTCTGATCCTCTTTGGCACTCTCTGTAACACACCCAAGCTCTCTCTGAGACACAGTGACATTCTCTGAGATGCTGTGACACTCTCTGAGATACACTGTGACACATTCTGTCTCTCGCTCTGACCCTCAGAAACACACTGTGACACTCTCTGAGACACACTGTGACACTCCCTGCCTCTCTCTCTGAGACACTCGGTCACGCTCTGAGACAGAGTGTGACACACTGTGACATCTTCTGACTCTCACACTCTCTGAGACACACTCTATCTCTCTCTGACAGATTGTGACACACTGTGACACTCTCTGACTCACTCTGAGACACACTGTGACACTTTCTGACACATTGTGACATTCTCTGTGACACTGTGACACTCTCCGAGACACACTGTAACAGTTTATGACTCTCTCTGACACTCTGATACAGACTGAGACATTCTCTGGCTCTCTCGGACACTCTGAGATATAGTATGACACACTGTGACACTCTCAACATCTCTCTAACACACTCTGAAACACGCTGTGACAGACTGCGACACTCTGACACACGGTGACATTCTCAGAGACACTGTGTCACTCTCTCACCCTCTCTGACCCTCACTTAGACAAATGCTAACCATCTCTGACACTCTCTGAGACACACTGTAACACTCTCTGACAGACTGTGACATTCTCTGAGACAAACACTGACACCCTTTGACATTTTCTAACTCTCTCTGACTCCCTATGAAATACACTGTAACCTTCTCTGAAAGACTTTGACACACTGTGAAACTCTCTGAGACACACTGTAACACTCTCTGACACACTGTGACACTCTCTGACACTCTCTGAGACACACTGTAACACTCTCTGACAGACTGTGACATTCTCTGAGACAAACACTGACACTCTCTGACTCTCTCTGACACACTCTGAAATACACTGTAACCTTCTCTGAAAAGCTGTGACACACTGTGAAACTCTCTGAGACACACTGTGACACTTTCTGACTTTCTCTGATTCTCTGAAATACACTGTGACACTTTATGTGACACACTGTAACACGCTCCGACTCTCTCTGACACACTCTGAGACATACTTTGACACTCTTTGTCAGGTTGTGACACACTGTGGAACACTCTGTCCCTCTCTGAGACCGACTGTGACACTCCCTAAAACTCTCTGAAACACACTGTGCCACGTTCTGACAGACTGTTGCACACTGTGACACTCTCTGTTACACACGGTGACACTTTCCGACTCTATCTGACACTCTCAGAGACAAACTGACTCTCGCTGACAGACTGTGACACACTGAGACACTATCTGAAAATCTCCGAGACACACTGTGACACTCTCTGGCAGACTGAGACACTATCTGACTCTCACTGACACTGTCTGCGACACACTGTGACACTCTCTGACTCTCTCTGACAGACTGTGCCACACTGAGACACTCTCTGAAAATCTCCAAAATACACTGTGACACTCTCTGGCAGACTGTGACACTATCTGACTCTCACTGACACTCTCTGAGACACACTGTGACACTCTCTGAAACACACTGTGGCTCTCTCAATGACACTCTCTGAAACGTACTGTGACACTCTCTGATAGACTGTGACAGATTGTGACACGTATTTGACTCTCTGACATTCTCTGAAACACACTGTGGTACTCTCTGACAGACTGTGACACACTGTGATATATTTTGACTCTCTCCGACATTCTCTGACTATCTCTGACACTCTCTGAAACGAACTGTGACACTGTCTGACAGACTGTGACACACGGTGCCACTCTCCGACTCTCTCTGTCACTCTCTGAGAAACACTGTGACATTCTCTGACAGACTGTGACACACTGTGATACTGTTTGACTCTGCATGCAGCACTCTCTGACTCTCTCTGAGACACACTATGACACTCGCTGACACACTGTGACACTCTCTGACTCTCTCTCTCTGACACACTGTGACACCCACTGAGACGCTGTGATACTTTCTGACACTCTGCGAGACAAACTGTGGCACTCTCTTTGACACACTGTGACACTCTCTGAATCTATCTGACACACTATGACACTCTCTAACAGACTGTGACACACTGTGACACTCCCTGACTTTCTCTGATACTCCCTGTGAAACTCTCTGGGACACAATGTTACACTGTCTGATCCTCTTTGGCACTCTCTGTAACACACTGTGACACTCTCTGACACACGGTGACGTTCTCTGAGATGCTGTGACACTCTATGAGACGCACTGTGACACATTCTGTCTCTCTCTCTGACCCTCAGAAACACACTGTGACATTCTCTGAGACACACTGTGACACTTCTTGCCTCTCTCTCTGAGACACTCGGTCACTCTCTGAGACAGAGTGTGACACACTCTCTCTCACAATCTCTGAGACACACCGTGACACTCTCTGACAGATTGTGACAACTGTGACACTTTTTGACACACTGTGACATTCTCTAAGACACTGTGAAACTCTCTGAGACACACTGTGACACTTTCTGACTCTCTGACACTCTGACAGTCTGTGACACTCTCTGTGACACTCTCTGAAATGTACTGTGAAACTCTCTGATACACACTGTGACACTTTCTGACTCTCTCTGACACTCTGATACAGACTGACACATTCTCTGGCTCTCTCGAACACTCTCTGAGATATAGTATGACACACTGTGACACTCTCAGATTCTCTCTAACACACTCTGAAACACACTGTGAAACGCTGCGACCCTCTGACACACGGTGACATTCTCAGAGACACTGTGTCACTCTCTGACCCTCTCTGACCCTCTCTTAGACAAATGTTGACCCTCTCAGACAGTCTCTGTGACACACTGTAACTCTCTCTGACAGACTGTGACATTCTCTGAGACAAACACTGACGCTCTCTGACACTCTCTGAGACACAGTATGACACACTGTGACACTCTCTGACTCTCTCTGACACACTCTGAAATACACTGTAACCTTCTCTGAAACACTGTGACACACTGTGAAACTCTCTGAGACACACTGTGACACTTTCTGACTTTCTCTGATTGTCTGAAATACACTGTGACACTCTCTGAGACTCACTATAACACGCTCCGACTCTCTCTGACACACTCTGAGACATACTTTGACACTCTTTGACAGGTTGTGACACACTGTGTCACACTCTGTCCCTCTCTGAAACCGTCTGTGACACTCTCTGAAACACACTGTGACACTTTATGACAGACTGTGACACACTGTGACACACTCTGAGACACATGGTGACAACATCCGACTCTATCTGACACTCTCTGAGACAAACTGACTCTCTCTGACAGACTGTGACACACTGACGCCTCTCAGAAAATCTCCGAGGCACACTGTGACACTCTCTGGCAGACTGTGACACTATCTGACTCACACTGACACTCTCTGAGACACACTGTGACACTCTGTCACTCTCTCTGATGCTCTCTGAGACACACTGACTCTCTCTGACAGACTGTGACACACTGAGACAGTCTCTGAAAATCTCCGAGACACACTGTGACACTATCTGACTCTCACTGACACTCTCTGAAACAGACTGCGACACTTTCTGACAGACTGTGACACACTCTGAGACACTCTGAGACACATGGTGACACTTTATGACTCTATCTGACACTCTCTGAGACAAAATGACTCCCTCTGACAGACTGTGACACACTGAGACACTCTCTGAAAATCTCCGAGACACACTGTGACACTCTCTGACAGGCTGCGACACACTGTGACACGTTTTGACTCTCTCTGACACTCTCTGAAACACACTGTGCCATTCTCCGAATCTCTCTGTCACTCTCTGAGAAACACTGTGACATTCTCTGACAGACTGTGACACACTGTGATACAGTTTGACTCTGCATGCAGCGCTCTCTGACTCTCTGAGACACACTATGACACTCTCTGACACACTGTGACACTCTCTGACTCTCCCACTCTGACACACTATGACAATCCCTGACACACTGTGACACCCACTGAGACGCTGTGACACTTTCTCACACACTGTGAGACAAACTGTGCCACTCTCATTGACACACTGTGACACTCTCTGACACACTGTTACACTGTCTGATCCTCTTTGGCACTCTCTGTAACACACCCAAGCTCTCTCTGAGACACAGTGACATTCTCTGAGATGCTGTGACACTCTCTGAGATACACTGTGACACATTCTGTCTCTCGCTCTGACCCTCAGAAACACACTGTGACACTCTCTGAGACACACTGTGACACTCCCTGCCTCTCTCTCTGAGACACTCGGTCACGCTCTGAGACAGAGTGTGACACACTGTGACATCTTCTGACTCTCACACTCTCTGAGACACACTCTATCTCTCTCTGACAGATTGTGACACACTGTGACACTCTCTGACTCACTCTGAGACACACTGTGACACTTTCTGACACATTGTGACATTCTCTGTGACACTGTGACACTCTCCGAGACACACTGTAACAGTTTATGACTCTCTCTGACACTCTGATACAGACTGAGACATTCTCTGGCTCTCTCGGACACTCTGAGATATAGTATGACACACTGTGACACTCTCAACATCTCTCTAACACACTCTGAAACACGCTGTGACAGACTGCGACACTCTGACACACGGTGACATTCTCAGAGACACTGTGTCACTCTCTCACCCTCTCTGACCCTCACTTAGACAAATGCTAACCATCTCTGACACTCTCTGAGACACACTGTAACACTCTCTGACAGACTGTGACATTCTCTGAGACAAACACTGACACCCTTTGACATTTTCTAACTCTCTCTGACTCCCTATGAAATACACTGTAACCTTCTCTGAAAGACTTTGACACACTGTGAAACTCTCTGAGACACACTGTAACACTCTCTGACACACTGTGACACTCTCTGACACTCTCTGAGACACACTGTAACACTCTCTGACAGACTGTGACATTCTCTGAGACAAACACTGACACTCTCTGACTCTCTCTGACACACTCTGAAATACACTGTAACCTTCTCTGAAAAGCTGTGACACACTGTGAAACTCTCTGAGACACACTGTGACACTTTCTGACTTTCTCTGATTCTCTGAAATACACTGTGACACTTTATGTGACACACTGTAACACGCTCCGACTCTCTCTGACACACTCTGAGACATACTTTGACACTCTTTGTCAGGTTGTGACACACTGTGGAACACTCTGTCCCTCTCTGAGACCGACTGTGACACTCCCTAAAACTCTCTGAAACACACTGTGCCACGTTCTGACAGACTGTTGCACACTGTGACACTCTCTGTTACACACGGTGACACTTTCCGACTCTATCTGACACTCTCAGAGACAAACTGACTCTCGCTGACAGACTGTGACACACTGAGACACTATCTGAAAATCTCCGAGACACACTGTGACACTCTCTGGCAGACTGAGACACTATCTGACTCTCACTGACACTGTCTGCGACACACTGTGACACTCTCTGACTCTCTCTGACAGACTGTGCCACACTGAGACACTCTCTGAAAATCTCCAAAATACACTGTGACACTCTCTGGCAGACTGTGACACTATCTGACTCTCACTGACACTCTCTGAGACACACTGTGACACTCTCTGAAACACACTGTGGCTCTCTCAATGACACTCTCTGAAACGTACTGTGACACTCTCTGATAGACTGTGACAGATTGTGACACGTATTTGACTCTCTGACATTCTCTGAAACACACTGTGGTACTCTCTGACAGACTGTGACACACTGTGATATATTTTGACTCTCTCCGACATTCTCTGACTATCTCTGACACTCTCTGAAACGAACTGTGACACTGTCTGACAGACTGTGACACACGGTGCCACTCTCCGACTCTCTCTGTCACTCTCTGAGAAACACTGTGACATTCTCTGACAGACTGTGACACACTGTGATACTGTTTGACTCTGCATGCAGCACTCTCTGACTCTCTCTGAGACACACTATGACACTCGCTGACACACTGTGACACTCTCTGACTCTCTCTCTCTGACACACTGTGACACCCACTGAGACGCTGTGATACTTTCTGACACTCTGCGAGACAAACTGTGGCACTCTCTTTGACACACTGTGACACTCTCTGAATCTATCTGACACACTATGACACTCTCTAACAGACTGTGACACACTGTGACACTCCCTGACTTTCTCTGATACTCCCTGTGAAACTCTCTGGGACACAATGTTACACTGTCTGATCCTCTTTGGCACTCTCTGTAACACACTGTGACACTCTCTGACACACGGTGACGTTCTCTGAGATGCTGTGACACTCTATGAGACGCACTGTGACACATTCTGTCTCTCTCTCTGACCCTCAGAAACACACTGTGACATTCTCTGAGACACACTGTGACACTTCTTGCCTCTCTCTCTGAGACACTCGGTCACTCTCTGAGACAGAGTGTGACACACTCTCTCTCACAATCTCTGAGACACACCGTGACACTCTCTGACAGATTGTGACAACTGTGACACTTTTTGACACACTGTGACATTCTCTAAGACACTGTGAAACTCTCTGAGACACACTGTGACACTTTCTGACTCTCTGACACTCTGACAGTCTGTGACACTCTCTGTGACACTCTCTGAAATGTACTGTGAAACTCTCTGATACACACTGTGACACTTTCTGACTCTCTCTGACACTCTGATACAGACTGACACATTCTCTGGCTCTCTCGAACACTCTCTGAGATATAGTATGACACACTGTGACACTCTCAGATTCTCTCTAACACACTCTGAAACACACTGTGAAACGCTGCGACCCTCTGACACACGGTGACATTCTCAGAGACACTGTGTCACTCTCTGACCCTCTCTGACCCTCTCTTAGACAAATGTTGACCCTCTCAGACAGTCTCTGTGACACACTGTAACTCTCTCTGACAGACTGTGACATTCTCTGAGACAAACACTGACGCTCTCTGACACTCTCTGAGACACAGTATGACACACTGTGACACTCTCTGACTCTCTCTGACACACTCTGAAATACACTGTAACCTTCTCTGAAAGACTGTGACACACTGTGAAACTCTCTGAGACACACTGTGACACTTTCTGACTTTCTCTGATTGTCTGAAATACACTGTGACACTCTCTGAGACTCACTATAACACGCTCCGACTCTCTCTGACACACTCTGAGACATACTTTGACACTCTTTCACAGGTTGTGACACACTGTGTCACACTCTGTCCCTCTCTGAAACCGTCTGTGACACTCTCTGAAACACACTGTGACACTTTATGACAGACTGTGACACACTGTGACACACTCTGAGACACATGGTGACAACATCCGACTCTATCTGACACTCTCTGAGACAAACTGACTCTCTCTGACAGACTGTGACACACTGACGCCTCTCAGAAAATCTCCGAGGCACACTGTGACACTCTCTGGCAGACTGTGACACTATCTGACTCTCACTGACACTGTCTAAGACACACTGTGACACTCTCTGACTCTATCTGACACTCTCTGACTGACTGTGACACACTGAGACACTCTCTGAAAATCTCCGAGACACACTGAGACACTCTCTGAAAATCTCCGAGACACACTGTGACACTCTCTGGCAGACAGTGACACTATCTGACTCTCACTGACACTGTCTGAGACACCCTGTGACACTCTCTGACTCTCTCTTACACTCTCTGAGACATACTATGACACTCTTCGACACGTTGTGATACACTGAGACACACTCTGACCCACTTTGAGATCGTCTGTGACCCTCTTGACTCCCTCTGTAACACACTGTGACATCTCAATGACAGACTGTGTGAAACTGTGACACTCTCTGCCTTTCTCTGACTGTAGGCAGACTGTAACAATCTCTGACACTCTCTCAAACACACTGTGACACTCTCTGACAGACTGTGACACTGTGACACTCTCTGAGACACACTGTAACACTCTCCGACTCCCTCTGACACACTCTGAGACATACTATGACACTCTTTGACAGGTTGTGACACAATATATCACATTCTGACCCGCTTTGAGAGAGACTGTGACACTCTCTGACACTCTCTAACGCACTCCGTAACACACTGTGACACTCTCTGACAGACTGTGACAAACTGTGACACTCTCTGTCTTTCTCTGACACTGTCTGAGGTAGACTGTGACACACTTTGACAGGTTGCGACAAACTGTGGCACACTCTGACACTCTCTGAGACCGACTGTGACACTCACTGACACTCTCTGAAACACACTGTGACACTCTCTGACAGACTGTGACACACTGTGACACTCTCTGACTGATTGTGACACACTGTGACACTCTCTGAGACACACGGTGACATTTTTTGACTCTATCTAACTCTCTGAGACACGCTATGACTCTCTCTGAGACACATAGTGACACTCTCTGACCCTCTCTGAGACAGACTGTGACACTCACTGACTCTCTCTGACCCTCTCTGAGGCAAAACACACTGTGACATTCTCTGACAAATTGTGACAAACTGTGACACTTTCTGACACTCTCTGAGGCAAGCTGTAACAGTCTCTGACAAACGTTTACACACTGTGACACTTTCTGACTCGTTCTGACACTCTCAGAGAGATACTGTGACACTCTCTGACTCGTTCTGACACTCTCAGAGAGATACCGTGACACTGTCTGACTCGTTCTGACACTCTCAGAGAGATACTGTGACACTCTCTGACTCTCTCTGACACTCTCTGAGACGCACTGACTCTCTCTGACAAACTGTGACACACGCAGACTCTCTCTGAAAATCTCCGAGACACACTTTGACACTTTCTTGCAGACTGTGACACTATCTGACTCACACTGACACGCTCTGAGACACACTGTGACACTCTGTGACTCTCTCTGATGCTCTCTGAGACACACTGACTCTCTCTGACAGACTGTGACACACTGAGACAGACTCTGAAAATCTCCGAGACACACTGTGACACTATCTGACTCTCACTGACACTCTCTGAAACACACTGCGACACTTTCTGACAGGCTGTGACACACTCTGAGACACTCTGAGCACATGGTAACACTTTCTGACTCCATCTGACACTCTCTGAGACAAAATGACTCCCTCTGACAGACTGTGACACACTGAGACACTCTCTGAAAATCTCCGAGACACACTGTGACACTCTCTGACAGGCTGTGACACACTGTGACACGTTTTGACTCTCTCTGAAACACACTGTGCCATTCTCGGAATCTCTCTGTCACTCTCTGAGAAACACTGTGACATTCTCTGACAGACTGTGACACACTGTGATACTGTTTGACTCTGCATGCAGCGCTCTCTGACTCTCTCTGAGACACACTATGACACTCGCTGACACACTGTGAGACTCTCTGACTCTCTCACTCTGACACACTGTGACAATCCGTGACACACTGTGACACCCACTGAGACGCTGTGACACTTTCTCACACACTGTGAGACAAACTGTGCCACTCTCATTGACACACTGTGACGCTCTCTGACACACTGTTACACTGTCCGATCCTCTTTGGCACTCTCTGTAAAAAACCAAAACTCTCTCTGACACACGGTGACGTTCTCTGAGATGTTGTGACACTCTCTGAGACGCACTGTGACACATTCTGTCTCTCTCTCTGACCCTCAGAAACACACTGTGACACTCTCTGAGACATACTGTGACACTCCCTGCCTCTCTCTCTGAGACACTCGGTCACGCTCTGAGACAGAGTGTGATACACTGTGACATCTTCTGACTCTCTCTCTCACTCTCTGAGACACACTGTGACACTCTCTGACTCACTCTGAGACACACTGTGACACTTTCTGAAACATTGTGTCATTCTCTGAGACACTGTGACACTCTCCGAGACACACTGTGACACTTTTTGACTCTCTCTGACACTCTGATACAGACTGAGACACTCTGACTCTCTCAGACACTCTCTGAGATATAGTATGACACACTGTGACACTCTCAGATTCTCTCTAACACACTCCGAAACACACTGTGACACACTGCGACACTCTGACACGCGATGACATTCTCAGAGACACTGTGTCACTCTCTGATCCTCTCTGACCCTCACTTAGACAAATGCTGACCCTCTCTGACACTCTCTGAGACACACTGTATCTCTCTCCGACAGATTGTGACACACTGCGACACTCTCTGACTCACTCTGAGACACACTGTGACACTTTCTGACACATTGTGTCATTCTCTGAGACACTGTGACACTCTGTGAGACACACTGTGACACTTTATGACTCTCTCTGACACTCTGATACAGACTGAGACACTCTGACTCTCTCAGACACTCTCTGAGATATAGTATGACACACTGTGAAACTCTCAGATTCTCTCTAACACACTCTGAAACACACTGTGACACACTGCGACACTCTGACACACGGTGACATTCTCAGAGACACTGTGTCACTCTCTGATCCTCTCTGACCCTCACTTAGACAAATGCTGACCCTCTCTGACACTCTCTGAGACACACTGTATCTCTCTCCGACAGATTGTGACACACTGTGACACTCTCTGACTCACTCTGAGACACACTGTGACACTTTCTGATACATTGTGTCATTCTCTGAGACACTGTGACACTCTCCAAGACACACTGTGACACTTTATGACTCTCTCTGACACTCTGATACAGACTGAGACACTCTGACTCTCTCAGACACTCTCTGAGATATAGTATGTCACACTGTGACACTCTCAGACTCTCTCTAACACACTCGAAACACACTGTGACACACTTCGACACTCTGACACGCGATAACATTCTCAGAGACACTGTGTCACTCTCTGATCCTCTCTGACCCTCACTTAGACAAATGCTGACCCTCTCTGACACTCTCTGAGACACACTGTATCTCTCTCCGACAGATTGTGACACACTGCGACACTCTCTGACTCACTCTGAGACACACTGTGACACTTTCTGACACATTGTGTCATTCTCTGAGACACTGTGACACTCTGTGAGACACACTGTGACACTTTATGACTCTCTCTGACACTCTGATACAGACTGAGACACTCTGACTCTCTCAGACACTCTCTGAGATATAGTATGACACACTGTGAAACTCTCAGATTCTCTCTAACACACTCTGAAACACACTGTGACACACTGCGACACTCTGACACACGGTGACATTCTCAGAGACACTGTGTCACTCTCTGATCCTCTCTGACCCTCACTTAGACAAATGCTGACCCTCTCTGACACTCTCTGAGACACACTGTATCTCTCTCCGACAGATTGTGACACACTGTGACACTCTCTGACTCACTCTGAGACACACTGTGACACTTTCTGATACATTGTGTCATTCTCTGAGACACTGTGACACTCTCCAAGACACACTGTGACACTTTATGACTCTCTCTGACACTCTGATACAGACTGAGACACTCTGACTCTCTCAGACACTCTCTGAGATATAGTATGTCACACTGTGACACTCTCAGACTCTCTCTAACACACTCGAAACACACTGTGACACACTTCGACACTCTGACACGCGATAACATTCTCAGAGATACTGTGTCACTCTCTGATCCTCTCTGACCCTCACTTAGACAAATGCTGACCCTCTCTGACACTCTCTGAGACACACTGTAACACTCTCTGACAGACTGTGACATTCTCTGAGACAAACACTGACACTCGCTGACACTCTCTGAGACAAACTGACTCTCTCTGACAGACTGTGACACACTGAGACACTCTCTGAAAATCTCCGAGACACACTGTGACACTCTCTGGCAGACTGTGACACTATCTGACTCTCACTGACACTCTCTGAGACACACAGAGACACTCTCTGAAAATCTCCGAGACACACTGCGACACTCTCTGGCAGACTGTGACACTATGTGACTCTCACTGACACTCTCTGAGACACACTGCGACACTCTCTGAGACACACTGTGACACTCTCTGACTGACTGTGAGACACTGTGACACTCTCTGAGACACACTGTGACACTCCCGGAAACACACTGTACCTCTCTCTGACACTCTCTGAAACGTACTGTGACACTCTCTGACAGGCTGTGACAGACTGTGACACGTTTTGTCTTTCTCTGACACTCTCTGACACTCTCTGAAACACACTGCGCCACTCTCCGACTCTCTCTGTCACTCTCTGAGAAACACTGTGACATTCTCTGACAGACTGTGACATACTGTGATACGGTTTGAATCTGCATGCAGCGCTATCTGACTCTCTCTGAGACACACTATGACACTCGCTTACACACTGTGACACTCTCTGACTCTCTCTCTCTGACACACTGTGACAATCCCTGATACACTGTGACACCCACTGAAATGCTGTGACACTTTCTGACACTCTGCGAGACAAACTTTGCCACTCTCTTTGACACACTGTGACACTCTCTGAATCTATCTGACACACTATGACACTCTCTAACAGACTGTGACACACTGTGACACTCCCTGACTCTCTCTGATACTCCCTGTGAAACTCTGGGACACAATGTTACACTGTCTGATCCTCTTTGGCACTCTCTGTAACACACTGTGACACTCTGACACACGGTGACGTTCTCTGAGATGCTGTGACACTCTCTGAGACGCACTGTGACATATTCTGTCTCTCTCTCTCTGACCCTCAGAAACACACTGTGACACTCTCTGAGACACACTGTGACACTTCTTGCCTCTCTCTCTGAGACACTCGGTCACTCTCTGAGATAGCGTGTGACACACTGTGACATCTTCTGACTCTCTCTCACAATCTCTGAGACACACTGTGACTCTCTCTGACAGATTGTGACAACTGTGAAACTTCTGACACACTGTGACATTCTCTGAGACAGTGTGAAACTCTCTGAGACACACTGTGACACTTTCTGACTCTCTCTGACACTCTGATACAGACTGAGACATTCTCTGGCTCTCTCGGACACTCTCTGAGATATAGTATGACACACTGTGACACTCTCAGACTCTCTCTAACACACTCTGAAACACATTGTGAAACGCTGAGACACTCTGACACACGGTGACATTCTCAGAGACACTGTGTCACTCTCTGACTCTCTCTTAGACAAATGCTGACCCTCTCTGACACTCTCTGAGACACACTGTAACACTCTCTGACAGACTGTGACATTCTCTGAGACAAACACTGACGCTCTCTGACACTCTCTGAGACACGGTATGACACACTGTGACACTCTCTGACTCTATCTGACACACTCTGAAATACACTCTAACCTTCTCTGAAAGACTGTGACACACTGGGAAACTCTCTGAGACACACTGTGACACTCTCTGACTCTCTCTGACACACTCTGAAATACACTGTAACATTCTCTGAAAGACTGTGACACACTGTAACACTCTCTGACACACTGTGACACTCTCTGACACTCTCTGAGACACACTGTAACACTCTCTGACAGACTGTGACATCCTCTGAGACAAACACTGAAACTCTCTGACACTCTCTGAGACACTCTGAAATACACTGTAACCTTCTCTGAAAGACTGTGACACACTGTGAAACTCTCTGAGACACACTGTGACACTTTATGACTTTCTCTGATTCTCTGAAAAACACTGTGACACTATCTGAGACACACTGTAACACTCTCCGATTCTCTCTGACATACTCTGAGACATACTATGACACTCTTTGACAGGTTGTGACACACTGTATCACATTCTGACCCGCTTTGAGATAGACCTGACACTCTCTGACACTCTCTGACGCACTCTGTAACACACTGTGACACTCTCTAACAGACTGTGACAAACTGTGACACTCTCTGTCTTTCTCTGACACTCTCTGAAGCAGACTGTGACACTCTTTGACAGGCTGTGACAAACTGTGGCACACTCTGACCCTCTCTGAGACCGACTGTGACACTCACTGACACTCTCTGACGCATTCTGTAACACACTGTGACACTCTCTTACAGACTGTGACACACCGTGACACTCTCTGAGACACACAGTAACACTTTTTGACTCTATCTGACTCTCTGAGACACGCTGTGACTCTCTCTGAGGCACATAGTGACACTCTCTGACGCTCTCTGAGACAGACTGTGACACTCTCTGACTCTCACTGACCCTCTCTGAGACACACTGTGACACTCTCTGACTCTCGCTGATACTCTCTGAGACACACTGACTCTCTCTGACAGACTGTGACACACTGAGACACTCTCTGAAAATCTCTGATACATACTGTGACACTCTCTGGCAGACTGTGTCACTATCTGACTTTCACTGACACTGTTTTGAGACACACTGTGACACTCTCTGACTCTCTCTGACACTCTCTGAGACATACTATGGCACTCTTTGACACGTTGTAACACACTGCGACACACTCTGACCCGCTTTGAGATAGACTGTGACACATCTCTGACTCACTCTGAATCACACTGTGACACTCTCTTACAGACTGTGACACGCCGTGACACTCTCTGAGACACACAGTAACACTTTTTGACTCTATCTGACTCTCTGAGACACGCTGTGACTCTCTCTGAGGCACATAGTGACACTCTCTGACGCTCTCTGAGACAGACTGTGACACTCTCTGACTCTCACTGACCCTCTCTGAGACACACTGTGACACTCTCTGACTCTCGCTGATACTCTCTGAGACACACTGACTCTCTCTGACAGACTGTGACACACTGAGACACTCTCTGAAAATCTCTGATACATACTGTGACACTCTCTGGCAGACTGTGTCACTATCTGACTTTCACTGACACTGTTTTGAGACACACTGTGACACTCTCTGACTCTCTCTGACACTCTCTGAGACATACTATGGCACTCTTTGACACGTTGTAACACACTGCGACACACTCTGACCCGCTTTGAGATAGACTGTGACACATCTCTGACTCACTCTGAATCACACTGTGACACTCTCTTACAGACTGTGACACACCGTGACACTCTCTGAGACACACAGTAACACTTTTTGACTCTATCTGACTCTCTGAGACACGCTGTGGCTCTCTCTGAGGCACATAGTGACACTCTCTGACGCTCTCTGAGACAGACTGTGACACTCTCTGACTCTCACTGACCCTCTCTGAGACACACTGTGACACTCTCTGACTCTCGCTGATACTCTCTGAGACACACTGACTCTCTCTGACAGACTGTGACACACTGAGACACTCTCTGAAAATCTCTGATACATACTGTGACACTCTCTGGCAGACTGTGTCACTATCTGACTTTCACTGACACTGTTTTGAGACACACTGTGACACTCTCTGACTCTCTCTGACACTCTCTGAGACATACTATGGCACTCTTTGACACGTTGTAACACACTGCGACACACTCTGACCCGCTTTGAGATAGACTGTGACACATCTCTGACTCACTCTGAATCACACTGTGACACTCTCTTACAGACTGTGACACACCGTGACACTCTCTGAGACACACAGTAACACTTTTTGACTCTATCTGACTCTCTGAGACACGCTGTGACTCTCTCTGAGGCACATAGTGACACTCTCTGACGCTCTCTGAGACAGACTGTGACACTCTCTGACTCTCACTGACCCTCTCTGAGACACACTGTGACACTCTCTGACTCTCGCTGATACTCTCTGAGACACACTGACTCTCTCTGACAGACTGTGACACACTGAGACACTCTCTGAAAATCTCTGATACATACTGTGACACTCTCTGGCAGACTGTGTCACTATCTGACTTTCACTGACACTGTTTTGAGACACACTGTGACACTCTCTGACTCTCTCTGACACTCTCTGAGACATACTATGGCACTCTTTGACACGTTGTGACACACTGCGACACACTCTGACCCGCTTTGAGATAGACTGTGACACATCTCTGACTCACTCTGAATCACACTGTGACATCTCTCTTACAGACTGTGAGAAACTGTGACACTCCCTGTCTTTCTCTGACACTCTCTGAGGCAGACTGTAACACTCTCTGACACTCTCTGTAACACACTGTGACACTCTCTGACTCTCTCTGACACTCTCTGACCGACTGTAAGACACTGTGACAAACTCTGATTCACTGCGACACTCTCTGAGACACACTGTGGCACTCTCTGAAACACATTGCTGCTCTCTCTGACACTCTCTGAAACATACTGTGACAATCTCTGACACGTTTTGACTGTCTCTTACTCTCTGTGAAACACACTGTGGCACTCTCTGACTCTCGGACACTCTCCGAAACGTACTGTGACACTCTCTGACAGACTGTGACAGACTGTGACACTTTTTGACTCTCTCCGACACTCTCTGACACTCTCTGACATTCTCTGAAACGTACTGTGACACTCTCTGACAGACTGTGACACACTGTCTCACGTTTTGACTCTCTCTGACACTCTCTGAAACACACTGTGCCACTCTCCAACTCTCTCTGTCACTCTCTGCGAAACACTGTGACATTCTCTGACAGACTGTGAAACACTGTGGTACTGTTTGACTCTGTATGAAGCACTCTCTGACTCTCTGAGACACACTATGACACTCGCTGACACACTGTGACACTCTCTGACTCTCTCTCTCTGACAAACTGCGACAATCCCTGACACACTGTGACACCCACTGAGACGCTGTGTCAAATTCTGACAATCTGTGAGACACACTGTGACACTCTCTGAATCTATCTGACACACTATGACAATCTCTGACACACTGTTACACTCTCTAAGACACTGTGGCACTTTCTGACACTCTCAGAGACATTCTGTATCCCTCGCTAAGACACTGTGATAATCTCTGACGCTCTCTGAGACATACTGTGACACTCTCTAACAGACTGTGACACACTGTGACACTCCCTGACTCTCTCTCTGACACTCCCTGAAACACACTGTGACACTCTCTGAGACACACTGTTACACTGTCTGACCCTCTTTGACACTCTCTATAGCACACTGTGACACTCTCTGACTCTCTCTGACACTCTCTGAGTCCCACTGTGACACTCTCTGGCATTGTCGGGGACATACTGTGCCACTCTCTGATACACTTTGAAGCGCTCTGACAGTCTTTGAGACATACTGTGATATTCCCTGACACACTGCGACACTCTCTGACAAATATGACATTCCCTGCCTCTCTCTGATACACTGTGACACTCTCTGAGACACAATGGGACACACTGAGACTCTCTCAAAGACACACCCTGAGACACACTATGACACTCTGACTCACTGTGGCTCTCTCTGAGACACATTGTGACACCCTCTGACTCTCTGAATACACTGTGACAGTAATAGAAAACTATCCATTTACTGTGAAATTAATTATCCATTTACTGTAAAGTTTAAAGAGAATGCTTTGTTTAAATCAATGCTGTGCTGAGCTTTGTAAACGATGCTTTGATGAAGGGTTGCAGTTAGCTTATCTCTGTTTGATTTCTGTAAGCATTCAAATCGACCTTGCGATAGTCGAACTCAGCGAAAGCTGAATAACTGTTATGTCTCGCACCAGGGGATGAGAGGATAATAACTTGAGTTTCCCAGTTTCTGCCCTTGAGAGTGTGGTAAGGAACGCTATAAGGCAGGTGTCTGTGTAAATGTTTGGGTACTTATTGCATTGAGGCATCTGACTTTGTGTAATGGGTCAATCTGTAAAATTTTTAATAAAGACCTTTGCTTTGCTCTTGCTAATTATTGAGTCAAGTCAATTTAATTTCCATGCCAGTAAACGTGGGGGCTCGTCCTGGGACCCCGTGACTGGATGAGATTCTGAAGATTCCCAAGAAGCGCAGGTGCCAGCGCCTGAAAGGTCTTTCAATTCATCTCGAGAGCTGAATTGGCCCTTTTGCGTGAGAGGACTGGGAATCTGTAGATTGCCCTAGCGCCGGGGTTTCTAATCAATTAAGGTTGGGTAATAGTTGTGGTTTATATAATCCTACTTAGAGAGTCATTCTAAGAGAATAAATACAGCAGGAAAAGGGTTCAGTGAACTCTCACGTGGTATTAGAGTAAAACCCCAAGGGGAAGGGGATTGCTGTCTGAAAAGTGTTTAGGAAACAGCAAGTTTAAGGCTGGTTTTAGACTTGGAACCACCACTGGCTGAGTTGGACTCGCCAAAGACGTACCAGGTACGTGGTTTCTTGGTTTACGAAAACCAAGGCCTTGAGGCGGACGTGCTCAATGTGAGAGGGGACCTCCGGAGGTAAAAACAAGTCAAAAGGGAAAAGATAACTGTACCACGAGAGCGAGAGACAGAGAGAGAGAGAGAGAGAGAGAGAGAGAGAGAGAGAGAGAGAGAGAGAGAGAGAGAGAGAGAGAGAGAGAGAGAGAGAGAGCTGAACACTTTTCCAGTTACACTAAAAATGGGCTCCAGCAAGAGCAAACAAAGGGGAATCCACACAAAATTTGGAATGGCCAACCAAAATTACAATACATGCTAAATAAGTACCGCCCAGAATGTGTAAAGCAGTTAGAATTGTGGATTAAGGAATGTGGTTTTCCGGAGGGAGGAAGTTTTAGTAAAAAAACAGCTGGAAATATTAAGGTTGAGGTAGGAGGAGAGAGAGAAGGAGAAAAGGGACGGAAAGATCGAAGCTATGAATTGGAGTGCTTCTTGTATGTGGAAGGTTGAGGCTGATATCAGAGAAAGGAATTCTCAAGTAAAGGATAGATCAAATACACGTACAACCACCAGTGCCCATGTGGGAAACAACCTAACGAAGCTGTACAGTGTCTTAAATCTGTTTCAGACCCTGACCTTGATGACTTCCCTCCGAGACCTGCCGCCCCCCCCCACCACCACCACGAGATCCGCCTGGTGAAAGTTCCACGTCCGCGACCACCGCCTCAGGGCCTGCTAGATCACCGAGAGCACACCATACCCGCAACAGACCGAAGCAAGAAGGCCAAAAGAAGGACGACCACTCCAAGGTGGAAAGGCATCCAAGGATTGTCCGTGATCACCCCCCGACAGATGATGAGTCCGTGAGGGTACTGGTGAACGATCATCTAACCAGGTCGTTCTGCAAGACTCAATGGTTGAAGTTACAGGTCCAGAAGGGTGCCCAGTGTTGGCCCACCAGCCATGGACCATGAAGGATCTGGAAAGTGCCTGTGGGCAGTTGCCTGACCCACACGAGGTTGGAGCTAATAAGAAGTGACAAAGTTCTGTGCTGAGTTCCGTCACACGTCACAAGAGATGAGAGGTCTCCTGGGATGAAAACTAGGTGCCAATGTCACCAAACACAAGTATACCTGGCCAGCTGCAAACGTCCATGCCAGAGCAGCCAACCCACAAGTGGAAGAGAAGGGAGACTTTAATGCTTTTGTTACAGTGCTGGCAACCGCCTGGAGGGAGGCATTCCCAGTGTGAATGGACATGACCAAAACAGCAATGTGAAAACAATGGGAATGTGAGAGAGTGTCCCAGTACCTCACTGAAGTCCATAACACCCATAGTGCACTGAGACGAGATGAGGACATAACGACGGCAGAAATCACACTGTATGAGGCACACCTGAGGAACAGCTTCATCAATGGAAAGAAGGAAGAAATAGTGAAAAAGGTAAAAGACCTGGGACACGGAAAAGCTGAATTTGATAGAACAACATGCAATACATGCTGAAATATGGCTTACCCAAGAGAAGGATAATCAGAAACTAAAGATGGAACAGCAAACACATAAAGCTCAGCTTACTCTGGTGTAAATGGTCACCCAGCTGTTGGAGGGAGGTGCTGCAGGAAGAGAGAGAGGCGGAGGGGTGGTCACGGAAGAGGAAGAGGTCACAAAAGAGGCACTGATAGAGGGAGATCTGGTGGGTGATTTGTTTGCAGAGCAATGGACCACTGGGTGAGATGGTGCCCACACAGACAGCCTCACTCGGCCCTAGAGGTGGGACATGAGGGTGACTAACAGGGGAAGGCTGAGGTGGAGGTGGGCAGCCCACAAGGTACAGGTAAGCCTCTTTCCTTTATGCTTGGCAACGAAGACTCGCTTATGCTAATCTCTTCTACTAACCTTTCACACACTGAGACATATCACACCTCAATATTCAGCACTGAGATTGCATAGTGTGGACAGTATGTCCTATATCACAATGATGTGTATAAGCCGATGCCCACCTCTATGTTATATATGAAAGTACATCAGTTACCTTTTTGGTAGATGCAGGGCCACATACTCAATCCTTACATTAGGCCCGTTTAGACAATCGACACAAATAAAGATGAGTGAAAGGTTCCTGAACACAATGGGTGCATCAGGAGTCATGATGCGGGAGAGATTTTCTGCACCTCTAGTAAAAGGGAAACATTCCAATTCTCCTTCTTGTTATCGGAATTTTCTCCTTTAAATTTGATGGGCTGGGATCTCATACTGAGACTGGGATTGGATTTGATCAGTACTCCGACAGGCTTGTAGATAATTCAAAGAAACGATTTACCCAGTGCAGGCTGTAAAATATGACCTACGACCCCTGATGTATGTCTATGAGTGGCTATTAATACAGAGAGCGATAAGTTCAGTGAGCAATTCCCTCGCCCTGGAAGCAAGTAATTATATTAATCCTATTTAACACCAATTTTCTTGCTGGAGACATGCTGCACTGCACAGCACACATACATAACGTTGGCCCTGACGAACCACATGAGAAGGATTGGTTCAGGAGATTGGTGAAACCAGATCAGTTGTTATTGTGGGAATTTTATTGGAACTTATCTAAAGTATCTGTGACGGCAAGTAGACCCTATCTTGTTGATGTGGAAGGTTCTGGTCTCATGTGTCACTGGCAAAGGCGTCTAGTGACAGGTGGTAGGATTTAGGAGCATGGGTGCTAAAGGCACAAAGAATGAAAGGTTGGGTCTTCAGGGATGATGTGGGTATCTAGTTAAATGCAGATATGCGGACATATAAGAAGAAATTAAATTGGCTAACTCAGGCAGATAGGACAGTCCAGGTAATGCCCGCTAGCCCTGAGAAGCCTCGGGGGATAGCCTGGCTTTTCCCGAAGATAGAAGTCTCAAACCCAAGATTAAAAATGGTCCCTACTGTGCTGTGGACAAAGGGCAAACATGATGTGGGGCTCATATGGGGCTGTGAGCCCATAAGGATAACCCCGAAGTCTGAGGATCGTCCTTGCAGAGCACAATATCTGTTAAAAACCCGAAGCCATAGAAGGAATTACTCCAGTCTTTGAATCCCTCCTAAAAGCTGAAGTGATAATCCTTTGTGTAAACTCACCGGTGAGAACCCCCATTTATCCGTTCAAAAAGACAAACATTCCCGGTGAACCGGAGGAATGGAGATTTGTTCAAGACCTGCTGTCAATGACGCTGTTGTTCCATGTGCCTCAAATATTCACAATCCCTATACTATATTGGCTCAAATTCCACCGGAATGGAAATGGTTCCCTGTTGTGGATTTAACAAATGCCTCCTTTAGTGTACCGGTACACCCAGAGAGTCAATTCTGGTTCGCTTTTTCATTCAAAGGGAAATCATATCCCTTCACGCGAGGTTACTGTGAGTCTCCCACCATATATAATGTGGCTCTATGCAGGAGTCTGGAGACTCTTGTTCAAACCCCGGGGTCAGTGCTGCTGCAGGATGGAGATGATTGCTTGACTGTGGCACCAACAAAGGAACAATGTGGAAGGAGACCTTTGCGTTACTCTGCCATTGAGTGCGGGAAGGGCACAAAAGCAGTCTCACAAAGCTACAATTTGTGCAACAGCAGGTGAAGTTCTTAGGTCACCTAATATCTGAATAAGGGAAGGCTATTGGTCAAGACAGAGGTCAAGCAATCCAGCAAATTCCAAAGCCTCATACGAAGAGACAATTGCTCTCCTTTTTGGGTATATGCTCCTACTGTAGGATGTTTATCGCACATTACACAACCCTTGAGGCTCATTAAGTGACATAGCCCATGGAAAAGGGTTGCAGAACCGGAGTCCATTACAGTGGACCCAGAGGCCGAGACTGCCTTTGCTGAATTAAAAAGGGGCTCTCCAAACTACACCTACACTGGGGATTCTGAACCCAAACCAGCCTTTTGTACAAACGGTTGATGATTAGCGTGGCTACATGACATCTGTGCTGTTCCAGGATCATTGGGGAAGATTGAGGCCGGTAGCATATTTTTCAGCTAAACTTGACCCTGTAGTGGCAGGATTGTCTCAATGCCTGTGAGCTGTGGCCGCAGCTGAAAAGGCTGTTGGAGCATCCAGGGATATAGTCGGCTGTGGTGAATTAACCCTTCTGGTCCCACATGCAGGATCCTGACTGCTTTACGAGCAAAGGACGCACACATGTCAGCAGCACGTTGGCTCCGATACAATACTGTGTTATTGGAGACGCCTAACATTATAATAAAGCGATGTAACGCCCTTAACCCTGCTCGCCTTCTCCCCACAGAAGGAGACAGAGACCCACATGATTCTGTTGCTGTAAGTAATGAAATTTGCAGCCCTAGATCAGATTTGCAGGATTGACCATGTCAGAATTCAGATATGGAGATTTTTGTGGATGGGTCAGCATTCAGGAGCAAGGGGACAGGCCAGAATTGTGTTGGGTATGATGCAGTGACTATGTACGAGGTAGTCAAAGTGGGATCACTCCCTTCTCATCTGTCAGTGCCAGCAGCGGAGCTGATTGCCTTGACTGAGGCCTGTAAGTTGGCTGAGGGAAGGACAGTGAATATTTACACCGATAGCAGATATGCCTTTAGGGTTGTACATGATTTCGGAACCCTGTGAAAGCACAGGGGATTCTTGGCCTCTACCAGAAAGCCCATCACACACCGCGACCTGATTTCCGGCCTCCTGGAAGCAGTCCCGTTGCCTAAATCAATCACTGTGTGTAAGTGTGAAGCTCACACAAAAAATAATGATCTTATTTCCCAAGGCAATGCGAGGGCAGACTCAGCAGCAAGAACGGCAGCCCAGCAGCTGCCAACTGAACAGATTGACATGTGTATGGCGAAGAGGTGGCTTGGACCGTTTCAAGTGCTCCTCACAACACAGACAGCAGGTAAGATCGCAGAAAGCCAAGTGGATACACACCAGCCTTTACAAGCGTGTAGCTGAGCCCGAGGAGATATCGGACAGCACCAGAACCAATTAAGTGCAAGTAGTGATAAGAAGCCTCATACGGTAATGGAGCTGCCGCAGCTCACACATGGGCTGTGTACAGGGCACACCAGAGGAGGGAAGATACCACCACAAAGCTGTGTTTCGGGTAGGTGGTATCTGAGGAATGGCCTTGTGTTTCCTAAACTTTTTTTGATGTATAACTATTACGGCTCTGTATTTCTTTGTAGTTGTTGCTGTAGTTGGGCTTGATGTCATAAAATGACAAAAAGGGGGAAAATGAAATGGGAAATTATCCATTTACTGTGAAATTAATTATCCATTTGCTGCTAAATTTAAAGAGAATGCTTTTCTTTAATTCAATGCTGTACTGATCTTTGTAAACGATGCTTTGATGAAGGGTTGCAGTCAGCTAACTCTGTGTGAATTCTGTAAACATTATACTTGACCTTGCGATAGTCGAACTCAGCGAAGGCTGAAGAACCATTATGTCTGCAAGACGAGGGAGTTGCCCTTGAGAGTGTGATAAGGAACATTATATGGCAAGCATCTGTACAATGTTTCAGTGCTCTTTGTATTAAGGCATCTGGCGTAGCGTAGTGAGTCAATCCTGCAGGATTCAAAATAAAGACCTTTCGTTGCTCCTGCTAATAGTTGAGTAGTTTTAATTTCCACGACAATGACCCTTGATTGTATTTTATTTGAGAAAATCTACAGCACCATCTTCATTGATCTGCTCTGATACTAGCTTAATAAACTGACCTTTCTTGTCGATACATGTGTTTTCCATTTGCGTCTCTATTCTAGTTGCTTTGTGTAAATACAATATTTCTGAGGAACAGATTATTCTCCCCAAATGGTGGACTCTAGAAGTCTCCTCAATATTTTAATTATATTCTATTGGCTGTTCTTTATTACAGGGTTTGTCTCTTCTTTTATGAAAAGAGATGATAATTGAAAACTCTTCAGTCCTCTGACTACATTTCCATATCTATGGAGCGTTAAATAGTTAAGATCAATCACTTTGCTGTTGTGTCCATTCCTCAGAAACACTCAGACATCCCATCCAGACTGAGCAAATGTATTAATTTACCATGGTACAAAACAAATTGGTTTGAATGGGGTTAAGTGAACCTGCTCGTTCAGTGATTGTAGTTAATGTCAGTTTCCATGCATCAAATTATTTCACTAAAAGGTTTACTTCCTATGAATAAGGGGGTCTTACAATATTATCACATAGTATCCGTAGGAACTTCACTTGCAGCACTACCCAGGAACAACAGTTCAAGAGTGATGGAGAGAAGAGATCAGAGTCTGAGAACAATGCACTGGAGTGTTCCAACAATGGACCAGAATATGGGAACAATAGACTGGAATGTTCCAAAACTGACCAGGGGTTTACATTTGGGTCTTCACAATCTTCCTCAAGATTGGGTGGACCTTAAGTGTGCTTTGGTTGATTCAAGCTGATTTCTATCTTCTCCTCACTATTATTCCTGGTTAGTCTTTCTATCTGACTATGAATTCAATAATCTTTGTTGAACTAACTTACTGTCCTCATAATTTAAATACTGAAAAAAGGAAGCTGTTGCCATGACTTCTGTCCACAAACTCCATTCCTAACCAAACAATTTTAATGCCAATATCTGAAGTGGAATCAAACTGCGTATAACTCCAACATGTACTTCGGCTCGAAGCTGATATCTATTTCCATATTCTCTCCAGCATCAATCCTGTTCACTATCAACTCCGCAATATCTCAGGTCTACCATTTTGTCTCATTCTACCTGCTGAATAAACCATCATCTGCACCTTTGTTATATCCAGATTCAACTGTTCCTATTCTCTTCCTGCCACAAATAATTATACCAGAAATGGTTCTGTTCGTCGAGTTGGGAATTTGTGTTACAGACTTTTCGTCCCCTGTCTAGGTGACATCCTCAGTGCTTGGGAGCCTCCTGTGAAACACTTCTGTGATCTTTCCTCCGGCATTTGTAGTGGTTTGAATTTGCTGCTTCCGGTTGTCAGTTCCAGCTGTCCGCTGCATTGGCCGGTATATTGGGTCCAGGTCGATGTACTTATTGATTGAATCTGTGGATGAGTGCCATGCCTCTAGGAATTCCTTGTCTGTTCTCTTTTTGGCTTGTCCTATAATAGTAGTTATACTGACAACCGCAAGCGGCAGATTCAAACCACTACAAATGCCGGAGGAAAGATCACAGAAGTGTTTCACAGGAGGCTCCCAAGCACTGAGGATGTCACCTAGACAGGGGACGAAACGTCTGTAACACAAATTCCCAGCTCGGCGAACAGAACCACAACAACGATCATCCGAGCTACAAATCTTCTCACAAACTTTGACCAGAAATATTGTGTGTTCTCCCTGAAAGGTGCTGACTTCAGGAGAGTCAGTGGAATTGTGATAATATCACTAAACTTGCAATCAGAGCCCCAGGCTATTACTGTGGATAGTCAGAGCCTTTTTTTCCCAGGATACTAATCTCAATAACAAGGGGACATAGTTTTAAGGTAAGAAGGGAAAGTTTAAAGGAGATGTGAGACAGCTTTTTTACACCGATGGTGATAAGTACCTGAAATGTGCTTTTGAAAGGTAATGGTGGAGGTGGATACAATAGCAATTTCTTGAATAGGTAGGGAATCAAGGGATATGGACCATGAAAAGATAAATGGTTTTTCATTTGGAAAGGCATCAAGTGTGAACACAGTCTTGGTGGGCTGAAGGGCCTGTTCCTGTGCTGTACTCTTCGTTATTCATTACTCTCTGTTTCCTCTATAGTTTAGATTAGATTAGATTACTTACAGTGTGGAAACAGGCCCTTCAGCCCAACAAGTCCACACCGACCCATTCCCCTACATTTACCCCTTCACCTGTTTGAGGTTTGGGAGTTCTTTAAAGACGAGCAACAACTGTCAATTTCCGAGCGCCGTCCTACAACTCATCCGCTTTATCCTCAATTACAATGTCTTCACCTTTGACAACAGGTTCTTCATCCAGACACACGGTTCAATCACGGGGACCAAATTTGCACCCCAATATGCCAACATCTTTAGGCACATGTCTGAACAAGACTTCTTCTTTACGCAGGACCTCCAACCAACACTATACACCAGGTACATCAACGACATTTTCTTCCTCTGGACCCATGGCGAGGAGTCACTGATAAAACTACACAGTGATATCAACAAGTTTTATCCCACTATCAAACTCAAAATGGACGACTCTCTATTGTCTCATTCTTGGACAACTGTATCTCCATCAAGGATGGGCACCTCACTCTACCGCAAACCCACAGATAACCTCACAATGCTCCACTTCTCCACCTTCCACCCAAAACATATTAAAACAGCCAGACCCTATGGACAAGCCCTACGCATACACAGAATATGTTCAGATGAGGAGGAGTTGTTTAAAAGAGTTAAATCATCTCCTTGGTAAACTGTGCAGTATGTTCTAAGTGCTGAATACAAGTTACTATGCAACTCTTTAGAGGGGCTGAATGGTTTATTCCTGTGCCTCAGTAATAGCCTTGAGAAATTCTGTCAGAGACGTGTTGTGTGACATTACACGGAAGGTAGGAGCACCAGTTGGCCATTCGGTCTCTGATTCACCATTCAGACAGATCAGAGCTGATCTGAATGTGGCTGAACCCCCTGTCCATCTCTGTCTCCAATAATCACGGGCTCCCTTTACTATCAAGGAGCTACTGAGCTCAGCCTTGAATATCTTCACTGCTCCCTGCAGATGAGAATGCCACAGTTAGCACATCCCTCAGGACAAAGGAGCATCCTCATCTCAATCTGAAATGGGAGCACCCTTACATTTAAAGTGATTGCCCTTGGACCAAATCACCTCCTATTTGTGACATGATGCACAACAAATCAAAACAGACGTAGACCATTCAACCCCCTCAAACCTGGCCCCCATAAGCACTGGCTGTCTAGTTGATCAAATATCTATCAAATTCAGCCTTCAATGCTCTCTGGGCAACACATTATCAGATATATCCTTATCTCAGTCTGAAATGGAAGAGGCTACATTTTCAAACATTCTCCAGTTCCCCTCGTTCGACACAACCTCATGTGGGGAGCCATCCTCTCAGCATCCAGCCTGTGAAGTCCTCTCAGGGTCAGTTATGTCTCAATATGATCATGTCTGTTTCTGCTGAACTTCAAAGGGTATACATTCCAAACTGCGCATGGGATGAACTCGTCATCCCAGGAATCAACCGAGTGAGCTGTGTCCATACACTTTCTCATGTAATTAAATTCTTTCTGAGGCAAGGAGATAAAAACAGTCTCATACAGTTTTCCAGCTGCGATCTCAGTAAAACTGGGAACAGCTACAGCAACGCTTCCTTCATGGGTGACTCCTTGCAAGAAACACTAAAATTGTGACAAGAGCTAGAGGGCACTTGTTGTTTTCTCTGAAATTAGGCAACTTTGATTGGCTACAGAGATGAAGAGATTTTTCTCCTTTTCTCAATGTGCTGTGAGGCATAGAGTTACAGAATAGAATCCTTACAGTGCACAAGATGCCATGTTGCCCCTCAAGTTTGCACTGACCTCAAGCCCAGCACCCCATCCTATCCCTGCATTTCCCAGAGCTAATCCAATGAACCTGCACAATCCTGGTCACTCGAGGACAAATGTACCATGGTCAATCATATAACCTGCACATTTTCGGACTGGAGTACTGAGTAGAAACCCATGCAGACACAGGGAGAATGTGCATACTCCACACAGACTGGTGACCCAGACTGGAATCAAGACCATG
Source organism: Chiloscyllium punctatum (assembly GCF_047496795.1). NCBI lineage: Eukaryota > Metazoa > Chordata > Chondrichthyes > Orectolobiformes > Hemiscylliidae > Chiloscyllium > Chiloscyllium punctatum. The sequence continues at coordinate 44,238,755 of NC_092766.1, forward strand.
TCCCTGGCGCTGTGAGGCAGCAGTACTAACCATTAAGGTACTGTAACCTTACCTCCAAATTAATGTATAATTTGTTTGCTTGCCTTCCTCACAGTTAATGTAGTGATGATCTTCATGCTGCTTGATAAAGACAGTGGATTGTCTCGATGTGATACCCATTACTTGGTGGCCATGGGAGTGGCAGGTCGACTGGTCGTTATTCTCAACCTGATCCTGAGACACATTCGGAATGTTTATTGAAAACACCACAGTTTCCTCTTGGGCGTCCCGATGTGTAATATTTATGCTGTAATGCTTTATATCTGGGCGGACGGTCCTGTCTGGTTTGCCATCACTTTCACCTGTGATTGATTTGTGGCCATTTGTTGCCAGAAGCTGAATTTAAATATTCCAGTTAGGAAACTGACCTGGGAACAGCGACTGTGCTGAGCTGTTTAAAGAACATCTTCTGGTATTTTATTCTCCCAGCTCAGTATTGGCTGGAGAACACCCCCTGTCTTTGTGATATAACAATCGGTGTTTATTACTCCTGAGTCTGGGTCATAATCGAGTTCTTCCACCACATTCTAACCCGACTTTCCAATTTCCCCTGATTCTGCTGCTCAATGTTTTCATCATCAGACACATGTTAATGTCCAGCAGAGCCCACAGGAGACCAGTGGAGAGTCTCACAGAGACACCGAAATGCAAAGCTGAAGTAAATCTATCTTGTTACTGTTCGTGTTAACAATGTATTCAAGATGGAGCCAAATGTTTGTGATAGGGTATTGGTCTACGTATCAACATGAATTGTGCTGGAATTGGGATTCATGATGCAGTTTCTCAGTTGCTGCATGTTATTTTTGCCTTTACCCTGACAAAGTTCAGGCAGCAACTGAAGAAGGTGCTGAAATATGCCTTCACTCTAATCAATGAGTGAATCAATTAAATTCATTTGGTGTGTACTTATTGGGCCGAACGGCCTGTTTCCGCACTGTAGGGATTCTATGAGGACAGAGATGTGTCAGTGTTGGACTGGCCAAAGTTAAAAATCACACAACACCTGGTTATAGTCCAACTGGTTTATTTGGAAGTATATTAGCTTTCGAGAGCTTCATTGGGTAGTTCGTGGGGCAAGATCATGGAACACAGAATTTACTATAAATTCGGTGTCGTGTGATCCTGCCCCACTCCCTACCTGATGGAGGAGCAGCTTCCAGTCAGTCCAGGTTTTTCTCATTTTAATTCAAATTCACAGCAATGAAGCAGCCTATTACAATGGTAACAGACTGAGGATAGGTGACTGAGGTGTCAGTGGGGGAACACTTTGGGGCCAGTGACCAAAGTTTGATTAATTTTAAAGTAGCAATGGTTTTGCGTGTGGGAAATCATGTCACACAAACCTGACTGATTGTTTTGAAGAAGTAACAAAGAGGATTGATGAGGGCAGAGCGGTGAACGGGATCCGTATGTACTTCCGTAAGGTGTTTAACAAGGTTTCCCATGGGATACTGGTTAGCAAGGTTACATCATATGGAATACAGGGAGAAATAGCCATTTGAATTGTCTCGAAGGCAAGAGGTGGTGGTGTAAGGTTGCTTTTCAGTCTGGACGCCTAAGCCCACTTACGTGCTCCAAGGATCGGTGTTGAGTCCACTGCTTTTCATCATTTATATACATGATTTGGATGCAAACGTAGGAGGTATAGTAAGTAAGTTTGCAGGGGGCAACAAAATTGGGGGTGCAGTGGACAGTGAAGAAGGTTACCTCAGAGTACAATGGGATCTTGATCAAATGGGCCAATGGGCCGAGCAGTGTCTGTTGGAGTTTAATTTAGATAAATACGAGGTGCTGCATTTTGGAAAAGCAAATCAGAGCACGTCATATCCACTTAAAGGTAAGGGTGTGTTGCTGAACAAAGAGACATTGGAGTGCAGGTTCATAGTTCTTTGTAAGTAGAGTTGCAGGCAGATAGGATCGTGAAGAAGGCATTTGGCATGCTTTCCTTTATTGGTCAGATGATTGAGTATCGGAATTAGGAGGTCATGTTGTGGCTATACAGGACATTGGTTAGGCCACGTGCAATTCTGGTCTCCTTCCAAACGAAGAATGTAGTGAATCTTGAAAGGGTTCAGAAAATATTTACAAAGATATTGCCAGGGTGGAGGATTTGAGCTGTAGGGAGAGACTGAAATAGGCTGGGGCTGTTTTCCCTGGAGTGTTGGAGGCTTCTCAAGTTTCATAAAATCATGAGGGGCATGGATCGGACAAAGTCTTTTCCCTGGGGTGAGAGAGTCCCAAATTGGAGGGCATAGGCTTAGAGTGAAAGGGAAAGATATAAAATGGACCAAAGGAGACAACTATTTCACATAGAGGATGGTGTGTGTATGGAATGAGCTACCAGAGGAAGTAGTGGAGATTGGTGCAATTGCAGCATTTAAAAGGCATCTGGACGGGTATATGAATAGTAAAGTTTAGAGGGATACAGGCCAGGTGTTGGCAAAAGAGACTAGATTAGGTTAGGATATCTGGTTGGCATGAATGAGGTGGACCAAAGGGCTTGTTTCCATGCTGTACATCTCTATGACTAAGTGCAGTATATCAAAGCATTCAGGGCTCCCTTAGTGACAACAAGGGAGTATTTGCACTGTGGTGCTATTTACACTCTAAATCTACACATCTGTACATGGCAAACACCTCAACGTACAGAGACCAGGAGGGCAATCTGTCAAGACTTGAATTCTCTAACCAGAGACGGTGAGAACGAGAACATTTCTGGGTGGCATGGTAGATGGATGTCGCTTCACAAATCAAAATACGTGTATCCTTCAGTTCCTTTGTTTAAAAAAAACTTCCTCATTTAAACTGACTAACAGTTCCAGAATCCACTGTCGTTTGTGGAAGAGAGTTCCAAACCTCTCCCATCCTTTGTGTATAGATGTGCATCCTAACATTTCTCCCGAACGCTCTGGCTCTCATTCTCAGACTGTGCCCCCTCGTTAGAGAATTGCCAGCCAATGGAAATCATTTATCTTTTTCTGTTAATGTCTTGGAGGACTTCACTCAGATCAGCCCTTAACCTTCAAGATCCTTGTGAACACAGGCTTCGTTTGTATATCAAAAAACAGAAATTGATCAGCAGGTCTGGCAAGCATCTGTGAGAGAGAAAGTAGAGTAAATGTTTCAAGTCCGGAGACCCTTCTTCAGAACTAAGTTGCATGATTTCTCTTCATACCTTCAGAACATATGAAACCAGAACAGATGAGAGAATACTGAAGTCAGGACATTCTGCAGCAGCAGTGACTTTGGGAGTCTCTGTCAATGGAAAATTGTACCATGAATGCTGCTCATTGGATTGTTATCACTGTTCTGGGGTCTGGATATGGCTGACCAGTCAATTAGATGGTGACGTTGTTGTTCAAAATGTAAAACCAGAGAGCAGATCAACAGCAGATTAAACCAAGTCCAAAATGTCTTTATGCCACACCAGGAACACCAATAATAACAAGGATGGTGTTGAATACCTTCTCCACCTGCTGAGTTGGTGGATGCATGTTTCCATGTGAGGTGGTCTGTCCCTTCAGGCAGCTGACAAGCTCCTTGTTTGAAATTCTGGGCTGATGCATTCCCAGAGATGCTGCCTTATACTGTCTGAAAGCTCCTTTGGGAGATTGACACGACAGCATTGCTCAGCTTTGTGTCAAAACTCTGACAATGAACAAACTCATTACAATAACAAGTTTAATCCCAATTATGAAGGAGTGTTGCTGTTTAGTATATCATAATGAAATAACAAAAAACAGAACCTGGGATCTCTCAGCAATAATGCTGCCCACTCAAATACCATGAGCCCCATCACGAGATCACAAATAATTTCAACCAATGCTGCATCGAGCCAGTTTATTCCATGTATGAAAATATATCTCAGAGCTGTTCTTCTGTTCTCTATAGCAGGAGCTGCCCTCTTTAAACAAGAGCATTTCACTCACTGATTGAAATGTGATTCTTCATACACACTGAATGTGTGCATTACTGCTGAGGTCAGCATTTATTCCCCATCCCTAATTGTCCAGGTTCTGGAGGAACATGAAGGGCTTTCCTGGTGGAAGGGGATTGAGTGAACAAGATGGGCTTCCAACAATGGAGGCATTACTGATGTCACTCTTATTGTCATTCTTCATCCTTCCCAAAGGGGCAACTAGGGAGGAGTAATAAACACTGGCCCAGCCAGTGATGCCCACATCTCATCAATGGATAAGAATAAAGTGATAACCCTGGAGGTTCCATCTACCTTATAGCCCTGGTCTGTATTCATCAGGATCATACCCATGTGTGGGGATAGGTGCCTTTTCCAAACTACAATCATAGCCAACAGTATCCCGAGATATATCATGGGGAGTGCAGTTAGGACCACAGCTTGATGTGAGAGGAGCCGAATTCATGGACGACAGGCTATGGGCATGTGATCATATGGCCTGTTCCTTCACATGTACTTAAGGGTGGTCCCTGTCAATGTCCCCTCTATCTCCACAGTATGTGGGAGGAAGATATGATAAGCCATCTAAATACATTTTTTTATATAATTCCGTTAATTTGGACATCATCCTAACTTCGTCACTTGGGATAATTGGAATCCCGAGCACTGAGAGTGCCCTTGCATTTGCCATTAAACCAGCCCTTGGTGAGCTGCTGTAATTGGGGTGGATGGTGGCTCAGTGGTCAGCATTGCTGCCTTACAGCACCAGCGACATGGCTTCATTTCCAGCCTTGGGCGACTGTCTGTGTGGAGTTTGCACATTCTCCCCGTGTCTGCGGGGGTCTCCACCCACAGGCCAATGATGTGCAGGTTAGGTGAATTGGCCATGCTAAATTGCCCACAGTGATAGGTGCTTTGTCAAGGGTAAATATAGGGTGGGGAAATGGGTCTGAGTGGGTTCCTTTTCAGTGGGCCGGAATGGACTTGTTGGGCTGAAGAGCCTGTTTCCATATTCTAGGGAATGTAATTTAAACTGACAGTGAGAGATATTGGGGTGGGTCTTCTCCTGGAACAAATGTTTACACTGTTACTTACAAATTTGCTGTTGGGCTTTCCCTTGGCTGGCCCGTCTGAACTCCTCCCTCATCCTGTTCCTGCAGATACTGCACAGGGTGTCCCAGCAATAATGACGGTGGGCAACAAAACTGCATTCTGTGCTGGATCTACAGCACAGAGACCCAGAGATGGAGAGCAGGAGGAAGTCTGTGATTTTGCTCCTCACCATGTCTTGGAGCTTCATCCTCCTGTTGTTCTTGTATGTTTTAAGTTTCTTACATTATATTATTCAAGGAGTCCAGCCTGAAGATGACTTGCTTTTCCTGCATAACTTCACAAAACTTGGTTATATGCTGCAGACCCTAAGTTGGTGCACAAACAGGTTCATTTATGCGGCAACATTATCTCAGTACAGAGTCAAGATCACTAACACAGCACAGTAGCGAGTTACACAAATTCCTTGCATAATGAATAAATAAAACTCCTCAGTTAAGCCACAGGAGGGTCCTGTTGTTCCCGACATGAAACAATTTTTCAAATTCATTCATGGGATGTTGGCGTCACTGCCCAGGCCCAGCATTTATTACCCATCCCTAGTTGGCCCTTGAGAAGTTGGTGGTGAACTGCCTTCTTGAACTGCTATTGTCCATGTAGGTCAACCCATAACGTTGTTCGGGAAGGAATTCCAGGAATTTGACACAGGGATATATTTCCACTTCAAGATGGTGAGAATCTTGGAAGGCAATTTACACGATATTGTGTTCCCATGTATTTGTTGCCATTATCCGAAATGGAAGTGGCTGTGGGTTTGGAAGGTGCTGTCTGAGGATCTTTGGTGTATATCTGCACTGCATTTGTAGGTGGTACAAACTGCTGCTACTGAGCATCTTTGGTGGAGGGAGTGGATATTTGTGGTTGAGGTGCCAATCAAGCAGGTTGCTTTGTCCTGGATGGTGTCAAGTTTCTTGAGTGTTTATTGGAGCTGCATTCATACAGGCAAGTGGAGCATATTCCATCACATCCTACAGAGAGTCCTTATCCCAGTGTAGAGGCAGGTTTGAGCTGGGAACCGGCAGATTCCCCAATTTAGCATAATCCAAAGGAATTGTCGAGGAAAGTGGAATTTCCTACTGGGTAAGTCCTATCAGCTTGGAACCCTCTAAGTGTCCATCAAAAATCAAATTCTTCAGCCGGTACTGATACAGTTAAACAGACGAGTTAATCTGTAAATACTCCACGTCAACCAATCCTTTTCTAATGTCCTAAATAGCGATCTATGAGCTGTTTTGAAGTGAGAAATCATGGTAGGTGATTACATGAAATTATCAGAACCCACTCACCAAAGAAATGGCTGGCCTCGGTTTTTCAGCATCAAGCTTTCAGTTTCTTTGGGCTGCTTATCCATTTCAGTCTCATCTGAAATTTCCTGCCATTGATTACGATGCAGAGATCGAACCTCTCTTTTAATTAAACCAAACACCCAGAGAGTCTTGGTTCACTCTGTAATCTGTTAAAGTAATAAGGACAACGAACTCTAAAATTCCAATACATTAAGAAAATTATAATTATTTACTTAAAATAATAGTGAACACTAAACAACAACTGTTCACAAATCCAAGTCCCCTTCTTTTACCGACTTATTATCTGACTCCAACTCCACAAAAGTACACTGTTCCAATTATTAAACTGGACACTTATTAAGTATTGCTTTAACTTAATCTCAAGACCAAACAGGTTCCTCTGAATTCAATCCTCTGGCTGCTGATCTCGCTGGGCCATCTTGTTTCTTTTTTTTAATGTGAGAAGGTTTCACATAAAAAGGTACTTTGGTTAAAATTGTTTTCTAATTTATTTGAGAGGAAGATGTGAGATGGCCATTTAGCTCTTGGGCTCGACAGCAGTTGTTCGCTATTTGATGGCAGTTGCTCTCCCTCATACTTTCAAAACACCGGGTTTATATAACACCCACGACTCAATAAACTCTTATAATCAGTTTCAAGGTATCAAAACGATCAAACCAAATGCCATTGGTTTCTGGTATCCTGGGCACAACTTAAACTAATTGGGTAAATTGGAATCGTGGTCAAAACAGCAGCCAAACCTCAAGTAATTGGAACATGCATCTATTTTGGAACAGCTGATCTCTCAGATGGCAGGTGTTGCTGTGCTTAAATTCAAAAAGCACTTTCGATCTTCCAGCCAACATACACTCTATTGGCTTTGGAACAATGTGGATTCGTTGGTTACAGTTCCAGATACAGACTGTACATCCAATTGTACTGTTACCAAAAAACCAGATTCACCAACACTGCAGTCACCCCTCTCCCCCCGACTGATCCCTACCCAACACTGTAATCACCCCCTCTCTGACTGATCCCTACCCAACACTGCAATCACACCCTCCTTGGCTGATCCCTACCCAACACTGCAAATACCCCCTCCCTGAATGATCCCTACCCAACACTGCAATCTCCCCCTCCCTGACTGATCACTACCCAACACTGCAATCTCCCCCTCCCTGACTGATCCCTACCCAACACTGCAAATACCCCCTCCCTGACTGATCCCTACCCAACACTGCAATCTCCCCCTCCCTGACTGATCACTAACCAACACTGTAATCTCCCCCTCCCTGACTGATCCCTACCCAATACTGCAATCATTCCTTCTCTGATTAATTCCCAGACAACACTGCAATCACCAAATCCATGTCTGGAACCGATCCAAAACTGTAATCTCCCCCTCCCTGACTAATCCCTATTCGACATTGCAATAGCCCCCTCCCTGAGTATCCCTAACCCAACACTGAAATCACCCCCTCCCTGACTGATCCCTATCCAACACTGCACTCACCCTTCCCTAAATGATCCCTACCCAACACTGCAATCTCCCCCCCGACTGATCCCTACCCAATACTGCAATCTCCCCCTCCCTGACAGATCCCTACCCAACACTGCAATCACACCCTCCCTGACTAATCCCTACCCAACACTGCAATCACCCACTCCCTGACTGATCCCGACCCAACACTGCAATCTCCCCCTCCCTGACTGATCCCACCCCAACACTGCACTCACCCCCTCCCTGACTGATCCATACCCAATACTGCACTCACCCCCTCCCTGACTGATCTCTACTCAACACTGCAATCTCCCCCTCCCTGACAGATCCCTACCCAACACTGCAATCTCCCCCTCCCTGACTGATCCCTACCCAACACTGCAATCTCCCCCTCCCTGACTGATCCCTACCCAACAATGCACTCACCCCCTCCCTGACTGATCCATACCCAATACTGCACTCACCCCCTCCCTGACTGATCTCTACTCAACACTGCAATCTCCCCCTCCCTGACTGATCCCTACCCAACACTGCACTCACACCCTCCCCGACTGATCCCTACCCAATACTGCAATCTCCCCCTCCCTGTCTCATCCCTACCCCACACTGCAATCACCCCCTCCCTGACAGATCCCTACCCAACACTGCAATCACCCCCTCCCTGACTAATCCTTACCCAACACTGCAATCTCCCCCTCCCTGACTGATCCCTACCCAACACTATAATCACTGACTCCCTGACTGATCCCTACCCAACACTGCAATCTCCCCCTCCCTGACTGATCCCTAACCAACACTGCAATCACTGACTCCCTGGCTGATCCCTACCCTACACTGCAATCTCCCCTTCCCTGCCTGATCCCTACCCAAAACTGCAATCACCCCCTCCATGACTGATCCCTCCCCAATACTGCAATCTACCCCTCCCTGACTGATCCTGACCCAACACTGCAATCTCCCCCTCCCTGACTGATCCCTACCCAACACTGCAATCTCCCCTCCCTGACTGATCCCTACTCAACACTGCAATCTCCCCCACCCAAGGAAAAAGGAACACCTAGAGAGAAAATAGGACCCTTCAAGGACCAAAGTTGACATGTGTGCGCAGAATCGCAGGAGATCTTTCTCCTCTGTGTTGACCTTGGAGAAAGACATGAAGGCTTGGGAACTTGGGGAAGTTAGTGATGATCTCTTGGTGTCAGACCATATCACAGGAGAGGATGTGTTGAATGCATTAGAATGTATGAAGGTGGATAAATCTCCTGGACCTGACCAAACATATCCAACGGCACCTCAAGAGGCGAGGGAAGTACTTGTGGCGTCCCTGCTGATCTTTTTGCGGGTGAGGTCCTGGACGACTGGAAGACAGCATATGTTATTCAAGAATAGCTGCAAAGATAAACCTGGGAAGTATAGATCAGTAAACCTAACATCTGCGGTAAGTAAGTTACTTGAGAAGATGCTGAGAGATTAGATAGACATGCATTTGGAAATACAACATTTGATTGGGAGTAGTCAGCAAAGCCTTGTGCATGGGAGACCATGCCTCACAAATTTGGCAGCGTTCTTTATTGAAGTGATCAATAAGTTTGACGAGGACAGGCCAGTCCATGTAGACTCTACAGATTTCAGGAAGGCCTTTGATAAGGTTCCACATGATAACTTGCTCTGGAAGGTTAGATCGCATGGAATCCAGGGAGCGTTGGCAAGCTGAGTACACACTTGGCTTGATGGTAGGAAGCAGAGAGTAACAGTCAGACTGGAGGCCTGTGACTAGTGGTGTGCCTCAGCGGTCATAGAATCATAGAATCCCTCCTCTGTGGAAACAGGCCCTTCGGCCCAACAAGACCACTGGCCCTCTGAAGATTATTTCACTCAAATCCATTCCCCTACTTTATTACTCTCCATTTACCCCTGAGTAATGCAACTTACTTACACATCCATGAACATTCTCGGCAATTGAATATGGCCAATTTACTTGACCTGCAGATCTTTGGATTGTGGGAGGAAACCGGTGCACCCAGAGGAAACCCACGCAGACATGGGGAGAACGTACAAACTCAGTTGGTGTGGCATGGTGGCTCAGTGGTTGGCACTGCTGCCTCACAGCGCCAGGGACCCGGGTTCGACCCCAACCTCGGGTGACTGTGTGGAGTTTGCACATTCTCCCTGTGTCTGTGTGGGTTTTCTTTGGGTGTTCTGGTTTCCTCCCCATTCCAAAAATGTGCAGGTCAGATGAAGTGGTCAGGCTAAATTGCCTATATTGCTAGGTGCATTCGTTAAGGGTAAATGTTGGGTCGGGAGAATGTCTCTGGATGGGTTACTCTTCAGCAGGTCGGTGTGGACTTGTTGGGCCAAATGACCTGTTTCCATACTGTAGGAAATCTAACCCGAACAGGATCTAACCCACACAGACCATCCTGTGAGGTTGGAATTGAACCCAGATCCACGGTGCTGTGAGGCAGCAGTGCTAACCACTGAGCCATTGTGCCACTGAGCTGGTCAGTGCTAGGCCCATGGCTGTTTGTTATCTATATCAGTGATTTGGATGAGGATGTTTAAGGCATGATTAGAAAGTTTGCAGATTACACTAAAATAAGTGAGAAAGGTTCTCAGAAATTGCAACAGGGCCTTGATCAGCTGGGAAATTGGGCTGAGAAATGGCAAATGGAGTTTAATACAGACAAGGGCAAGATCTTGCATTTTGGAAAGTCACATCAAGACTGGGGTTTCATGGTGAATGGTAGGGCGTGAAGGAGTGTAGTGGAACAGAGGGACCTTGGATTCCAGGAGCACGGTTCCCCGAACTCAGGGAGACAGGGCAGTGAAGAAGGCTTTTGGCACACTGGGCCCTTCATCAGTCAGGGCATGGAATATCGAAGTTGGGAAGTTCTGTTGTATTTGTGCAGGATGTTGGTGAGGCCGCACTTGGAATATTGTGTTCAGTTTTGCTCACCTTGCTATAGGAATGATGTTATTAAACTGGAAAGAGTGCAGAAGAAACTTACAAGGATGTTGCCAGAACTCAACTAGAGTTATAGAGAGAGGTTGGACAAGCAGGGACATTTTCTTTAGTGTGTAGGAGACTGAAGGGTGTCCTTATAGAGGTGTATAAGATCATGGGAGGCATGGATAGGGTGAATGCACTCAGTCTTTCTCCAAGGCTTGGAGAATCAAGGATGAAAGGGCATCAGTTTAAGGTGAAAGGGAAGATTAAAAGGGAAGCTGAGGGACAATGCTTTTCCCCAGAGGGTGGTACACATACGGAATGAACTACCAGTGCAAGTGGTCGAGGAGGATGCATTTAATAACATTTAAAATGCACTTGGACAAATACATGGAGAGGAAAGTATTGGAAGGATATGGGCCAAGTGCAGGGAAACGGGGTTAGTGTGGATGGACCAGTTTGGGCCAAAGAGCCTGTCTCCATGCTGTCGAACTCTATGAACATACCGAAGTGTCCCATCATCCAGAAGCGTCCAAAGCAACACGAACACGAGCCGGTACAAATGTGAAACAGTCCTGCAGAATTTCACAGGAAGCCAGCCTGGCCTTGCAGTGAACGATTCCTGGTCCAGGAGCTGTGGTGAGATGGCCATAGAGAACTGGGGAAGGAAGCTGGAAAGCTCACTCCACTGCCGATAGCCTAGAGGATCCCTGGCTGGGATAAGGCAGCTGGGATCCGGTCACCCCAAGGAAACCTACAGGTTGTGACAGAGCTAGGTCTCCGACACAATGAGCAGGACAGAAGGTTGCAGGATTCGACTCCAGTTACAATTGGGAAGAGCCCAATCCAGTGAAAGGAGGGTCTCTGGGGATGGGGAGGCAGCCTCAGGTTACATTGACAATCTGGAAGGACAGTGTATGAGCTCCAAGCAGCTGCATGGGTCCTGTACACCTGCAACAGGAGCAAATACAATCCCTAGGGAACCAGGACTCCTCCCAGAATGGGATAATGTGTGGCTTTGGTGTTCTACCTCCCCAGGGAGATAATGACAGGCCCCACTCTGACACATCCACACCCGCTCACAGATGGGGACTCCCACTGCCTGTCTCCCAGGTAACTGCACCTTTTGCCCCCAGCCCTGAGTCACAGCCGAACTCAGATTCCATGAGTCCTGTGGTTACCCAGTGTAAAGCAGCTTATGGTCTCACTCCGTATACAACAGCCATTCCAGGCACCCAGCTGGTGGGCAGCACCAAAAAGGTCCCGTCTCTGGCACGGATACTGACTGACAGTCTGTCATACACAGAGTGGACGCTGAGGAGCAAACCAAATGAATCGCCATGTGCCTTAGTCCAGCAGGCCATTCAGCCCTCCCTGAGGGCCAACAGCTAGGGAGGGGCATCCATGATGAGATGAAGGCAGCGATCCTCACTGCTCGAGGGCAGGATAAGGCATATCCTGCAGAGGCGCTACATAACTGCAGAACAACAACCAGGGGAATGCTCCCCCCTCCCCCCGTCAGCTTCACCCGGAGACTCTGGGTCCAATTTGTCTGGATTTTTGGGGATATGATCTGCACCTCTCTTAGCGATGAGAAACTGGGCCCGACCCTTTGTCTCCCATGTCTCAGAAAGGAGGAGGGACACCTGGGATTCGACCCCTCAATCGCGCCCGTAATGAGGCTTGGGTTCTCTGCTAATTAATTGCTGAATACTAAATAGACTTTAGAGATTTCCACATTGTGTTACAGGAGCTCAGGGACCAGAAGCGATTGGTAGGGTTTCCCCGAGAATGGGTGCATGCTAGTAGGATACCAAGATCCCTGCCTGGACTAGGGGTCATTTTCGGACAGTGATATCCCAGGAAGCCCACCAGGGAGGATTCCTCAGAAACAAAATTAAAAACGGGTTGTGACCAGGAGGGAAGGATCCTCCCCCAGCTTGTCCCACACATACCAGGCTCTCACAATGGACTAGTCACTAAACTCACAGGGAATTCCTTGTTCACGAACATTTATCACAAACTGACACTAATCATAATGAATGTATCAGGGATACAGTAATCAGAGTGGTGTCCTTCCCCATTAAAATAATCATGTTCCCAACTGACCCACCGGATAATGGGACAATGGACAGGGAAATTTGAGGGAAAACACAGAACCCAGAAAAGTAATTAAGAGGCAAAAGAAAAGGGAACTCCTTAATGATTTAGCCCCAGTATACGAGTCCACTCCCAGGGCAGGAGTGTTACTGGTCAGGACGCTGACTTGGCTAATTTGGAGAATAAATCAGGATCCTGACCCTCTAATGAGCCTGAGAAAGACTGAACACAGAAAACCCAGAGGAGACCATGGGACAATTCGTGGAGAATTAGGCTAACCATCACTTAGTGACCAGACTGGAGGGTCACGCCAACACGATTAACCAGATCATCCACGGCCCAATCAGAGATTATGGTGAGCAGTAAAACCACACCCTGTGCAGTAACGTGATGATGGAACAGCTGAGGGAGGAGCTCAGGCAGGCCAACCAAGGGAAAGTCCCATCCCGGGTTAGTGACAAACAGCATCAATATTTGTTCCAGGAGAACACCCACACCAACATCTCTCACTGTCAGTGACAGCAGCTCACCAAGGGCTGGGTTAATAACAGCTGTAAGGACACTCTCAGTGGGACACCTGGGCTTGGTATGAGGGATTCCACTTAACCCAAGTGACCAAAGTTAGGATGAAGTCCAAATTATCGGAGTTGTATAAAAAAGGTATTTGGATGGGCGACCATGATTACCTCCCACTTACTGTGGAGACAGAGGGAACATAGACAGGGACCATACTTACGTAAATGGGAAGGACCAGGTCATACCATGACATTCCCATAGCCTGTTATCCAAGAATTCGGCTCCTCTCACATCGGCTGTGGTCCTAACCGCACTCACCTTGATATATCTCGGGATACTGGTGGTTAGGATTGCAGGCTGTAACAAATGTGTACGATCATGGTGAATAATGCCTGGACACACCCTCCAGGGGCTGGAAGGTAGATGGAACTCCCCGGGTGATCACCTTAGTTTCATTCATTTGCAGTGTTTGAGTGTTCCTGGCTGGGCCAGTATTGATTGCCTGCCCATAGTTGCCATTACGACAGATTGGCCATATTAAATTTCCCATTGTGTCAAGGGATATTCGGGCCAGCTGGAATAGCCATCGGAAATGTAGGGTTTCAGGGATATCATCGTGGGAGTGGGTCTGAGTTGGATTCTCTTCAGAGGGTCATTGTGGACTCAATGGGCTGAACGGTCTGATTCTGTTCTGTCAAGATTTTATGATATCACTTATCAGCTATAAGTCTTAGGGTGTAGGTTTGCTCGGTGATAGGTTTGATATCCAGACGTTTCGTTACCTGGCTGGGTAGCATCATCAGTGGCGACCTCCAAGTGAAGCGATAAGACCATCGGTTTGGAAAATGTACACAATGGCTTTTGCACAGACAGGTGGCTACTCTGACAACAAGCATAACCAGCTTTTAAAGTTAGGTTTGTAATTTATTGCATAAGATTCTTTTCTTTCCTTTCAAGTGGATGAGTTGGGGGAGATGTCACAAACTCCTGGCTAAAACACAGATAGACAGCCAAGGTTTATTGGCCAAGGAAATCTCCCAAATCACACCAGGCACGGCGCAAACACAGCATAATTTAAAAGGCAACGGTTATTCTGGACAGACGTATACCCCAAACAAATGAGGGCCCAGACAGGAAGGCACCGGGTCCTGCTACACAAAGAAACTAACAGCAACAAGCCATCCAAATGATTGGCAATGCTTCAAACTATTAACGGATTCTCCTAATTGGCCAGAAGGATAGAAAGTTCCTGAAAACCATCCAGAAATGAACAAAAACAGGGTTTATCTGCAGACTGATTGCCTGAATCTCTGGAGGCCTTCTGAGGAGACCAGCATGGCAAGAGACAGAGACCATCTGACCATCCAGAGAGAGAGAGGAAGAGAGAAAAGAGTTTCACAGACACAGAAGCAGAACCAGAGAGAGAGAGAGAGAGAGAGAGAGAGAGAGAGAGAGAGGCTGAAGCAAAACCCAGGGGCATGGGAGAGAGGGAATGTGAAAATCCATTGAGAGAGAGAGTTGGAACCAACTGGAATAACAAGTGTCACCCCTACAGTCTGTCCATGTTTTAACTCCTCAGTCTTAGTCTGACTTCCCCTTCTCTCCCCCTCTCTGTCCCCTCTCTCTCTGTCCTTCTGTCCCTCTCTCTCACACATACACACTCTTTCTCTCACTCTCTCTCACTCTCCCTGTCTCTCTCTGCCTCTCTTTCTCCCAACCCCCTTCTCCATCCCCACTCTCTCCATTTCTGTCTCTTTTTCTCACCCTCCCTTTCTATTTTTCGCTATGTCAGCCCGGAAAGATCTCACCCAATTTTGTACCCCCTCAAAAACAGTATGCCCTTCATTTTCATTGTCCTCCCCAATTTATTCCCGTTCCCGAATATCTTCCCTCCAAAATAATTGCCTCGCCAAAGTAGCCCCCCTCAAATATTTTGCTGCCCCCAACATTGCTGTGAGCCCTGGGGCAGAGGGAAATGAGTGGAAAAGTGTGGAGCTGGAAAAGCCCAGCAGGTCAGTCCTGAACCATCGACTCTCCTGGCTGACCCGCTGTGCTTCCGCATCTCCACAATTTGTAACTCTGACTTTCCAGCATCTGCAGTCCTCACTTTCTCACACAGGTAAATGAGTCTGGGCTGACTGACTGGCCTGTGGCTGTTTTAATGCACAGCAAGATCCCAGTCCCAGAATTATAGAAGGCATGTATCACAGATGGAGTCCTTTCTGCCCATACACCCCCCAACCCCCCATTAAATGATCCTGGTCCTGTTCCGGATGCTCAGGATTGTCCCCTGAATGGCCTCATTGACTATCCTTTCTGTGGAGACCTCTTCTCCGTGTTGTGGTTCTGTTCGCCGAGCTGGGAATTTGTGTTGCAGACGTTTCGTCCCCTGTCTAGGTGACATCCTCAGTGTTTGGAAGCCTCCTGTGAAGCACTTCTGTGATCTTTCCTCCAGCATTTATACAGGTTTGTCTCTACCGCTTCCGTTTGTCAGTTCCAGCTGTCCGCTGCAGTGGCTGGTATATTGGGTCCAGGTCGATGTGTTTGTTAATCACATCTGCCTGGACTCAATATACCAGCCATTGCAGCGGACAGCTGGAAATGACAACCAGAAGCAGTAGAGACAAACCACTACAAATGCCGAAGGAACCAACACATAAGCGCTACACAGGAGGCTCCCAGGCACTGAGGATGTCACTGAGATAGGGGACGAAACGTCTGCAACACAAATTCCCAGCTCGGCGAACAGAACCATAACAACGAGCACCCGAGCTACAAATCTTCTCACAAACTTTGAACACCTCTTCTCCATCCTGTTTCAGACTTTGCGTCTCATGCTGTCCCTCCCTCAATCTCTCTGTCTCTCACAGCAGCCCCTCCTTTCTCCACCAACCCCAAAACCCCATCAAACAGTCCCCCGTCTCTTTTGTCCCACTCCCCCCCGTCTCCCAATCTCCCCCTTCCCATGTAGACCCACAGCTCCTGGGCTGGAGGACATGATGCAGAGACTAACACACCTTTTGACTGACTGCTGTCATGCACAGAAAGATCCCACTATGCAACCATTCCCCAGCCACACACACTGTCCTTCTCCCTCCATATGTGTCCTTCTTCCTCTCCCTGTTTCTCACTGCCCATCTCTCTCTCTCTCTCCTCAATTACTCCATCCCCACTCTCTCGATGTCTCTCTTTCTCTTTTTGTCACCCTCCCCTTCTCTTTTTCTTCATTTCAGACTCAATGAGAAAAGTACTTTTATGTCCCTTACACTAACCCCCTCCCCACAGTCGGGGTAACATTCGGGAGAGACCAGGAAAAGGTTGATCCCCCGCATTAACTGTACAGCATCCAGCGACACAGAGACAAACTCTTCCCATGTCCCTTCCCCAGTCACTGGGACAGGGGTCTAGGGAGACAGAGGGAGAGAAACTACAAGAGAGAAAGAGAGATGGGTAGACAGACAGTGAGAGGGAGGGAGAGAACAAGAGAAATACGGGCAGGCAGAGTGTTGGAGAGAAAGTGAGAAGAACTGAAAAAGAGCACGAGAGAGGCAGAGAGAGAAAGGGAGAGAGAGAGAGAAAAACCCCAGGAAGAGAAATACAATGTCAGACAGATACAAGGGGGAAAAGGGGAGGCAAAGACAGGGAGTGAAGGTCAGACAGACAGCAAGAGAGAAATCCCAGGGAGAGATATAGGACAGAGAGAGAGAGAGGAGTCGCAGCAGGAGCATAGAGCTGAGAGAGTGGAGTGGGGGGTGGGGGGGGGGCTGCTACGATGCAACGAGAATGATTTACAGACAAGAATAGCAAGATCCCCCAGAGCTGAGAGAAAGATGCAGAGAGAGATGAGCAAGGTGTTGGTTTTGTGGAAGATTGAATGATTAAACATTCCTGAAAAACATGATGGGGTGTGAAAGGGGCAGAGTGTTGGAGGAAGGGAATCTTCAGGGAAATGGCAACAGGGCAGAGATATGAAGGATGTTGTGAGATAGGGATTGAAGGAAAGATGTGGGAGAGATACCTGGGAACACAGAAATATACATAAGAGCTCTCATGGGAGTGGGAAGCAGTGAGATCAGTCGGATCAGACTGTGCAGCTGCCCTCTCTAGCATTTTGCGCCTTTGTCACTCCTCATTGTAGAGCTCGCCCCTTGTGGTAAAATTCCGACAGACAGCCTGAATCCCACAATGTGTGTGTGTGTGTGTGCGTGTGTGCGTGTGTGTCTGTGTGTGTGTGTGTGTTTGTCTGTGTGTGTCTGTGTGTATGTGCGGGTGTGTGTGTGTGTCGATGTGTGTGTCTGTGTGTGTGTGTTTGTGTGTGTGTGTGTTTGTCTGTGTGTGTCTGTGTGTATGTGCGGGTGTGTGTGTGTGTCTATGTGTGTGTCTGTGTGTGTGTGTGTCTGTGTGTGTGTGTGTTCACTCTCTCTGGTTCCACCCCCTGTCTGATGATCCCGTATAGCAGAATAATTTGATTCTCTGTCTCTGTACTGTCCGGGTTTCAGCTCCCAAATTAAATGTTGAATCATCCACGATCCTATTGAATAGCAGAGCAGGCTCAAGGGGCTGAATGGTCTCCTCCTGTTCCTATTTCGGATGGTCTTCTTTCCTTAACACTACCTCCCAGCTCTTGGCCCCCACACTGGAGGTTATGACTCCACAAGGCCCTGATCTGTAGAGTGCTGTACTCTTCCGTGAGTCTCGGAGGGAACCAGCCTGATTTGGATTGGAGTTGCAGCCTCTCAGTGAGAAGTAAAATCTCCTTGAGGTTCCCGTCAGTCTCTCACTGTAAGGTGGAGCAGGCCAGTCCCGGGGAAGCAAACAGCAGGCCAGGTCTGCAATGTCCTCCAGCTCCATTTCAGAAGGCCACATGGGAGGGGCTTGTTTCCTTCATCAGCTTCCCGTGCTCTCCCTTCTGGGTTAGGGTGGGGGCCGAATGGCCTTGCTCGTGGCTCCTATTGAGGTTCAGGCTGGCAATGATTGGGTATACAGGGCATGCCCCTTGAGTGAGGTCGGTCAGCTCAGTTGGCTGGACAGTTGGTATATAATGCAGAGTAAAACCAATAGCGTGTGTTCAATTCCCACACCAGCTGGGGTTACTCTGAAGGACTCTCCTTCCCAACCTCTCCCCTCAGCTGGGCCCTGGTGACCCTCTGATTAAATCCCCACCAGACACCGCTCTGTAATGAGGAGCTGTCCCATGCTCTGGTAAGACTATGGTGACATTACATTGGTTTGTACCTGGAGCACTGTGTGCAGGACTAGTTACTGCATTACCAGAGGAATGTTAGTGTGTGGGGAAGGTTTACTGGATGAATCCCCACTGGAATGAACAGCACTCTCTTTACCCCAGTTAAGCCACCCTGACAGATTTTGCGTCTTTGGAGACTGTAAATATATGGCTTACTCGACAAACAGAAGGCTGAGGTCGACTGTGAATGTATTCAGCATTCAGAAGCCTGTGGAGACACTGCGTAACCCATGCAAGGGGGCGGTCACGTGACGTTCCGTTTCGCGGGCAAAAGAAGCTCACGTGGGGTCAGACATCCGGGAATGCGAGGAGGCGGGGAATGGAGTCAGATCAACAGCTAATCAGAAGATAATTCTACCTCAGCATTTGTATGACCTTTTTCATTGTATAAAAGATTGGGTCAGAGACAGAACGGGGTCTTACTTTTTGAACTGGCACACTGGGTAGTTTGTCAGGGACTAAAAGGTTTAGACCCAGAGCTCTGAATGCTTTATCCACTTACTGTTTAAAATAAATTAAGAGTATGAGACTGAATATCTTCTCCTAGTGCTTCATTTAAAAGAACACGCAGGACTCGACTCGGTTGGTAAGTTGGTAGATTTAGCCAAAAGTCTTACAAGACACAAGGACCAATTCACCTGCAACAGCAGCTGGATTTTATATTCATGAGCACCCAATAAGATTGGCGAGTTTACACACACACACACACACACACACACACACACACAAACACAGGCATGGTCTCACTATCTCTCTCACACACACAGAGGTATGGTCTCTCTCTCTCTCACACACACACAGAGAAAGTCATTGTCTTATTCTCTCTCTCTCTCTCTCACACACACACATACACACAGAGGCGTGGTCTCACTATCTCTCTCTCCCTCACACACACACACACACACACAAACACACACACACACAGGCATGGTCTCTCTCTCTCTCTCTCTCTCTCTCTCACACACACACACACACACACAGAGGCATGGTCTCACTATCTCACACACAGAGCAATGGTCTCACTCTCTCTCTCTCTCTCTCTCTCTCTCTCGCTCTCTCTCACACACACACACTCTCACACACACATACACAAAGGACCCTGCCACAAACAGGCTCTCTCATAAACACAGACACACGCTCTCTCAAACACAAACACAGACACAATCTCACACACATATACACACAGGCACAACTCTCTCACACAGAGACACACTCAAGCACACGCTATATCTCTCACACACATACACACAAAGACACACGCTCCCTCAAACCCAAACACAGACACACGCTCACACACACATACACACAGGCACAACTCTCTCTCACACACACACAGACACTCTCTCACGCGCACACAGACACACTCTCTCTCAATCAGACACACTCTCTCTCACACACACATACACACACTCCCTCTCATTTACACACGCACTCTCTCTCACACACACACATTTATTCTCTCACACACACACTCACTCTCATGCACACAGACACACTCTCTCTCACACACACACTCTCTGTCTCTCACACACTCGCAGACACTCTCTCTCACACACACTCTCTGTCTCTCACCCACACAGACATTCTCTCTCACACACATACTTACAGATGAACATACAGACACACGATCCCTCAAACACACACAGACACACTCTCTCACACACACATATAAACACACAGTTACTCTCTCTCTCACACACATACACGCGCAGAGACACACTCCCCCAAACACACTCTCTCTCACACACACACACGGACACATACTCTCTCACACACACAGACGCTCTCACTCACACAAACATAAACACACAGTTACACTCTCTCTCACACACACATACACACGCAGACACACGCTGCCTCAAATATGCATAGACACACTCTCTCTCACACACACGGACACCCACTCTGTCTCACACACACTGACACACACACTCTCTCTCACACACAGACACACTCACTCTCACACACATATGCACACAGATACACACTCTCTCACACACACATACAAACTCTTTCTCACACAAGACACACTGTCATACACACACAGGGAGACACACAGACACACACACACATAGACACACAGACACATTCTCTCACAAACACAGACACACTCACACACACATACACACAGACACACTCTCTCTCACACACATACACACTCTCTCACACACACCCTCACTCACACACATGCACACAGAGACACACACACCCTCAAACACACACAGCCACACACTCTCACATGAACATTCACATTCTCTCTCATGCACATATACAGACACACAGAGATACACATGCATCCACGCTTTCACACACACAAACACGGGCAGTCTCTCTCTCTCTCTCTCTCTCTCTGTCTCTCTCTCTCTCTCACACACACACACACACAGACACATACACACACACACACACACACACACACACACACACACACACATACACACACACACACACACATACAGCTGTAAAGGCATGGTTGAGGTATTGCTGGAGAAATGATTTCTCCGAGGACTGAACCCTGACCTCACATGATGACTGCTCCAGGGAGACAGACAGCAGCTACAGATGGACTTGTTGGATCTTCCTGTGCACCATCACGTGCATCGACAGCATTAGTCTGTTTGGGTGCCTGCTTTTCTAAAACGTCTCCAAGCAACAAGTAACAATAGATTGATGAAAGTTTTTCCCCAAACCATGTTTCAGACACATGCTGCTGTTATTTTTCACGGATTGTTTAAAATGATCTGAATCTTCTGAAATGGGGAGTGGCTTCCATTTCAAATTACGACACCAGAGTGCCTCGGGGACACTGAGGAAATGATCAGGAAATAACATCTGTTCCTTTCAATTCTCTGCACTCTGTACCACCTCAGACAGTTCTCCCTCAATACTTCAGAAAGTGCTCCCTCAATATCTCAGAATGTGCTCCCTCAGTACCTCAGGCAGTGCTCCCTCATTACCTCAGAAAGTGCCCCCTCAATAGCTCACCTAGCTATCCCTACGTACCTCAGATAGTACTCGCTCAATTCCTGAGATAGTGCTTCCTCAATACCTCAGAAAGGGCTACCTCAGTACCACAGATCGTGCTCCCATAATACCTCAGAAAGTGCTCCCTCAGTACCACAGATCGTGCTCACTCAATACCTCAGAAAGTGCTCACTCAATACCTCAGAAAGTGCTCCCTCAGTAGCTCAGACAGTGCTCCCTGAGTACCTCAGAAAGTGCTCCCTCAGTAGCTCAGACAGTGCTCCCTCAGTACCTCAGAAAGTGCTCCCTCAGTAGCTCAGACAGTGCTCCCTCAGTACCTCAGAAAGTGCTCCCTCAGTACCTCAGAAAGTGCTCCCTCAATACCTCAGAAAGTGCTCCCTCAGCACCTCAAAAAGGGCTCATTCAATACCTCAGACAGTGCTCCCCCAATACCTCAGAAAGTACGCTCTCAGTACCTCAGAAAGTGTTCCCTCAGTACCTCAGACAGTGCTCCCTCAATACCTCAGAAAGTGCTCCCTCAATGCCACTGAAAGTGCTCCCTCAATACCTCAGAAAGTGCGCCCTCTATACCTCACATATTTCTCCCTCAATAACTCAGAAAGTGTTTCCTCAATATCTCAGATAGTGCTCCCTCAATATCTAAGATAGTTCTCCCTCAATACCTAAGATAGTGCTTCCTCAGTGCGTCAGAAATTGCTACCTCAATACCTCAGAAAGTGCTCCCTCAATACCTCAGAAAGTGCTCCCCCAATACCTCAGAAAGTGCTCCCCCAATACCTCAGAAAGTGCTCCCCCAATACCTCAGAACTAGCTCCGTGAATACCTCAGAGATTTCTCCCTCAATGCCTCAGAAAGTGCTCCCTCAATATCTCAGACAGCACTCGCTCAATATCTCAGATAGTTCTTCCTCAATACATCAGATAGTGCTCCCTCAATACCTCTGAAAGTGCTCCCTCAATACCTCCGAAAGTGCTACCTCAATACCTCAGAAAGTGCACCCTCAATACCTCAGAAAGTGCTCCCTCAGTACCTCCGAGAGTGCTTCCTCAATACCTCAGATAGTTCTCCCTTAGTACATCAGAAAGTGCTCCCACAATATCTCAGAAAGTGCTCCCTCAGAATCACAGAAATTGCTCCCTCAGTACCTCAGATAGTGCTCCGTCAATACCTCAGATAGTTCTCCCTCTGTACCTCAGATAATGCTCCCTCAGTACCTCAGATAGTGCTTCGTCAGAACCTCAGAAAGTGCTGCCTCAATACCTCAGATTGTGCTTCCTCAATACCTCAGAAAGTGCTTCTTCAGTACCACCGATAATGCTACCTCAATACCTCAGAGTGTGATCCCTCAGTACCTCAGTTAGTGCTCCCCGATACCTTAGATAGTTCTCCCTCAATACCTCAGATAGTGCACCCTCAATACCTCAGATAGTGCTCTCTCAGTTTCTCAGAGAGGGCTCCCTCAATACCTCAGATAGTGTTCCTCAATACCTCACAAAAATCTCCCTCAATACCTCAGAGAATGCTCCCTCAGTACCTCAGGCAAATGCTTGCTCAATACGTCAGAAAGTGCTCCCTCAGTACCTCAGAGAGTGCTTCCTCAGTACATCGGAAAGTGCTTCCTCAATACCTCAATAAGTGCTCCCTCAATACGTGAGATATTGCACCCTCAATAACTCAGAAAGGGCTCCCTCAATATCTCAGATAATGCTCCCCAATACCACAAATAGTGCTCCCTCAATACCTCAGATAGTGCTCACTCAATACCTTAGAAGGTGCTCCCTCAATATATCAGACAGTGCACACTCTGTACTTCAGGCAGTGCTTCCTCACTACTCAGACATTGCTCCCTCAATACGTCGGACAGTGCTTCCATAATACGTCAGAAAGTGCTCCCTCAGTACCTCAGATTGTGCTTCCGCAATACCACATTAAATCCTCGCTCAATACCTCAGAAGGAGCTCCCCCAATACCTCAGATAGTGCTCTCTCAATACCTCAGTAATTGTTCCCTCAATACCTCAGAAAGTGCTCCCTCAATACCCCAGAAAGTGCTCCCTCAGTACATCAGATAATGCTCCATCAGTATGTCAGATAATGCTTTCTCAGTACCTCAGATAGTGCTTCCACAGTACCTCAGACAGTGCTCCCTCAATACCTCAGAAAGTGCTCCCTCAGTACCTCAGATCATGCTCCCTCAGTCCCTTAGAGAGTGCATCATCACCATCTCAAATAGAGCTTCCTTAATACCTCTAAAAGTTCACCCTTAATACCTCAGAAAGTGCTCACTCAATACCTCAGAAGGTGCTCCCTCAGTGCCACAGATAATGCTCACTCAATCGCTCAGATAGTGCTTCCTCAATATCTCAGAAGGTGCTCCCTAAATACCTCCGAATGTGCTGCCTCAATACCTCAGATAGTGCTCCCTTTAAACCACAAAAAGTGTTCCCGCAATACCTCCGATAGTGCTTTCTCAATACCTCAGAAAGTGCTCCCTCAGTACCTCAGATAATGCTACCTCAGTATGACAGATAATGCTCCCTCAATACCTCAGATAGTGCTCCCTCAATACCTCAGATAGTTCTCCCTCAGTACCTCAGAAAGTATTCCCTCAGTACCTCAGATAGTGCCCCCTCAATACCTCAGAATGTGCTCCCTCAAAACATCAGATAGTGCACACTCTGTACTTCAGGCAGTGCTTCCTCACAACTCAGAAATTGCTCCCTCAATATGTCGGACAGTGCTTCCTTAATACGTCAGAAAGTGCTCCATCAGTACCTCAGATAGTGCTTCCTCAATACCTCAGATAGCACTCGCTCAATAACTCAGAGGGAGCTCCCGCAATACCTCAGATAGTGCTCTCTCAATACCTCAGTAATTGCTCCCTCAATACCTCAGAAAGTGCTCCCTCAATACCTCAGATAGTGCACCCTCAATACCCCAGAGAGTGCTCCCTCAGTACCTCATATAATGCTCCATCAGTGTGTCAGATAATTCTTTCTCAGTACCTCAGATAGTGTTTCCTCAGTACCTCAGAAAATGCTCCCTCAATACCTTAGATAGTGCACCCTCAATATCTCAGAAAGTGCTTCCTCAGTGCCACAAAAAGTGCTCCCTCAGTACCTCAGATAATGCTCCATCAAATGTCAGCTAATGCTTTCTCAGTACCTCAGATAGTGCTTCCACAGTACCTCAGAAAGTGCTCCCTCATACCTCAGAAAGTGATCCCTCAATACCTCAGAAAGTGCTCCCTCAGTACCTCAGATAATGCTCCCTCAGTACCTTAGAGAGTGCATAATCACCATCTCATATCGTGCTTCCTCAATACCTCTAAATGTTCACCCTTCATACCTCAGAAAGTGCTCCCTCAATACCTCAGAAGGTGCTCCCTCAGTGCCACAGATAATGCTCCCTCAATAGCTCAGATAGTGCTTCCTCAATATCTCAGAAGGTGCTCCCTCAATACGTCAGAATGTGCTCCCTCAATACCTCAGATAGTGCTCCCTTTAAACCACAAAAAGTGTTCACGCAATACCTCAGAAAGTGTTCCCGCAATACCTCCGATAGTGCACCCTCAATACCTCAGAAAGTGCTCCCTCAGTACCTCAGATAATGCTCCCTCAGTACCTCAGATAGTGCTTCCTCAATACCTCAGAAAGTGCTCCCTCAGTACCTCATGGATTTATAGAGCAGCTGGTGCTGGAGCCGACCAGGGATAAGGCGATTCTGGATCTGGTATTGTGTAACGAGCCAGAATTGGTCAGTGACCTCGAAGTGAAGGAGCAATTGGGAAGTAGTGACCATAATACAATAAGCTTCAATCTGCAATTTGAGAGGGAATGGGTACAATCGGAAGTGACAATATTTCAGTTGAATAAAGGGAGATATGGAGCTATGAGGGAGCAACTGGCCAAAGTTCAATGGTGCAATACCTTAACAGGGAAGACCGTGGAGGAACAATGGCGGATATTTCTGTGTATAATGCAGAAGTTGCAGGATCAGTTCATTCCTAAAAGGAAGAAAGATCCCAGGAGGAGACATGGGCGTCCGTGGCTGACGAGGGAAGTAAAGAAACATATAAAGTTAAAAGAGAAAAAGTATAACTTAGCGAAGATAAGTGGGAAAACTGAGGACTGGGAAGCTTTCAAAGAACAACAGAGAATTAGTAAGAAGGAAATACGCAGAGAAAAAATGAGGTACAAAGGTAAACTGGCCAAGAATATAAAGGAGGATAGTAAAAGCTTTTTTAGGTATGTCCAAGGCAAAAAAATGGTTAGGACAAAAATTGGGCCCTTGAAGACAGAAACAGGGGAATATATTACTGGGAACAAAGAAATGGCAGAGGAATTAAATGGGTACTTCAGATCTGTGTTCACTGGGGAAGACACAAGCAATCTCCCTGAGGTAACAGTGGCTGAAGGATCTGAACTGAAGGGAATTTATATTTGCCAGGATTTGGTGTTGGAGAGACTGTTAGGTCTGAAGGTTGATAAGTCTCCGGGACCTGATGGCCTGCATCCCAGGGTACTGAAGGAGGTGGCTCGGGAGATCGTGGATGCGCTGGTGATTATTTTCCAGACTTCAATAGAATCGGGGTCGGTTCCTGAGGATTGGAGGGCGGCTAATGTTGTGCCACTTTTTAAGAAGGGTGGGCGGGAGAAAGCAGGAAATTATAGACCAGTTAGTCTGACCTCAGTGGTGGGAAAGATGCTGGAGTCTATTATAATGGATGAAATTACGGCACATCTGGATAATAGTAACAGGATAGGACAGAGTCAGCATGGATTTATGAAGGGGAAATCATGCTTGACTAATCTTCTTGAATTTTTTGAGGATGTAACTCGGAAGATGGACGAGGGAGATCCAGTGGATGTAATGTACCTGGACTTTCAGAAAGCTTTTGATAAAGTCCCACACAAGAGGTTAGTGAGTAAAATTAGGGCGCACGGTATTGGGGGCAAAGTACTAGATTGGATAGAGAATTGGTTGGCTAATAGGAAACAAAGGGTAGTGATTAACGGCTCCATTTCGGAATGGCAGGCAGTGACCAGTGGGGTACCGCAGGGATCCGTGCTGGGACCGCAGCTTTTTACAATATATGTAAATGATATAGAAGATTGTATCAGCAATAACATTAGCAAATTTGCTGATGATACAAAGCTGGGTGGTAGAGTGAAATG
Organism: Chiloscyllium punctatum; assembly: GCF_047496795.1. NCBI lineage: Eukaryota > Metazoa > Chordata > Chondrichthyes > Orectolobiformes > Hemiscylliidae > Chiloscyllium > Chiloscyllium punctatum. The sequence continues at coordinate 44,265,576 of NC_092766.1, forward strand.
TGATGAGGATGTTAGGAGATTACAGGGTGACCTGGACAAGTTGGGTGAGTGGGCAGATGCATGGCAGATGCAGTTTAATGTGGATAAATGTATGGTTATCCACTTTGGTGGCAAGAACAGGAAGGCAGATTACTACCTCAATGGTATCAAATTAGGTAAAGGGGCTGTTCAGAGAGATCTGGGTGTTCTTGTCCACCAGTCAATGAAGGCAAGCATGCAGGTACAGCAGGTCGTGAAGAAGGCTAATAGTATGCTGGCCTTCATAGTATAGAAGCATAGAGGTGCTTCTGCAGCTGCACAGGGCCCTGGTGAGACCACACCTGGAGTACTGTGTACAGTTCTGGTCTCCAAATTTGAGGAAAGACATTCTGGCTATTGAGGGAGTGCAGCATAGGTTCACGAGGTCAATTCCTGGAATGGCAGGATTGCCTTACACGGAAAGACTGAAGCAACTGGGCTTGTATACCCTTGAGTTTAGAAGACTGAGAGGGGATCTGATTGAAACGTATTGGATTATGAAAGGATTGGACACTCTGCCAGGAGGAAACATATTTCCACTGATGGGGGAGTGCCGAACCAGAGGACACAACTTAAAAATACGGGGTAGACCATTTCGGACAGAGATGAGGAGAAACTACTTCACCCATTGAGTGTTGGCTGTGTGGAATGCTCTGCCCCAGAGGGCAGTGGAGGCCCAGTCTCTGGATTCATTTAAGAAAGAATTGGATAGAGCTCTTAAAGATAGTGGAGTCAAGGGTTATGGAGATAAGGCTGGAACAGGATACTGATTGGGAATGATCAGCCATGATCATATTGAATGGCGGTGCAGGCTCGAAGGGCTGAATGGCCTACTCCTGCATCTATTGTCTATTGTCTATTGTCTCAGAAAGTGCACCCTCAATACCTCAGATAGTACTCCCTCAATACCTCAGATAGTTCTCCCTTAGTACATCAGAAAGTGCTCCCTCAATATCTCAGAAAGTGCTCCCTCAGAACCTCAGAAAGTACTTCCTCAATACCTCAGATATTTTTCCCTCAGTACCTCAGAAAGTGCTCCCTCAGTACCTCAGATAGTGCTCCTTCAATACCTCAGAAAGTGCTCCCTCAATACTTCAGATATTTCTCCCTCAATACCTCAGAAAGTGCTCCCTCAAAACATCAGATAGTGCACACTCTGTACTTCAGGCAGTGCTTCCTCACAACTCAGAAATTGCTCCCTCAATATGTCGGACAGTGCTTCCTTAATACGTCAGAAAGTGCTCCCACAGTACCTCAGATAGTGCTTGCTCAATACATCAGATAGCACTCGCTCAATAACTCAGAGGGAGCTCCCCCAATACCTCAGGTAGTCCTTCCTCAATACCGCAGTAATTGCTGCCTCAATACATCTGAAAGTGCTCCCTCAGTACCTCAGAAAGTGCTCCCTCAGTACCTCAGATAGTTCTTCCTTTAAACCACAAAAAGTGTTCACGCAATACCTCAGAAAGTGTTCCCGCAATACCTCCGACAGTGCACCCTCAATTCCTCAGAAAGTGCTCCCTCAGTACCTCAGATAATGCTCCCTCAGTATGACAGATAATGCTCCCTCAGTACCTCAGATAGTGCTTCCTCAATACCTCAGAAAATGCTCCCTCAATACCTCAGATAGTTCTCCCTTAGTACATCAGAAAGTGCTCCCTCAATATCTCAGAAAGTGCTCCCTCAGTACCTCAGAAAGTACTTCCTCAATTCCTCAGATAGTTCTCCGTCAGTACCTCAGAAAGTGCTCCAACAGTACCTCAGATAGCGGTCCCTCAATACCTCAGACAGTTCTCCCTCAGTACCTCAGATAGTGCTTCGTCAGAACCTCAGAAAGTGGTGCCTCAATACCTCAGAATGTGCTCCCTCAATACCTCAGATAGTTCTCCCTTTAAACCACAAAAAGTGTTTACGCAATACCTCAGAAATTGTTCCCTCAATACCTCCGATAGTGCACCCTTAATTCCTCAGAAAGTGCTCCCTCAGTACGTCAGATAATGCTCCCTCAGTATGACAGATAATGCTCCCTCTGTACCTCAGATAGTGCTTCCTCAATACCTCAGAAAGTGCTCCCTCAATACATCAGATAGTGCACACTCTGTACTTCAGGCAGTGTTTCCTCACAACTCAGAAATTGCTCCCTCAATATATCGGACAGTGCTTCCTTAATACGTCAGAAAGTGCTCCCTCAGTACCTCAGATAGTGCTTCCTCAATACCTCAGTAATTGCTCCCTCACTACCTCAGAAAGTGATCCCTCAATTCCTCAGATAGTGCTCCTTCAATACCTCATATAGTGCTCCCTCAACACCTTAGCCAGCGCACCTTCTGTACCTCAGAAAATGCTCCATCAATACCTCAGATAGTACACCCTCACTACCTCAGAAGGTGCTCCCTGAATACCTCAGAAAGTGCTCCCTCCATACCACAGAAAGTGCTCCCTCAATTCCTCGGAAAGTGCTCCCCCAATACCTCAGAAAGTGCTCCCCCAATACCTCAGAAAGTGCTCCCCCAATACCTCAGAAAGTGCTCCCCCAATACCTCAGAAAGTGCTCCCCCAATACCTCAGAACTAGCTCCGTGAATACCTCAGAGATTTCTCCCTCAATGCCTCCGAAAGTGCTCCCTCAATATCTCAGATAGCACTCGCTCAATATCTCAGATAGTTCTTCCTCAATACATCAGATAGTGCTCCCTCAATACCTCTGAACTTGCTCCCTCAGTACCTCAGAAAGTGCACCCTCAATACCTCAGAAAGTGCTCCCTCAGTACCTCCGAGAGTGCTCCCTCAATACCTCAGATAGTTCTCCCTTATTACATCAGAACGTGCTCCCTCAATATCTCAGAAAGTGCTCCCGCAGAACCTCAGAAAGTACTTCCTCAATACCTCAGATAGTTCTCCCTCAGTACCTCAGATAGTGCTATCTCAATATCTCAGAAAGTGCTCCCTCAATACCTCAGATATTTCTCCCTCAATACCTTAGAAAGTGCACCCTCAAAACATCAGATAGTGCACACTCTGTACTTCAGGCAGTGCTTTCTCACAACTCAGAAATTGCTCCCTCAATATGTCGGACAGTGCTTCCTTCATACATCAGAAAGTGCTCCATCAGTACCTCAGATAGTGCTTCCTCAATACCTCAGATAGCACTCGCTCAATATCTCAGAGGGAGCTCCCCCAATACCTCATGTAGTCCTTCCTCAATACCGCAGTAATTGCTCCCTCAATACCTCTGAAAATGCTCCCTCAGTACCTCAGAAAGTGCACCCTCAATACCTCAGAAAGTGATCCCTCAGTACGTCCGAGAGTGCACCCTCAATACGTCAGAAAGTGCTCCCTCAGTACCTCCGAGAGTGCTCCCTCAATACCTCAGGTAGTTCTCCCTTAGTACATCAGAAAGTGCCCCCTCAATATCTAAGAAAGTGCTCTCTCAGAACCTCAGACATTGCTCCCTCAGTACCTCAGATAGTGCTCCGTCAATACCTCAGATAGTTCTCCCTCAGTACCTCGGATAGTGCTTCGTCAGAACCTCAGAAAGTGCTGCCTCAATACCTCAGATAGTGCTTCCTCAATACCTCAGAAAGTGCTTCTTCAGTACCACCGATAATGCTACCTCAATTCCTCAGAGTGTGATCCCTCAATACCTCAGAAAGTGCTCCGTCAATACCTCAGATAGTTCTCCCTCAGTACCTCAGATAGTGCTTCGTCAGAACCTCCGAGAGTGCTCCCTCAATGCCTCAGATAGTTCTCCCTTAGTACATCAGAAATTGCTCCCTCAATATCTCAGAAAGTGCTCCCGCAGAACCTCAGAAATTGCTCCCTCAGTACCTCAGATAGTGCTCCGTCAATACCTCAGATAGTTCTCCCTCAGTACTCAGATAATGATCCCTCATTACCTCAGATAGTACACCCTCACTACCTCAGAAAGTGCTCCCCCAATACCTCAGAAAGTGCTCCCCCAATACCTCAGAAAGTGCTCCCCCAATACCTCAGAAAGTGCTCCCCCAATACCTCAGAACTAGCTCCGTGAATACCTCAGAGATTTCTCCCTCAATGCCTCAGAAAGTGCTCCCTCAATATCTCAGATAGCACTCGCTCAATATCTCAGATAGTTCTTCCTCAATACATCAGATAGTGCTCCCAAAATACCTCTGAACTTGCTCCCTCAGTACCTCAGAAAGTGCACCCTCAATACCTCAGAAAGTGCTCCCTCAGTACCTCCGAGAGTGCTCCCTCAATACCTCAGATAGTTCTCCCTTATTACATCAGAACGTGCTCCCTCAATATCTCAGAAAGTGCTCCCTCAGAACCTCAGAAAGTACTTCCTCAATACCTCAGATAGTTCTCCCTCAGTACCTCAGATAGTGCTCCCTCAATACATCAGAAAGTGCTCCCTCAATACCTCAGATATTTCTCCCTCAATACCTTAGAAAGTGCTCCCTCAAATCATCAGATAGTGCACACTCTGTACTTCAGGCAGTGCTTCCTCACAACTCAGAAATTGCTCCCTCAATATGTCGGACAGTGCTTCCTTCATACATCAGAAAGTGCTCCATCAGTACCTCAGATAGTGCTTCCTCAATACCTCAGATAGCACTCGCTCAATATCTCAGAGGGAGCTCCCCCAATACCTCATGTAGTCCTTCCTCAATACCGCAGTAATTGCTCCCTCAATACCTCTGAAAGTGCTCCCTCAGTACCTCAGAAAGTGCACCCTCAATACGTCAGAAAGTGCTCCCTCAGTACCTCCGAGAGTGCTCCCTCAATACCTCAGGTAGTTCTCCCTTAGTACATCAGAAAGTGCCCCCTCAATATCTCAGAAAGTGCTTCCTCAGAACCTCAGAAATTGCTCCCTCAGTACCTCGGATAGTGCTTCGTCAGAACCTCCAGAAAGTGCTGCCTCAATACCTCAGATAGTTCTCCCTCAATACCTCAGATAGTGCTTCCTCAATACCTCAGAAAGTGCTTCTTCAGTACCACCGATAATGCTACCTGAAATCCTCAGAGTGAGATCCCTCAATACCTCAGTTAGTCCTCCCCATACCTTAGATAGTTCTCCCTCAATACCTCAGAAAGTGCACCCTCAATACCTCAGATAGTGCTCTCTCAGTTCCTCAGAGAGGGCTCCCTCAGTACCTCAGATAGTGTTCCTCAATACCTCACAAAAATCTCCCTCAATACCTCAGAGATTGCTCCCTGAGTACCTCAGGCAATGCTTGCTCAATACGTCAGAAAGTTCTCCCTCAGTACCTCAGAGAATGCTTCCTCAGTACATCAGAAAGTGCTTCCTCAATACCTCAATAAGTGCTCCCTCAATACGTGAGATATTGCACCCTCAGTACCTCAGATAGTGCACCCTCAATACCTCAGACAGTACTCACTCAGTATCTCAGATAGTGCTTCCTCAATACTTCAGAAAGTGCTCCCTCAGTACCTCAGAGATTGCTTCCTCAACAAATCAAATAGTGCTTCCTCAATACCTCAGAAAGTGCTCTCTCAGTACTTCAGATCGTATTCCTTCCATACCTCAGATAGTGCTTCCTCAGTTCCTCAGATACTGCACACTTAATACCTCAGAAAGTCCTCCCTCAGTACTTCAGAGCGTAGTCCCTCAATACCTCAGATAGTGCTTCCTCAGTTCCTCAGTTCCTCAGATTGTGCACACCCAATACCTCAGAAAGGGCTCCCCCTGTACCTCAGATTGTCCGTCCCTCAGTGCCTCAGTAAGTGCTCCCTCAATACCTCAGATAATGCTCCCTGAATACCTTAGACAGCGCACCTTCAGTATCTCAGAAAATGCTCCATCAATACCTCAGATAGTACACCCTCAGTACCTCAGAAAGTGCTCCCTCAATACCTCAGATAGTGTTCCTCAATACCTTCAGATAGTGTTCCTCAATACCTCAGTGAGATCTCTCTCAATACCTTAGAGAGGCTCCCTCAGTACCTCAGATCGTGCTTCTTCAATACCTCAGAAAGTGCTCCCTCAGTACCTCAGAGAGTGCTCCCTCAATACCTCAGACAGGATACCCCAATACCTCAAATAGTGCTCCCTCAATACCTCAGAAAGTGTTACCTCAGTACTCATATAATGCTCACTCAATAGCTCAGAAAGTAGTCACTCAATTCCTCAGAAAGTGCTCCCCCAGTACATCAGAAAATTGCTTCCTCAATACCTGAGACATTGCTCCCTCAGTATCTCAGATAGTGTTTCCTCAATACGTCAGAAAGTTCTCTCTCAGTTACTCAGAGAGTGCTTCCTGAGTAAATAAAATAGTGCTCCCCCAATTCTTCAGAAAGTGCTCCCTCAATACCTCAGATATTATTCCTCAGTACCTCAGATAGTGCTTGCTCAATACCTCGGAAAGAACTCCCTCAATACCTCAGAAAGGTCTCCCTCAGTACCTCAGATCCTGCTGCCTCAATACCTCTGATAGTGCATCATCAAGTATCTCAGAAAATGCTCCTTAAAAACCTCAGATAGTGCACCCTCAGTACAATAGACAATAGACAATAGACAATAGATGCAGGAGTAGGCCATTCAGCCCTTCGGGCCTGCACCGCCATTCAATATGATCATGGCTGATCATTCCCAATCAGTATCCTGTTCCAGCCTTATCTCCATAACCCTTGACTCCACTATCTTTAAGAGCTCTATCCAATTCTTTCTTAAATGAATCAAGAGACTGGGCCTCCACTGCCCTCTGGGGCAGAGCATTCCACACAGCCAACATTCAATGGGTGAAGTAGTTTCTCCTCATCTCTGTCCTAAATGGTCTACCCCGTATTTTTAAGTTGTGTCCTCTGGTTCGGCACTCCCCCATCAGCGGAAATATGTTTCCTCCTGGCAGAGTGTCCAATCCTTTCATAATCCAATACGTTTCAATCAGATCCCCTCTCAGTCTTCTAAACTCAAGGGTATACAAGCCCAGTTGCTTCAGTCTTTCCGTGTAAGGCAATCCTGCCATTCCAGGAATTGACCTCGTGAACCTACGCTGCACTCCCTCAATAGCCAGAATGTCTTTCCTCAAATTTGGAGACCAGAACTGTACACAGTACTCCAGGTGTGGTCTCACCAGGGCCCTGTGCAGCTGCAGAAGCACCTCTTTGCTTCTATACTATGAAGGCCAGCATACTATTAGCCTTCTTCACGACCTGCTGTACCTGCATGCTTGCCTTCATTGACTGGTGGACAAGAACACCCAGATCTCTCTGAACAGCCCCTTTACCTAATTTGATACCATTGAGGTAGTAATCTGCCTTCCTGTTCTTGCCACCAAAGTGGATAACCATACATTTATCCACATTAAACTGCATCTGCCATGCACCTGCCCACTCACCCAACTTGTCCAGGTCACCCTGTAATCTCCTAACATCCTCATCACATTTCACCCTACCACCCAGCTTTGTATCATCAGCAAATTTGCTAATGTTATTGCTGATACCATCTTCTATATCATTTACATATATTGTAAAAAGCTGCGGTCCCAGCACGGATTCCTGCGGTACCCCACTGGTCACTGCCTGCCATTCTGAAATGGAGCTGTTAATCACTACCCGTTAATCAGTACCTCAGAAAATGCTCCCTCAATACCTCAGAAAATGTTCTCTCAATACCTCACATAGTGCACCGTCACTACCTCAGATAGTGCTTCCTAAGTACCTCAGACGGTGCTCCCGCAGTACTGCAGAATGTGCTCCCTCAATACCTCTGATAATGCTCCCTCATTGCCTCAGAAGTTGCTCACTCAATACCTCAGACTCTGCTCCCTGAGTCCCTAGATAGTGCTCCATCAATACCTCAGATTGTACTCACTCAATACCTCAGATAGTGCTCACTCAATACCTTAGAAAGTGCACGCTCTATATGTCAGAAAGTGCTCCCTCAGTACCTCAGATAGTGCTAACTCAGTACATCAGACATTGCTTCCTCAATACTTCAGATAGTGCACCCTCAATACGTCAGAAAGTGCCCCCTCAGTACGTCAGATACTGCTCCCTCAATACCTCAGAAATTACTCGCTCAATACCTCAGAAAGTGCCCCCTCAATATCTCAGAAAGTGCTCCCTCAATACATCAGATAGTGCTAACTCAGTACATCAGACATTGCTTCCTCAATACTTCAGGTAGTGCACCCTCAATACGTCAGAAAGTGCCCCCTCAGTACGTCAGATACTGCTCCCTCAATACCTCAGAAATTACTCGCTCAATACCTCAGAAAGTGCCCCCTCAATATCTCAGAAAGTGCTCCCTCAATACATCAGAAAGATCTCCCTCAATACTTCAGATAGTGCTTCCGCAGTACCTCAGAAAGTGCTCCCTCAGTACCTCAGATAATGCTCCCTCAATACCTCAGATAGTGCTCCCCCATACCTAAGATAGTGTTCACTCAATACCTCAGAAAGTGTTCACTCAATACCTCAGCAACGGCTCCCTCAGTACCTCATATAATGATCCCTCAATATCTCAGATAGTGTTCACTCAATACCTCAGAAAGTGCTTCCTCAATACCTCAGATAGTGGTCCTCAATATCTCAAAAAGAGGTCCTTCCATACCACAGAGAGCGCTCCCTTAATACCTCAGAAACTGTCCCCTCAATACCTCAGAAAGTGTTCCTCAATACCTCAGATAGATCTCCCTCAATACCTCAGAGAGTGCTCCCTCAGTACCTCAGGCAATGCTTCCGCAATACCTCAGAAAGTGCTCCCTCAGTACCTCAGAGAGCGCTTCGAAAGTACCTCAGATAGTGCCTCCTCAATACCTCAGAAAATGGTACCTCAAAACTTGAGAGATTGCTCCCTCAGTAGCTCAAATAGTGCTTGCTCAATACCTCAGATAGTGCTCCCTCAATAGCTCAAAAAGAGCTCCTTCCATACCTCAGAAAGTGCTCTCTCAATACCTCAGATAGTGTTCCTCAATACCTCAGATAGTGCACACTCAGCACCTCAGAGGGTGCTCCCTCAGTGCCACAGATAGTGCTTCCTCAGTACCACAGATAATGCTCCCTCAATAACTCAGATAGTGCTTCCTCAATACCTCAGAAGGTGCTCCCTCAATACCTCAGATAGTGCTCCCTCAATATCCCAGATTGTGCTCCCTTTATTCCACAAAACGTGTTCACCCAATACCTTAGAAAGTGTTCCCGCAATACCTCACATAGTGCACCCTCAAAACCTCAGAAAGTGCTTCCTCATTACCTCAGTAATTGCTCCCTCACTACTTCAGAAATTGCTCCCTCAATTCCTCAGATAGTGCTTCCTCAATACCTCAGATAGTGCTCCCTCAATACCTTAGCCAGCGCACCTTCAGTACCTCAGAAAATGCTACGTCAATAGCTCAGATAGTACACCCTCAGTACCTCAGATTGTGCTCCCTCACTACCTCGGAAAGTGCTCCCTCAATACCTCAGGTAGTGCAGCCTCAATACCTCAGAAAAGGCTCCCTAAATACCTCAGATAGTGCACACTCAATAACTCAGATAGTACTTCCTAAGTACCTCAGAAGGTTCTCCCTCAATACCACAGAAAGTGCTCCCTCAATACTTCTGAAAATGCTCCCACAATACCTCAGTAAGTACTCCCTCAATACCTCAGACAGTGCTCACTCAATACCTCAGAAGGTTCTCCCTCAATACTTCAGATAGTGCACACTCTGTACTTCAAGCAGTGATTCCTCAGTACTCAGACTGTGCTACCTCAATACCTCAGAAAGTGCTTCCTCAGTACCACACAAAGTGCTCCCTCAGTACATCAGATAATGCTCCCTCAGTATGTCAGATAATGCTCCCTCAGTCCCTCAGATATTGCTTCCTCAATACCTCAGAAAGTGCTCCCTTTATACTTCAGATAGTACTTCCTCAGTACCTCAGATAGTGCTTGCTCAATACCACAGAAAGTACTCCTTCAGCACCTCAGAAGGTACTCCCAAAATACCTCATTTAGAGCTTCGTCAGTTCTTGAGATAGTACACACAAAATACCTCAGAAATGGCTCCCTCAGTACCTCAGATATTGCACCGTCATTACCTCAGAAAGTGCTCCCTCAATACCTGAGAAAGTGCTCCCTCAATAACTCAGATAGTACATTCTCAGTACGTCACATAGTGCTTGCTCAATACCACAGAAAGTACTCCCTCAGTGCCTCAGAAAGTACTCCGTCAATACCTCATTTATAGCTTCCTCACTTCCTCAGATAGTGCACACTCAATCCCTCAGAAATGGCTCCCTCAGTACCTCAGATAGAGCACCGTCAGTAACTCAGAAAATGCTCCCTCAATACCTCAGACAGTGCACCCTCAATAACTCAGATAGTGCTTCCTCAGTAGCTCAGATAGTGCTCCCTCAGGACTCTTATTGTGCTTCCTCAATACATCAGAAAGTGCTTCCTCCGTACCCCAGATAGTGCACCCTAAATAATGCTCAGATAATGCTCTCTCAATACCTCAGAAAGCACTTGCTCAATACCTCAGATAATGCTCCCCAATACCTCAAATAGTGCTTACACAATACCTCAGTAATTGCTCCCTGACTACCTCAGAAAGTGCTTCCTCAATACCTCAGATAGTGCTCCCTGAATACCTTAGCCAGCGCACCTTCAGTACCTCAGAAAATGCTCCATCAATACCTCAGATAGTACAATACCTTAGAATATTCTTCCTCAGTACCACAGAAAGTGCACCCTCAGTTCATCAGATAATGCTCCCTCAGTATGTCAGATAATGCTCCCTCAGTACTTCAGATTTTGCTTCCTGAATACCTCAGAAAGTGCTCCCTCAATACCTCAGTAATTGCTCCGTCAATACCTCAGAAAGTGCTCCCTCAATACCTCAGATAGTCCTCACTCAATACCTTAGAAAGTGCTCCCTCAATACGTCAGATAGTGCACACTCTGTACTTCAGGCAGTGCTTCCTCACAACTCAGAAATTGCTCCCTCAATACGTCGGACAGTGCGACCTTAATACGTCAGAAAATGCTCCCTCAGTACCTCAGAAGGAGCTCCCCAATACCTCAGATAGTGCTCTCTCAATACTTCAAACAGTGCACCCTCAATACCTCAGAAAGTGCTTCCTCAGTACCACATAAAGTGCTCCCTCAGTACCTCAAATAACGCACCCTCAGTATGTCAGATAATGCTTCATCACTACCTCAGATAGCGCTTCTGCAATACCTCAAAAAGTGCACCCTTAATACCGCAGAATGTGCTCCCTCAGTACCTCAGAAAGTGCTCCCTCAGTACCAAAGATAATGCACCCTCAATAGCTCAGATAGTGCTTCCTCAATACCTCAGAAGGTGCTCCCTCAATACCTCAGAAGGTGCTCCCTCAATACCTCAGATAGTGCTCCCTTTATACCACAAAAGGTGTTCACGCAATAACTCAAAAATTGTTCCAGCAATAACTCCGATAGTGCACCCTCAATACCTCAGAAAGTGCTAATTCAGTAGTTCAGATAATGCTCCCTCAGTATGTCAGATAATGCTCCCTCAGTACCTCAGATAGTGCTTCCTCAATACCTCAGAAAGTGCTCCTTCAGTACCTCAGATAGTGCTTCCTCAATACCTCAGAAAATACTCTGTCAATACATCAGAAGGAGCTCCCCCAATACCTCAGATAGCGCTTCCTCAATATCTCAGTAATTGCTCCCTCACTACCTCAGAAAGTGCTCCCTCAATACCTCAGATAGTGCTCACTCAATACCTTAGAAAGTGCTTCCTCAATACTTCAGACAGTGCACACTCTGTACTTCAGGCAGTGCTTCCTCACATATCAGAAATTGCTCCCTCAATACGTCGGACAGTGCTTCCTTAATACGTCAGAAAGTGCTCCCTCAGTACCTCAGAGAGTGCTTCCTCAGACCTTCAAAAATTGCTCCCTGAATACCACAGAGAGTGCTTAATCAATAACTCAGAAAGTGCACACTTAATACCTCAGAAAGTGCTTCTTCAGTACCACAGATAATGTTCCCTCAAAACCTCAGAGTGTGATCCCTCAATACCTCAGATAGTTCTCCCACATACCTTAAATAGTGCTCCCTCAATACCTCAGAAAGTGCAACCTCAATAACTCAGATAGTGCTCTCTCAGTTCCTCAGAGAGTAGTCCCTTATTACCTCAGATGGAGTTCCTCAATACCTCACATAGATCTCCCTCAATACCTCAGAGAGTGCTCCCTCAGTACCTCAGGCAGTGCTTCCTCATTACGTCAGAAAACGCTCTCTCAATACTTGAGTTATTGCGCACTCAGTACCTCTCATAGTACTTCCACAATACCTCAGAAGTGCTACTCCAGTATCTCATATATTTCTCACTCAAGAGCTCAGAAAGTGCTCACTCAATACCTCAGAAAGTGCTACCTCAGTACATCAGATAGTGCTCCCTCAGTTCCTCAGATAGTGCTCCCTCAATACTTCAGATATTATGCCTCAATACCTCAGATAAATCTCCCTCAATACCTCAGAGAGTGCACCCTCAATACCTCAGGAAATGCTTGCTCAATACCTCAGAAAATGCTCCAGCAGTACCTCAGAGAGTGCTTCCTCAGTACATCAGATAGTGCTTCCTTACTACCTCAGAAAGTGCTCCCTCAATACGTGAGATATTGCACCCGCAGTACCTCAGATAGTGCTTGCTCAATACCTCAGAAAGTGCTCCCTCAGTACCTCAGAGAGTGCTTCCTCAGCAAATCAAATAGTGCTTCCTCAATATCTCAAAAAGTGCTCTCTCAATACCTCAGATAGTGCTTCCTCAGTACCTCAGATACTGCACACTCAATACCTCAGAAAAGGCTACCTGAGTACCTCAGATAGTCTGTGCCTCATTACCTCAGAAAGTGCTCCCTCAATTCCTTAGATAGTGCCCCCTCAATAACTTAGCCAGCGCACCATCAGTACCTCAGAAAATGCTCCATCAATACCTCAGATAGTACGCCCTCAGTTCCTCAGAAAGTGCTCCCTCACTACCTCAGAAAGTGCTCCCTCAATACCTCAGGTAGTGCACCCACAATACCTCAGAAAAGGCTCCCTCAATACATCAGATAGTGAACCCTCAATAACTCAGTCAGTGCTTCATAAGTCCCTCAGAAGGTTCTCCCTCAATACCTCAGAAAGTGCTCCCTCAATACTTTAGAAAAACCTCCCACAATACCTCAGTAAGTGCTCCCTCAATACCTCCGATAGTGCTCACTCAATACCTCAGAAAATGCACTTTAATATTTCAGGTAGTGCATTCTCAGTACCGCAAGCAGTGCTTCCTCAGTACCTCAGATTGTGCACACTGAATACCTCAGAAAGTGCACCATTTATACCTCAGATAGTACTTCCTTAGTACCTCAGATAGTGCATGCTCAATACCACAGAAGGTACTCCCTCAGTACCTCAGAAAGTACTCCCACAATACCTCAGATAGTGCTTCCTCAGATCCTCGGATAGTGTACACACAATACCTCAGAAATGGCTCCCTCAGTACCTCTGATAGTGCACCAACAGTATCTCAAAAAGTGCTCCCTCAATACCTCAAATAGTGCACCGTCATTATCCTCAGAAAATGCTCCCTCAATACCTCAGATAGTGCACCGTCAGTATCCACAGAAAGTGCTCCCTCAATACCTAAGACAGTGCACCCTCAATAACTCAGATAGTGCTCCCTCAGTAACACAGATAGTGCTCTATCAACACTCTTATTGTGCTTCCTCAATACTTCAGAAAGTGTTTCCTCGGTACCACAGGTCGTGAACTCTAAATAGCTCAGATTGTGCTCCCTCAATACCTCAGAAAGCACTCGCTCAATACCTCAAAAGGAGCACCGTCAATACCTCAGAAAGTGCTCCCTCAATTCCTCAGATAATGCTCCCTCAGTACCTCAAATAGTGCACCCTAAGTACCTCAGATAGCGCTCCCTCAATACCTCCAGTAGTCCTCACTCAATACCTTAGAAAGTGCTCCTTCAATACGTCAGATAGTGCACACTCTGTACTTCATGCAGTGCTTCCTCACAACTCAGAAATAGCTCCCTCAATACATCGGACAGTGCTTCCTTAATACGTTAGAAAATGCTCCCTCAGTACCTCAGATCGTGCTTCCTCAATACCTCAGAAAATACTCGCTGAATACCTCAGAAGGAGCTCCCCCAATACCTCAGATAGGGCTCTCTCAATACCTCAGTAATTGCTCTGTCAATACCTCAGAAAGTGCTCCCTCAATACCTCAGATAGTGCTCCCTCAATAACTCAGATAGTGCACCCTCAATACCTCAGATAGTTCTCCCTCAATCCCTCAGAACGTGCTTCTTCAGTACCACAGAAAGTGATCCCTTAGTACCTCAGATAATTCTCCATCAGTATGTCAGATAATGCTTTCTCAGTACCTCAGATAGTGCTTCCTCAGTACCTCAGAAAGTGCTCCCTCAATACCTCAGATAGTGCACCCTCAATACCTCAGAAAGTGCTTCCTCAGTACCACAGAAAGTGATCCCTCAGTATCTCAGATAATGCTCCCTCAGTATGTCAGATAATGCTCCCTCAGTCCCTCAGATATTGCTTCCTCAATACCTCAGAAAGTTCTCGCTTTATCCCTCAGATAGTACTTCCTCAGTACCTCAGATATGGCTTGCTCAATACCACAGAAAGTACACCCTCCGTACCTCAGAACGTACTCCCTCAATAGCTCATTTAGAGCTTCCTCAGTTCCTCAGATAGTGCACAAAAAATACCTCAGAAATGGCTCCCTCAGTACCACAGATATTGCGCCGTCAGTACCTCAGAAAATGCTCCCTCAATACCTCAGACAGTGCACCCTCAATAACTCAGGTAGTGCTTCCTCAGTAACTAAGATAGTGCTCCCTCAGTACTCTTATTGTGTTTCCTCAATACATCAGAAAGTGCTTCCTCGGTACCCCAGATAGTGCACCCTCAATAGCTCAGATAGTGCTCCCTCAATAACTCAGAAAGCACTCGCTCAAGACCTCAGAAGGAGCAGACGACATACATCAGAAAGTGCTCCCTCAACACCTCAGGTAATGCTCCCTGAGTACCTTAGAGAGTGCTTCATCACAACCTCAGATAGCGCTTCCTCAATACCTCTGAAAGTGCACCCGTAATACCTCAGGAAGTGTTCCCTCAGTACCTCAGATAGTGCTCCCTCAGTACCACAGAAAGTGCTCCCTTAGTACCAAAGATAATGCTCCCTCAATAGATCAGATAGTGCTTCCTCAATACCTCAGAAGGTGCTCCCTCAATACCACAGAAGGTGCTCCCTCAATACCTCAGATAGTGCTCCCCCATACCTAAGATACTGCTCCCTTTATATCACAAAAGGAGTTCATGCCAGACCTCAGAAATTGTTCCCGCAATACCTCCGATTGTGCAACCTCAATACCTCAGGAAGTGCTCCCTCAGTACCTCAGATAATGCTCCCTCAGTACATCAGATAATGCTCCCTCAGTACCTCAGACAGTGCTCCCTCAATACCTCAGAAAGTGCTCCCTCAATGCCTCAGATATTTCTCACTCAATACCTTAGAAAGTGCTCCATCAATACGTCAGATAGTGCACACTCTGTACTTCAGGCAGTGCTTCCTCACAACTCAGAAATTGTTCCCTCAATATGTCGGACAGTGCTTCCTTAACACGTCAGAAAGTGCTCCCTCAGTACCACAGATAGTGCTTCCTCAATACATCAGAAAATACTCGCTCAATACCTCAGAAGGAGCTCCACCAATACCTGAGATAGTGCTTCCTCAACATCTCAGTAATTGCTCCCTCAATACGTCAGATAGTGCTCCCTCAATACCCCAGTAATTGCTCCCTCAATACCTCAGAAAGTGCTCCCTCAATAGCTCAGATAGTGCTCACTCAATAGCTTAGAAAGTGCTCCCTTAGTACATCAGAGAGTGCTTCCTCAGCAAATCAAATAGTGCTTCCTCAATACCTCAGAACGTGCTCCCTCAATACCTCAGATAGTGCTTCCTCAGTACCTCAGACAGTCCGTGCCTCATTACCTCAGAAAGTGCTCCCTCAATTCCTCAGATAGTGCTCCTTCAAAACCTCAGAAAGTGCTCCCTCAATATCTTAGCCAGCGGACCAACAGTACCTCAGAAAATGCTCCATACATGCCTCAGAAAGTACACACTCAGTACCTCAGAAAGTGCTCCCTCACTACCTCAGAAAGTGCTCCCTCAATACCTCAGGTAGTGCACCCTCAATACCTCAGAAAAAGCTCCCTCAATACTTAAGATAATGCACCTTAAATAACACAGATAGTGCTTCCTCAGTCCATCAGAAGGTTCTCCCTCAATACCGCAGAAAGTGCTCCCTCAATACTTTAGAAAAAGCTCCCACAATACCTCAGTAAGTGCTCCCTCAATACCTCAGATAGTGCTCACTCAATACCTCAGAAAGTGCTTCCTCAGTACCACAGAAAGTGCTCCCTGAATACCTCAGATAATGCTCCCTCAGTATGTCAGATAATGCTCCCTCAGTCCCTCAGATATTGCTTCCTCAATACCTCAGAAAGTGCTCCCTTTATACCTCAGATGTACTTCCTCAGTACCTCAGATAGTGCTTGCTCAATACCACAGAAAGTAATCCCTCAGTACCTCAGAAAGTACTCCCACAATACCTCAGATAGTGCTCCCTCAGTACCTCAGATAGTGCACACACAATGCCTCAGAAATGGCTCCCTCAGTACCTCAGATAGTACACCGTCATTACCTCAGAAAGTGCACCCTCAATACCTCAGAAAGTGCTCCCTCAGTACCATAGAAAGTGCTCCCTCAGTACCTCAGATAATGCTCCCTCAGTAAGTCAGATAATGCTCCCTCAGTACCTCAGATAGTGCTTGCTCAATACCACAAAAAGTCCTCCCTCCGTACCTCAGAACGTACTCCCTCAATACCTCATTTAGAGCTTCCTCAGTTCCTCAGATAGTGCACAAGCAATACCTCAGAAATAGCTCCCTCAGTACCACAGATAGTGCGCCGTCAGTACCTCAGAAAATGCTCCCTCAATACCTCAGAAAGTGCAGCCTGAATACCTCAGGTAATGCTTCCTCAGTAACTCAGATAGTGCTCCCTCAGTACTCTTATTGTGCTTCCTCAATACATCAGAAAGTGCTTCCTCGGTACCACAGATAGTGCACCTTCAATAGCTCAGATAGTGCTCCCTCAATACCTCAGAAGGAGCACCCTCAATACCTCAGAAATTGCTCCCTCAATACCTCCGGTAATGCTCCCTCAGTACCTTAGAGAGTCTTCATTACTACCTCAGACAGCGCTTCCTCAATACCTCTGAAAGTGCACGCTTAATACCTCAGAAAGTGTTCCCACAGTACCTCAGATAGTGCTCCCTTAGTACCACAGAAAGTGCTCCCTCAGTACCACAGATAATGCTCCCACAATAACTCAGAAGGTGCTCACTCAATACCTCAGATAGTGCTCCCTTTATACTGCATAAGGTTTTCACGCCATACCTCAGATATTGTTCCCGCAATACCTCCGATAGTGCACCCTCAATACCTCAGAAAGTGCTCCCTCAATACCTCAGATATATCTCAATCAATACCTTAGAAAGTGCTCCCTCAATACGTCAGATAGTGCACTCTCTGGACTTCAGGCAGTGCTTCCTCAAAACTCAGAAATTGCTCCCTCAATATGTCGGACAGTGCTTCCTTAATACGTCAGAAAGTGCTCCCCCAGTACCTCTGATAGTGCTTCCTCAATACCTCAGAAAATACTCGGTCAATACCTCAGAAGGAGCTCCCCCAATACCTCAGATAGGGCTTCCTTAATATCGCAGTAATTGCTCCCTCACTACCTCAGAAACCGCTCCCTCAATACCTCAGATAGTGCTCCCTCAATACCTCAGTAATTGCTCCCTCAATACCTCAGAAAGTGCTCCCTCAATACCTCAGATAGTGCTCACTCAATACCTTAGAAAGTGCTCCCTCAATACTTCAGACAGTGCACACTCTGTATTTCAGGCAGTGCTTCCTCACAACTCAGAAATTGCTCCCTCAATACGTCGGACAGTGCTTCCATAATAAGTCAAAAAGTGCTCCTTCTGTACCTCAGATAATGCTCCCTCAGTACCTCAGAGAGTGCTTGCTCAGATCCTCAAAAATTGCTCCCTGAATACCACAGAGTTCTTCCTCAATAACTCAGAAAGTGCACCCTTAATACCTCATAAAGTGCTTCTTCAGTACCACAGATAATGCTCCCTCAATACCTCAGAGTGTGATCCCACAATACCTCAGATAGTGCTCCCCCATACCTTAGATAGTGCTCCCTCAATACCTCAGAAAGTGCAGCCTCAATAACTCAGATAGATCTCTCGCAGTTCCCCCGAGAGTAGTCCCTCAATATCTCAGATAGTGCTTCCTCAATACCTCAGAAAATACTCGGTCAATACCTCAGAAGGAGCTCCCACAATACCTCAGATAGGACTTCCTTAATATCTCAGTAATTGCTCCCTCACTACCTCAGAAAGTGCTCCCTCAATACCTCAGATAGTGCTCACTCAATACCTTAGAAAGTGCTCCCACAATACTTCAGACAGTGCACACTCTGTACTTCAGGCAGTGCTTCCTCACAACTCAGAAATTGCTCCCTCAATACGTCGGATAGTGCTTCCATAATACGTCAGAAAGCGCACCTTCTGTACCTCAGATAATGCTCCCTCAGTACCTCAGAGAGTGCTTGTTCAGATCCTCAAAAATTGCTCCCTGAATACCACAGAGATTTCTTCCTCAATAACTCAGAATGTGCACCCTTAATACCTCAGAAAGTGTTTCTTCTGTACCACAGATAATGCTCCCTCAATACCTCAGAGTGTGATCCCACAATACCTCAGATATTACTCCCCCATACCTTAGATAGTGCTCCCTCAATACATCTGAAAGTGCAACCTCAATAACTCAGATAGTGCACCCTCAGTACCTCAGATAGTGCTCCCTCAATACCTCAGATAGTGCTCATTCAAAACCTTAGAAAGTGCTCCCTCAATACGTCAGATTGTGCACACTCTGTACTTCAGGCAGTGCTTCCTCACAACTCAGAAATAGCTCCTTCATTACGTCGGACAGTGTTTCCTTAATACGTCAGAAAGTGCTCCCTCACTACCTCAGATCGTGCTTCGTCAATACCTCAGAAAATACTCGCTCAATACCTCAGAAGGAGCTCCCTCAATACCTCAGATAGTGCTCTGTCAGTACCTCAGGCAGTGCGTCCTCAATACCTCAGAATGTGCTCCCTCAGTACCTCAGGCAGTGTTTCCTCAGTACCTCAGAAAGCGCTCTCTCAATACTTGAGTTATTGCACACTCAGTACCTCACATAGTGCTTCCGCAATACCTCAGAAAGTGCTACTTCCGTACTTTAAACAATGCTCACTCAATAGCTCCGAAAGTGCTCACTCAATACCTCAGAAAGTGCTGCCTCAGTTCCTCAGATAGTGCTCCCTCAATACTTCAGATATTGTTCCTCAATACCTCAGATAAATCTCCCTCAATACCTCAGAGATTGCTCCGTTAGTACCTCAGGAAATGCTTGCTCAATACCTCAGAAAATGGTCCATCAGTATCTCAGAGAGTGCAACCTCAGTACATCAGATAGTGCTTCCTTACTACCTCAGAATGTGCTCCCTCAATACGTGAGATATTGCACCCTCAGTACCTCAGACAGTACTCCTTCAGTATCTCAGATAATGCTTCCTCAATACCTCAGAAAGTGCTCCCTCAGTACCTCAGATGCTGCACATCCAATACCTCAAAAAGGGCTACCTCAGTACCTCAAACTGTCTGTGCCTCATTACCTCAGAAAGTGCTCCCTCCATTTCTCAGATAGTGCTCCCTCATTACCTCAGAAATTGCTCCCTCAATTCCTCAGATAATGCTCCCTCCAAACCTTAGCCAGCGCATCATCAGTACCTCAGAAAATGCTCCATCAATACCTCAGATAGTACGCCCTCAGTACCTCAGAAAGTGCTCCCTCACGACCTCAGAAAGTGCTCCCTCAATACCTCAGGTAGTGCACCCACAATATCTCAGAAAAGGCTCCCTCAATACATCAGATAGTGCACCCTCAATAACTCAGACAGTGCTTCCTAAGTCCCTCAGAAGGTTCTCCCTCAGTACCTCAGAAAGTGCTCCCTCAATACTTTAGAAAAACCTCCCACAATACCTTAGTAAGTGCTCCCTCAATACTTCCGATAGTGCTCACTCAATACCTCAGAAAATGCACTTTAATACTTCAGGTAGTGCACTCTCAGTACCGCAGGCAGTGCTTCCTCAGTACCTCAGATAGTGCAAACTGATTAGCTCAGAAAGTGCACCATTTGTACCTCAGATAGTACTTCCTTAGTACCTCAGATAGTGCATGCTCAATACCACAGAATTTAATCCCTCAGTACCTCAGAAAGCACTCGCACAATACCTCAGATAGTGCTCCCTCAGTACATCAGATAGTGCACCGTCATTACCTCAGAAAGTGCTCCCTCAGTACCACAGAATGTACTCCCTCAGTACCTCAGAACGTAATCCCTCAATACCTCATTGAGAGCTTCCTCAGTTCCTCAGATAGTGCACACACAATACATCAGAAAATGCTCCCTCAATACCTCAGACAGTGCACGCTCAATAACTCAGGTAGTGCTTACTCAGTAACTCAGATAGTGCTCCCTCTGTACTCGTATTGTGCTTCCTCAAGACATCAGAAAGTGTTTCCTCAGTACCACAGATAGTGCACCCTCAATAGCCTAGATAGTGCTCCCTCAATACCTCAGAAAGCACTCGCTCAATACCTCAGAAGGAGCACCCTCAATACCTCAGAAGGTGCTCCCTCAGTACCTCAGATAATGGTCCACAATACGTCAAATAGTGCTCCCTCAATACCTCAGAAAGTGCTTCCTCCGTACGACAGAAAGTGCTTCCTCAGTACATTAATTAATGCTGCCTCAGTATCCAGATAATGCTCCCTCAGTACCTCAGATAGTGCTTCCTCAATACCTCAGAAAATGCTCCCTTTATACTTCAGCTAGTACTTCCTCAGTACCTCAGGTAGTGCTCCCTCAATACCTCAGATAGTGCACCCTCAATACCTCAGAAAGTGCTTCCTCAGTACCACAGAAAGTGATCCCTCAGTAACTCAGATAATGCTCCCTCAGTATGTCAGATAATGCTCCCACAGTCCCTCAGATATTGCTTCCTCAATACCTCAGAAAGTGCTCGCTTTATCCATCAGATAGTACTTCCTCAGTACCTCAGATAGTGCTTGCTCAATACCACAGAAAGTACACCCTCCTTACCTCAGAACGTACTCACTCAATACCTCATTTTGAACTTCCTCAGTTCCTCAGATAATGCACAAACAATACCTCAGAAATGGCTCCCTCAGTACCACAGATAGTGCGCCGTCAGTACCTCAGAAAATGCTCCCTCAATACTCAGACAGTGCACCCTCAATAACTCAGGTAATGCTTCCTCAGTAACTCAGACAGTGCTCCCTTAGTACTCTTATTGTGCTTGCTCAATACATCAGAAAGTGCTTCCTCGGTACCCCAGATAGTGCACCCTCAATAGCTCAGATTGTGCTCCCACAATACCTCAGAAGGAGCAGACGACAAACATCAGAAAGTGCTCCCTCAACACCTCAGGTAATGCTCCTTCGGTACCTTAGAGAGTGCTTCATCACGACCTCAGATAGTGCTTCCTGAATACCTCTGAAAGTGCACCCTTAATACCTCAGGAAGTGTTCCCTCAGTACCTCAGATAGTGCTCCCTCAGTACCACAGAAAGTGCTCCCTTAGTACCAAAGATAATGCTCCCTCAATAGATCAGATAGTGCTTCCTCAATACCTCAGAAGGTGCTCCCTCAATACCACAGAAGGTGCTCCCTCAATACCTCAGATAGTGCTCCCCCATACCTAAGATACTGCTCCCTTTATATCACAAAAGGAGTTCATGCCAGACCTCAGAAATTGTTCCCGCAATACCTCCGATCGTGCAACCTCAATACCTCAGGAAGTGCTCCCTCAGTACCTCAGATAATGCTCCCTCAGTACGTCAGATAATGCTCCCTCAGTACCTCAGACAGTGCTTCCTCAATACCTCAGAAAGTGCTCCCTCAATGCCTCAGATATTTCTCACTCAATACCTTAGAAAGTGCTCCATCAATACGTCAGATAGTGCACACTCTGTACTTCAGGCAGTGCTTCCTCACAACACAGAAATAGCACCCTCAATATGTCGAACAGTGCTTCCTTAACACGTCAGAAAGTGCTCCCTCAGTACCACAGATAATGCTTCCTCAATACATCAGACAATACTCGGTCAATACCTCAGAAGGAGCTCCTCCAATACCTGAGATAGTGCTTCCTCAACATCTCAGTAATTGCTCCCTCTATACGTCAGATAGTGCTCCCTCAATACCTCAGTAATTGCTCCCTCAATACCTCAGATAGTGCTCACTCAATACCTTAGAAAGTGCTCCCTCAATAGTTCAGACAGTGCACACTCTGTACTTCAGGCAGTGCTTCCTCACAACTCAGAAATTGCTCCCTCAATACCTCAGAGTTTGATTCCACAATACCTCAGATAGTGCTCCCCCATAACTTATATAGTGCTCCCTCAATACCTCAGAAAGTGGAACCTCAATAACTCAGATAGTTCTCTCTCAGTTCATCACAGAGTAGTCCCTCAATACCTCAGATAGAATTCCTCAATACCTCACATAGATCTCCCTCAATACCTCAGAGAGTGCTCCATCAGTACCTCAGGCAGTGCTTCCTCAATACCTCAGAAAGTGCTCCCTCAATACCTCAGATATATCTCACTCAATACCTTAGAAAGTGCTCCCTCAATACGTTAGATAGTGCACTCTCTGTACTTCAGGCAGTGCTTCCTCAATACTCAGAAATTGCTCCCTCAATATGTCGGATAGTGCTTCCATAATACGTCAGAAAGTGCTCCCTCAGTACCTCAGATAGTGCTTCCTCAATACCTCAGAAAATAGTCGGTCAATACCTCAGAAGGAGCTCCGCTAATACCTCAGATAGTGTTCCCTCAATACCTCAGATAGTGCTCACTCAATACCTTAGAAAGTTCTCCCTCAATACTTCAGACAGTGCACACTCTGTACTTCAGGCAGTGCTTCCTCACAACTCAGAAATTGCTCCCTCAATACTTCGGACAGTCCTTCCATAAGACGTCAGAAAGTGCTTCTTCTGTACCTCAGATAATGCTCCCTCAGTACCTCAGAGAGTGCTTGCTCAAATCCTCAAAAATTGCTCCCTGAATACCACAGAGATTTCTTCCTCAATAACTCAGAAAGTGCACCCTTAATACCTCAGAAAGCGCTTCTTCAGTACCACAGATAATGCTCCCTCAATACCTCAGAGTGTTATCCCACAATACCTCAGATAGTGCTCCCCCATACCTTAGATAGTGCTCTCTCAATACCTGAGAAAGTGCAACCTCAATAACTCAGATAGTTCTCTTTCAGTTCCTCAGAGAGTAGTCCCTGAATACCTCATATAGAGTTCCTCAATACCTCACATTGATCTCCCTCAATACCTCAGAGAGTGCTCCATCAGTACCTCAGGCAGTGCTTCCTCAATACCTCAGATAGTGCTCCCTCAGTACCTCAGGCAGTGCTTCCTAAATACCTCAGAAAGTGCTCCCTCTAGACCTCAGAAAGTGCTACTTCAGCATCTCATATCATGCTCACTCAATACCTCAGAAAGTGCTCCCTCAATACCTCAGATATATCTCACTCAATACCTTAGAAAGTGCTCCCTCAATACGTCAGATAGTGCACTCTCTGTACTTCAGGCAGTGCTTCCTCAAAACTCAGAAATTTCTCCCTCAATATGTCGGACAGTGCTTCCTTAATACGTCAGAAAGTGCTCCCTCAGTACCTCAGATAGTGCTTCCTCAATACCTCAGAAAATACTCGGTCAATACCTCAGAAGGAGCTCCGCCAATTCCTCAGATAGGGCTTCCTTAATATCTCAGTAATTGCTTCCTCACTAGCTCAGAAAGTGCTCCGTCAATACCTCAGAAAGTGCTCCCTCAATACCTCAGATAGTGCTCACTCAATACCTTAGAAAGTGCTCCCTCAATACTTCAGACAGTGCACAATCTGTACTTCAGGCAGTGCTTCCTCAGAACTCAGAAATTGCTCCCTCAATACGTCGGATAGTGCTTCCATAATACGACAGAAAGTGCTCCCTCTGTACCTCAGATAATGCTCCCTCTGTACCTCAGAGAGTGCTTGCTCAGATCCTCAAAAATTGCTCCCTGAATACCACAGAGAGTTCTTCCTCAATAACTCAGAAAGTGCACCCTTAATACCTCAGAAAGTGCTTCTTCAGTACCACAGATAATGCTCCCTCAATACCTCAGAGTGTGATCCCACAATACCTCAGATAGTGCTCCCCCATACCTTAGATAGTGCTCCCTCAATACCTCAGAAAGTGCAGCCTCAATAACTCAGATAGATCTCTCTCAGTTCCCCCGAGAGTAGTCCCCCAATATCTCAGGTAGAGTTCCTTAATACTTCACATCGATCTCCCACAATACCTTAGAGAGTGCTCCATCAGTACCTCAGGCAGTGCTTCCTCAATACCTCAGAAAGTGCTCCCTCAATACCTCAGATATATCTCACTCAATACCTTAGAAAGTGCTCCCTCAATACGTCAGATAGTGCACTCTCTGTACTTCAGGCAGTGCTTCCTCACAACTCAGAAATAGCTCCTTCATTACGTCGGACAGTGCTTCCTTAATACGTCAGAAAATGGTCCCTCACTACCTCAGATCGTGCTTCGTCAATACCTCAGAAAATACTCGCTCAATACCTCAGAAGGTGCTCCCTCAATACCTCAGATAGTGCTCTGTCAGTACCTCAGGCAGTGCTTCCTCAATACCTCAGAATGTGCTCCCTCAGTACCTCAGGCAGTGTTTCCTCAGTACCTCAGAAAGCGCTCTCTCTATACTTGAGTTATTGCACACTCAGTACCTCACATAGTGCTTCCGCAATACCTCAGAAAGTGCTCCCAATAGACCTCAGAAAGTGCTACTTCAGTACTTTAAACAATGCTCACTCAATAGCTCCGAAAGTGCTCACTCAATACCTCAGAAAGTGCTGCCTCAGTTCCTCAGATAGTGCTCCCTCAATACTTCAGATATTGTTCCTCAATACCTCAGATAAATCTCCCTCAATACCTCAGAGATTGCTCCCTTAGTACCTCAGGAAATGCTTGCTCAATACCTCAGAAAATGGTCCATCAGTACCTCAGAGAGTGCAACCTCAGTACATCAGATAGTGCTTCCTTACTACCTCAGAAGGTGCTCCCTCAATACGTGAGATATTGCACCCTCAGTACCTCAGACAGTACTCCTTCAGTATCTCAGATAATGCTTCCTCAATACCTCAGAAAGTGCTCCCTCAGTACCTCAGATACTGCACATCCAATACCTCAAAAAAGGCTACCTCAGTACCTCAGACTGTCTGTGCCTCATTACCTCAGAAAGTGCTCCCTCCATTTCTCAGATAGTGCTCCCTCATTACCTCAGAAAGTGCTCCCTCAATTCCTCAGATAATGCTCCCTCCATACCTTAGCCAGCGCACCATCAGTACCTCAGAAAAGGCTCCATCAATACCTCAGATAGTACGCCCTCAGTACCTCAGAAAGTGCTCCCTCAATACCTCAGGTAGTGCACCCACAATATCTCAGAAAAGGCTCCATCAATACATCAGATAGTGCACCCTCAATAACTCAGACAGTGCTGCCTAAGTCCCTCAGAAGGTTCTCCCTCAGTACCTCAGAAAGTGCTCCCTCAATACTTTAGAAAAACCTCCCACAATACCTCAGTAAGTGCTCCCTCAATACCTCCGATAGTGCTCACTCAATACCTCAGAAAATGCACTTTAATACTACAGGTAGTGCACTCTCAGTACCGCAGGCAGTGCTTCCTCGGTACCTCAGATAGTGCAAACTGATTAGCTCAGAAAGTGCACCATTTATACCTCAGATAGTACTTCCTTAGTACCTCAGATAGTGCATGCTCAATACCACAGAAAGTAATCCCTCAGTACCTCAGAAAGCACTCCCACAATACCTCAGATAGTGCTCCCTCAGTACATCAGATAGTGCACACACAATGCCTCAGAAATGGCTCCCTCAGTACCTCAGATAGTGCACCGTCATTACCTCAGAAAGTGCTCCCTCAGTACCTCAGAACGCAATCCCTCAATACCTCATTGAGAGCTTCCTCAGTTCCTCAGATAGTGCACACACAATACATCAGAAAATGCTCCCTCAATACCTCAGACAGTGCACGCTCAATAACTCAGGTAGTGCTTACTCAGTTACTCAGATAGTGCTCCCTCTGTACTCGTATTGTGCTTCCTCAAGACATCAGAAAGTGTTTCCTCAGTACCACAGATAGTGCACCCTCAATAGCTCAGATAGTGCTCCCTCAATACCTCAGAAAGCACTCGCTCAATACCTCAGAAGGAGCACCCTCAATACCTCAGAAGGTGCTCCCTCAGTACCTCAGAAAATGGTCCACAATACGTCAAATAGTGCTCCCTCAATACCTCAGAAAGTGCTTCCTCCGTACGACAGAGAGTGCTTCCTCAGTACATTAATTAATGCTGCCTCAGTATCCAGATAATGCTCCCTCAGTACCTCAGATAGTGCTTCCTCAATACCTCAGAAAATGCTCCCTTTATACTTCAGCTAGTACTTCCTCAGTACCTCAGGTAGTGCTCCCTCAATACCACAGAAAGTACTCCCTCAGTACCTCAGAAAGTACTCCCACAATAGTTCAGAGAGTGCATCCTCAGATCCTCGGATAGTGTACACACAATACCTCAGAAATGGCTCCCTCAGTACCTCAGATAGTGCACCAACAGTACCTCAAAAAGTGCTCACTCAATACATCAAAAAGTGCACCGTCAATATCCTCAGAAAGTGCTCCCTCAATACCTCAGATAGTGCTCCCACAATAACTCAGATAGTGCACCCTCAATACCTCAGATCGTTCTCCCTCAATCCCTCAGACAGTGCTCCCTCAGTACCACAGAAAGTGATCCCTTAGTACCTCAGATAATTCTGCATCAGTATGTAAGATAATGCTTTCTCAGTACCTCAGATAGTGCTTCCTCAGCACCTCAGAAAGTGCTCCCTCAATACCTCAGATAGTGCACCCTCAATACCTCAGAAAGTGCTTCCTCAGTACCACAGAAAGTGACCCCTCAAGTACCTCATCATAATGCTCCCTCAGTATGTCAGATAATGCTCCCACAGTCCCTCAGATATTGCTTCCTCAATAACTCAGAAAGTGCTCGCTTTATCCCTCAGATAGTACTTCCTCAGTACCTCAGATAGTGCTTGCTCAATACCACAGAAAGTACACCCTCCGTACCTCAGAACGTACTCACTCAATACCTCATTTAGAACTTCCTCAGTTCCTCAGATAATGCACAAACAATACCTCAGAAATGGCTCCCTCAGTACCACAGATAGTGCGCCGTCAGTACCTCAGAAAATGCTCCCTCAATACCTCGGACAGTGCACCCTCAATAACTCAGGTAGTGCTTCCTCAGTAACTCAGACAGTGCTCCCTCAGTACTCTTATTGTGTTTCCTCAATACATCAGAAAGTGCTTCCTCGGTACCCCAGATAGTGCACCCTCAATAGCTCAGATTGTGCTCCCTCAATAACTCAGAAAGCACTCGCTCAATACCTCAGAAGGAGCAGACGACAAACTTCAGAAAGTGCTCCTCAACACCTCAGGTAATGCTCCCTGAGTACCTTAGAGAGTGCTTCATCACAACCTCAGATAGCGCTTCCTCAATACCTCTGAAAGTGCACCCGTAATACCTCAGGAAGTGTTCCCTCAGTACCTCAGATAGTGCTCCCTCAGTACCACAGAAAGTGCTCCCTTAGTACCAAAGATAATGCTCCCTCAATAGATCAGATAGTGCTTCCTCAATACCTCAGAAGGTGCTCCCTCAATACCACAGAAGGTGCTCCCTCAATACCTCAGATAGTGCTCCCCCATACCTAAGATACTGCTCCCTTTATATCACAAAAGGAGTTCATGCCAGACCTCAGAAATTGTTCCCGCAATACCTCCGATAGTGCAACCTCAATACCTCAGGAAGTGCTCCCTCAGTACCTCAGATAATGCTCCCTCAGTACGTCAGATAATACTCCCTCAGTACCTCAGACAGTGCTTCCTCAATACCTCAGAAAGTGCTCCCTCAATGCCTCAGATATTTCTCACTCAATACCTTAGAAAGTGCTCCATCAATATGTCAGATAGTGCACACTCTGTACTTCAGGCAGTGCTTCCTCACAACACAGAAATTTCTCCCTCAATATGTCGAACAGTGCTTCCTTAACACGTCAGAAAGTGCTCCCTCAGTACCACAGATAATGCTTCCTCAATACATCAGACAATACTCGGTCAATACCTCAGAAGGAGCTCCTCCAATACCTGAGATAGTGCTTCCTCAACATCTCAGTAATTGCTCCCTCTATACGTCAGATAGTGCTCCCTCAATAACTCAGTAATTGCTCCCTCAATACCGCAGGAAGTGCTCCCTCAATACCTCAGATAGTGCTCACTCAATACCTTAGAAAGTGCTCCCTCAATACTTCAGACAGTGCACACTCTGTACTTCAGGCAGTGCTTCCTCACAACTCAGAAATTGCTCCCTCAATACGTCGGACAGTGCTTCCATAATACGTCAAAATGTGCTCCATCTGTACCTCAGATAATGCTCCCTCAGTACCTCAGAGAGTGCTTGCTCAGATCCTCAAAAATTGCTCCCTTGATACCACAGAGAGTTCTTCCTCAATAACTCAGAATGTGCACCCTTAATACCTCAGAAAGTGCTTCTTCAGTACCACAGATAATGCTCCCTCAATACCTCAGAGTGTGATCCCACAATACCTCAGATAGTGCTCCCCCATAACTTATATAGTGCTCCCTCAATACCTCAGAAAGTGCAACCTCAACAACTCAGATAGTTCTCTCTCAGTTCATCACAGTGTAGTCCCTCAATACCTCAGATAGAATTCCTCAATACCTCACATAGATCTCCCTCAATACCTCAGAGAGTGCTCCATCAGTACCTCAGGCAATGCTTCCTCAATACCTCAGAAAGTGCTCCCTCAATACCTCAGATATATCTCACTCAATACCTTAGAAAGTGCTCCCTCAATACGTCAGATAGTGCACTCCCTGTACTTCAGGCAGTGCTTCCTCAAAACTCAGAAATTGCTCCCTCAATATGTCGGACAGTGCTTCCTTAATACGTCAGAAAGTGCTCCCTCACTACCTCAGGTAGTGCTTCCTCAATACCTCAGAAAATACTCGGTCAATACCTCAGAAGGAGCTCCGTCAATACCTCAGATAGTGCTCCCTCAATACCTCAGATAGTGCTCACTCAATACCTTAGAAAGTGCTCCCTCAATACTTCAGACAGTGCACACTCTGTACTTCAGGCAGTGCTTTCTCACAACTCAGAAATTGCTCCCTCAATACTTCGGACAGTGCTTCCATAATACCACAGAGATTTCTTCCTCAATAACTCAGAAAGTGCACCCTTAATACCTCAGAAAGCGCTTCTTCAGTACCACAGATAATGCTCCCTCAATACCTCAGAGTGTTATCCCACAATACCTCAGATAGTGCTCCCCCATACCTTAGATAGTGCTCCCTCAATACCTCAGAAAGTGCAACCTCAATAACTCAGATAGTTCTCTTTCAGTTCCTCAGAGAGTAGTCCCTGAATACCTCAGATAGAGTTCCTCAATACCTCACATAGATCTCCCTCAATACCACAGAGAGTGCTCCATCAGTACCTCAGGCAGTGCTTCCTCAATACCTCAGATAGTTCTCCCTCAGTACCTCAGGCAGTGCTTCCTCAGTACCTCAGAAAGCGCTCTCTCAATACTTGAGTTATTGCACACTCAGCCCCTCACATAGTACCTCCTCAATACCTCAGAAAGTGCTCCCTCCAGACCTCAGAAAGTGCTACTTCAGTATCTCATATCATGCTCACTCAATAGCTCAGAAAGTGCTCAGTCAATACCTCAGAAAGTGCTACCTCAGGACATCAGAGAGTGCTCCTTCAATTCCTCAGATAGTGCTCCCTCAATACTTCAAATATTGTTCATCAATACCTCAGATAAATCTCCCTCAATACTTCAGAGAGTGCTCCCCCATACCTAAGATAGTGCTCCCTTTATACCACAAAAGATGTTCACGCCATACCTCAGATATTGTTCCAGCAATACCTCTGATAGTGCACCCTCAATACCTCAGAAGGTGCTCCCTCAGTACCTCAGATAATGCTCCCTCAGTATGTCAGATAATGCTCCCTCAATACCTCAGAAAGTGCTCCCTCAATACCTCAGATATACCTCACTCAATACCTTAGAAAGTGCTCACTCAATACGTCAGATAGTGCACTCTCTGTACTTCAGGCAGTGCTTCCTCAAAACTCAGAAATTGATCCCTCAATCTGTCGGACAGTGCTTCCATAATACGTCAGAAAGCGCTCCCTCAGAACCTCAGATAATGCTTCCTCAATACCTCAGAAAATACTCGGTCAATACCTCAGAAGGAGCTCCGCCAATACCTCAGATAGGGCTTCCTTAATATCTCAGTAATTGCTTCCTCACTAGCTCAGAAAGTGCTCCGTCAATACCTCAGAAAGTGCTCCCTCAATACCTCAGATAGTGCTCACTCAATACCTTAGAAAGTGCTCCCTCAATACTTCAGACAGTGCACAATCTGTACTTCAGGCAGTGATTCCTCACAACTCAGAAATTGCTCCCTCAATACGTCGGATAGTGCTTCCATAATACGACAGAAAGTGCTCCCTCTGTACCTCAGATAATGCTCCCTCAGTACCTCAGAGAGTGCTTGCTCAGATCCTCAAAAATTGCTCCCTGAATACCACAGAGAGTTCTTCCTCAATAACTCAGAAAGTGCACCCTTAATACCTCATAAAGTGCTTCTTCAGTACCACAGATAATGCTCCCTCAATACCTCAGAGTGTGATCCCACAATACCTCAGATAGTGCTCCCCCATACCTTAGATAGTGCTCCCTCAATACCTCAGAAAGTGCAGCCTCAATAACTCAGATAGATCTCTCGCAGTTCCCCCGAGAGTAGTCCGTCAATACCTCAGATAGAATTCCTCAATACTTCACATAGATCTCCCTCAATACCTTAGAGAGTGCTCCATCAGGACCTCAGGCAGTGCTTCCTCAATACCTCAGAAAGTTCTCTCTCAATACCTCAGATAGTGCTCACTCAATACCTTAGAAAGTGCTCCCTCAATACTTCAGACAGTGCACAATCTGTACTTCAGGCAGTGCTTCCTCACAACTCAGAAATTGCTCCCTCAATACGTCGGATAGTGCTTCCATAATACGACAGAAAGTGCTCCCTCTGTACCTCAGATAATGCTCCCTCAGTACCTCAGAGAGTCCTTGGTCAGATCCTCAAAAATTGCTCCAAGAATACCACAGAGAGTTCTCCCTCAATAACTCAGAAAGTGCACCCTTAAATCCTCAGAAAGTGCTTCTTCAGTACCACAGATATTGCTCCCTCAATACCTCAGTGTGATCCCACAATACCTCAGATAGTGCTCCCCCATACCTTAGATAGTGCTCCCTCAATACCTCAGAAAGTGCTACCTCAATAACTCAGATAGTTCTCTCTCAGTTCCTCAGAGAGTAGTCCCTCAATACCTCAGATAGAGTTCCTCAATACTTCACATAGATCTCCCTCAATACCTTAGAGAGTGCTCCATCAGTACCTCAGGCAGTGCTTCCTCAATACCTCAGAAAGTGCTCCCTTAGTACCTCAGGCAGTGCTTCCTCAGTACCTCAGAATACTTGAGTTATTGCACACTCACTCCTTCGCATAGTACCTCCGCAATACCTCAGAAAGTGCTCCCTCTAGATCTCAGAAAGTGCTACTTCAGTATCTTATATTATGCTCACTCAATAGTTCAGAAAGTGCTCAGTCAATTCCTCAGAAAGTGCTACCTCAGTAAATCAGAGAGTGCTCCTTCAATTCCTCAGATAGTACTCCCTCAATACATCACATATTGTTCATCAATACCTCAGATAAATCTCCCTCAATACCTCAGAGAGTGCTCCCTCAGTACATAAGGAAATGCTTGCTCAATACCTCAGAAAATGCTCCATCAGTACCTCAGAGAGTGCTTCCTCAATACATCAGATCGTGCTTCCTTACGAGCTCAGAAAGTGCTCCCTCAATACGTGAGATATTGCACGCTCAGTACCTCAGATAGTGCTTGCTCAATTCCTCAGACAGTACTCCCTCAGTATCTCAGATATTGCTTCCTCAATACCTCAGAAAGTGCTCCCCCAGGACCTCAGAGAGTGCTTCCTCAGCAAACCAAATAGTGCTTCCTCAATACCTTAGAAAGTGCTCCCTCAATGCCTCAAATAGTGCTTCCTCAGTACCTCAGATACTGCACACCCAATATCTAAGGAAAGGCTACCTCAATACCTCAGATAGTCCGTACCTCATTACCTCAGAAAGTGCTCCCTCTATACCTCGGATAGTGCACCCTCTATACCTCAGAAATTGCTACCTCAGTAACACAGAAAGTGCTCCCTGAGTACCTCAGATAATGCACCCGCAGTCCCTCAGATATTGCTTCCTGAATACCTCAGAAAGTGCTCCCTCAATAATTCAGGTAGTGCACCCTCAATACTTTAGAAAAAAATTCCCACAATACCACAGTAAGTGCTCCCTCAATACCTCAGATAATGCTCACTCAATACCTCAGAAAGTGAACCTTCAATAGTTCAGGTAGTGTACTCCCTGTACCTCAGGTAGTGCTTCCTCAGTACTCAGACAGTGCTCCCTCAATTCCTCAGATAGTGCACCCTCAATAACTCAGAAAGTGCTTCCTCAGTACCACAGAAAGTGCTCCCTCAGTACCTCAGATAATGCTCCCTCAGTATGTCAGAAAATGCTCCCTCAGTCCCTCAGATATTGCTTCCTCAATACGTCAGAAAGTGCTCCCTTTATACCACAGATAGTACTTCCTCAGTACCTTAGTTAGTGCTTGCTCAATACCACAGAAATTAATCCCTCAGTACCTCAGAAAGTACTCCCACAATACCTCAGATAGTGCTCCCTCAATACCTCAGATAGTGCTCCCTCAATACCTTAGCCAGCGCACCATCAGTACCTCAGAAAATGCTCCATCAATACCTCAGATAGTACACCCTCAGTACCTCAGAAAGTGCTCCCTCACTACTTCAGAAACTGCTCCCTCAATACCTCACGTAGTGCACCCTCAATACCTCAGAAAAGGCTCCCTCAATACCTCAGACAGTGCACCCTCAATAACTCAGGTAGTGCTTCCTCAGTAACTCAGATAGTGCTCCCTCAGGACTCTTATTGCGCTTCCTCAATACATCAGAAAGTGGTTCGTCGGTACCACAGATAGTGCACGCTCAATAGCTCAGATAGTGCTCCCTCAATACCTCAGAAAGCACTCGCTCAATACTTCAGAAGGAGCACCCGCAATACCTCAGAAAGTGCTCAATCAATACCTCAGATAATGCTCCCTCAGAACCTCAGATAGCGCTCCCTCAATACCTCAGATAGTGCTCATTCAATACCTTAGAAAGTGCTCCCTCAATACGTCTGATAGTGCACACTCAATACCTTAGATAGTGCTTGCTCAATACCTCGGAAAGTAATCACTCAACACCTCAGAAAGTTCTCCCTCAGTACCTCAGATATTGTACCATCAGTATCTCAGAAACTGCTCCCTCAATACCTCAGAAACTGCTCCCTCAATACCTGAGAAAATGCTACATCAATATCTCAGATAGTGCACACTCAGCACCTCAGAGGGTGCTCCCTCAGTGCCTCAGACAGTGCATCCTCATTACCTCAGAAAGTACTTCCTCAATACCTGAGATATTGCTCCCTCAGTAGTTCAGATAGTGTTTCCTCAATACCTCAGAAAGTGCTCCCTCAGTACCTCAGATAGTGCTTCCTCAGTACCTCAGATAATGCTCCCTCAGTATCTCAGCTAATGCTCCCTCCGTACCTCAGATAGTGCTTCCTCAGTACCTTAGAAGGCATTCCCTTAGTATCTCAGATAATGTACACTCAGTCCCTCAGATAGTGCTTCCTCACTACCTCAGAAAGCGCTCCCTCAATATCTCAGATCACGCTTCTTCAGATCTCAAAAATTGCACCCTCAATACCTCAGATAGCGCTTCCTCAATACCTCAGAAAGTGCACCATTAATACCTCAGAAAGTGCTCCCTCAGTACCTCAGAAAGTCCTCCCTCAGTACCACAGATCATGCTCCCTCCAAACCTCAGATAGTGCTTCCTCAATATCTCAGAAAGTACTCCCTCAATACCTCAGCTCGTGCTCCCTCAATACGTCAGAAGGTGTTCACTCAATACCTCAGAAAGTGCCAATTCTGTACTTCTGAAAATTGCTTCCTCAATACCTCAGAATGTGTTCCCTCCATCCCTCAGATAATGCCTCCACAATACCTCAGAAAGTGCTCCCTCAAAACCTGAGATATTGTTCCCTCAGTAGCTCAAATAGTGCTTGCTCAATACTTCAGCGAGTGCTCCCTACGTACCTCAGATAGTGCTCCTTCAATACCTCAAAAAGAGCTCCTTTCATACCTCGGAAAGTGCTCCCTCAATACCTCAGAAAGTGTTTCCTCAATACCTCAGATAGTGTTCCTCAATACCTCAGATAGATCTCCCTCAATACCTCAGAGGGTGCACCCTCAGTACCTCATGTCGTGCTTCCTCAATACCTTAGTATGTGCTCCGTCAGTACCTCAGAGAGTGCTTCCTCAGTACATCAGGCAGTACTTCCTCAATACCTCAGGACGTGCTCCCTCAATACCTGAAATATTGCTTCCTCAGTAGCTCAGATAGTGCGTCCTCAATACCTCAGAAAGTGCTCCCTCCATACCTGAGACATTGCTCCCTCAGTACCTCATATAGCGCTTTCTGAATACCTCAGAACGTCCTCCCTCAGTACCTCAGAGAGTGCTTCCTCAGTAAATCAAATAGTGCTTCCTCAAACCTAAGAAAGTGCTCCCTCAATACCTCAGTTCATCAGATAGTGCTTGCTCAATACCTCAGAAAATACTCCCGCAGTACCTCAGAAAGTACTCCCACAATACCTCAGAAAAGGCTCCCTCAGTACCTCAGATAGTGCACCCTTAGTACCTCAGAAAATGCTCCCTCAATACCTCAGAAAAGCCTCTCTCAATACCTCACATTGTGCACCGTCAGTACCTCAGATAGTGCTTCCTAAGTACCTCAGAATGTGCTCCCGCAGTACTGCAGAAAGTGCTCCCTCAATACCTCTGATAATGCTCCCTCAGTACCTCAGGTAGTGCTTCCTCAATACCTCAGAAAGTGCTCCCTCAGTATCCTAGATAGCGCTACAAAGTACCTCAAATAGTGCCTCCTCAATACCTCAGAAAATGCACCCACAAAACTTGCGAGATTGCTACCTCAGTAGCTCAAATAGTGCTTGCTCAATACCTCAGATAGTGCTCCCTCAATAGCTCAAAAAGAGCTCCTTCCATACCTCAGAAAGTGCTCTCTCAATACCTCAGAAACTGCTTCCTGAGTACCGAGATAGTGCTCCATCAATACCGCACTAAGTACTCCCTCAATGCCTAAGAAAGTGCTCCCTCAATACCTGAGATATTGCTTCCACAGTAGCTCAGATAGTGTTTGCTCAATACCTCAGAAAGTCCTCCCTCTGTAACTCAGATAGACCTCCCTCGGTACCTCAGATAGTGCTTTCTCAATGCCTCAGAAAGTGCTCCCTCAGTACCTCAGAGAATGCTTTCTCAGTTAATCAACTAGTGCTCCCTCAATACCTCAGAAAGTGCTTTCTGAATACCTCAGATATTATTCCTCAGTACCTCAGATAGTGCTTGCTCAATACCTCGAAAAGTACTCCCTCAACACCTCAGAAAGGTCTCCATCAGTACTTCAGATAGTGCACAATCAGTATCTCAGAAAATGCTCCCTCAATACCTCAGAAAATGCTCCCTCAATACCTCAGAAACTGTCCCCTCAGTACCTCAGAGAGCGCTTCCAAAGTACCTCAGATAGTGCCTCCTCAAAAACTCAGAAAATGCACCCTCAAAACTTGAGAGATTGTTCCCTCCGTAGCTCAAATAGTGCTTGCTCAATACCGCAGATCGTGCTCCCTCAATAGCACAAAAAAGAGCTCCTTCCATACCTCAGAAAGTGCTCCCTCAATACCTCAGATAGTGTTCCTCAATGCCTCAGATAGTGCACACTCAGCAGCTCAGAGGGTGCTCCCTCAGTGCCTCAGACAGTGCGTCCTCATTACCTCAGAAAGTACTTCCTCAATACCTGAGATATTGCTCCCTCAGTAGTTCAGATAGTGCTTCCTCAATACCTCAGAAAGTGCTTCCTCAGTACCACAGAAAGTGCTTCCTCAGTACCTCAGAGAATGCTCCCTCAGTATCTCAGCGAATGCTCCCTCCGTACCTCAGATAGTGCTTCCTCAGTACCTTAGAAAGCATTCCCTCATTATCTCAGATAGTGCTTCCTCACTACCTCAGAAAGCGCTCTCTCAATACCTCAGAGAGTGTTCCCTCAATATCTCAGATCACGCTTCTTCAGATCCTCAAAAATTGCTCCCTCAATAACTCAGATAGCGCTTCCTCAATACCTCAGAAAGTGCACCATTAATACCTCAGAATGTGCTCCCTCAGTGCCTCAGAAAGTGCTCCCTCAGTACCACAGATAATGCTCCCTCAAAACCTCAGATAGTGCTTCCTCAATACCTCAGAAATTACTCCCTCAATACCTCAGAAAGTGCTGCCTCAATACCTCAGCTAGTGCTCCCTCTATACGTCAGAAGGTGCTCCCTTAGTACCTCTTATAATGCTCCATCAATATCTCAGAAGGTGTTCACTCAATTCCTCAGAAAGTGCACATTCTGTACTTCAGACAATTGCTTCCTCAATACCTCAGAAAGTGTTCACTCAATACCTCAGAATGAGTTCCCTCCATCCCTCAGATAATGCCTCCTCAATACCTCAGATAGTGCTCCCTCAAAACCTGAGATATTCTTCCCTCAGTAGCTCAAATACTGCTTGCTCAATACTTCAGCGAGTGCTTCCTCCGTACCTCAGACAGTGCTCCCTCAATACCACAAAAAGAGCTCCTTTCATACCTCAGAAAGTGCTCCCTCCATACCTGAGACATTGCTCTCTCAGTACCTCACATAGCGCTTTCTGAATACCTCAGAACGTGCTCCCTCAGTTCCTCAGAGAGTGCTTCCTCAGTAAATCAAATAGTGCTTCCTCAAACCTAAGAAAGTGCTCCCTCAATACCTCAGTTCATCAGATAGTGCTTGCTCAATACCTCAGAAAGTACTCCCGCAGTACCTCAGAAAGTACTCCCACAATACCTCAGAAAAGGCTCCCTCAGTACCTCAGATAGTGCACCCTCAGTACCTCAGAAAACGCTCCCTCAATACCTCAGAAAAGGCTCTCTCAATACCTCAAATTGTGCACCGTCAGTACCTCAGATAGTGCTTCCTAAGTACCTCAGAATGTGCTCCCGCAGTACTGCAGAAAGTGCTCCCTCAATACCTCTGATAATGCTCCCTCATTACCTCAGAAAGTGCTCACTCAATACCTCAGAAACTGCTTCCTGAGTACCGAGATAGTGCTTCATCAATACCGCACTAAGTACTCCCTCAATGCCTCAGAAAGTGCTCCCTCAATACCTGAGATATTGCTTCCACAGTAGCTCAGATAGTGTTGGCTCAATACCTCAGAAAGTGCTCCTTCCATACCTCAGATAGTGCTCCCTCAGTACCTCAGATCGTGCTTTCTCAATGCCTCAGAAAGTGCTCCCTCAGTACCTCAGAGAATGCTTTCTCAGTTAATCAAATAGTGCTCCCTCAATACCTCAGAAAGTGCTCCCTCAGTACCTTAGAAAATACTCCCGCAATACCTCAGAAAATGCTCCCTCAATACGTCACATAGGGCACAGTCAGTACGTCAGATCGTGCTTCCTAAGTACCTCAGAAGGTGCTCCCGCAGTACTGCAGAAAGTGCTCCCTCAATACCTCAGAAAATGCTCCCTCAATACCTCAGGTAGTGCTCACTCAATACCTCAGAAAGTGCACCCTCTATATGTCAGAAAGTGCTCCCTCAGTACCTCAGATAGTGCTAACTCAGCATCTCAGACAATGCTTCCTCAATACATCAGAAAGTGCTCCCTCAGTACGTCTGATACTGCTCCCTCAACACCTCAGAAATTACTGGCTCAATACCTCATAAAGTGCCCCCTCAATACGTCAGATAGTGCACACTCATAACCTCATACAGTGCTTCCTCAGTACATCTGACAGTGGTCCCCCAATAGCTCAGATAGTGCTTCCTGAATACCTCAAACAGTGCTCCCTCAGTACCTCAGAATGCGCTCCCTCAGTACCTGAAATAGTGCTCCTTCGGAACTCACATGGTGCTTCCTCGTTACCTCAGATAGTACTCCCTCAATACCTCAGAAAGCACTCGTTCAATACCTCAGAATGAGCACCCTCAGTATCTCAGAAAGTGCTCCCTCAATACCTCACATAGTGCACACTCAGTACCTCAGACAGTGGTCCCTCAATACCTCAGATAGTGCGCAATCAGTACCTCAGAAAGTGCTCCCTCAGTACATCAGACAGTGCTTCCTCAATACCTCAGAATGTGCTCCCTCAATGCCACTGAAAGTGGCCCCTCAGTACATCAAATACCTCAGTACTCAATACCTCAGAAAGTACTCGCTCAATTCCTCAGATAGTGCACACTCAGGACCACAGAAAGTGCTCTCTCAAACTTCAGAAAGTGCTCCCTCAGTACCTCAGGTAGTGCTTCCTTAATACCTCAGAAAGTGCTCCTTCAGTACCTCAGAGAGTTCTTCCTCGGTACATCAGATAGTGCTCGCTCAATACCTCAGAAAGTACTTCCTCAGTACCTCAGATAGTGCTTTTTCAATACCTCAGAAAATGCTCCCTCAGTACCTCATATAATGCTCCCTCAATATCTCAGAAAGTGCTCACTCAATACCTCAGAAAGTGCTCGCTCAATACGTAGGATAATGCTCCCTCAATACCTCAGTAGGTGCTCTCTCAATACTTCAGATAGTTTCACACTCAGTACCGCAGACAGTGCTTCCTCAGTACCTCAAATAATACTCTCTCTGTCCTCACATGGTGCTTTCTCAATACATCAGAAAGTGCTCCCTCAGTATCTCAGCTAGTGCTCCCTCAATGCCTCAGAAAGTGCTCCCTCAATACCTCAGATAGTGCTCGCCAATACCTCAAATAGTGCTCCCTCAACACTTCAGATAGTTCTCCCTCAGTATCTCGTATAATGCTCCCTCAATATCTCAGAATGTGCTCACTTAATACCTCAGACAGTGCTTCCTCAGATCCTCAGAACATGCTCCCTCAGTTCCTCAGATAGTGCTCCCCAACGCTTCAAATAGTGCTCCCTCAATACCTCAGAAAGGTCTCCCTCAGTCCCTCATATAATGCTACCTCAATATCTCAGAAAGTGCTCACTCAATCGCTCAGAAAATGCTCTCTCAGTAACTCAGAAAATTGCTTCCTCTATTCCTCAGGAAGTGCTTCCTCAATACCTCAGAAAGTTGTCCCTCAGTACCTCAGAGACTGCTTCCTCAATACGTCAGAAATTGCTCCCTCAATACCTGAGATTTTGCTCCCTCAGTACCTCAGAAGTGCTTGCTCAATACCTCAGAAAGTACTCCCTCAGTACCTCAGACAGTGCTTCCTCAATGCCTCAGAGAGTGCTTCCTCAATAAATCAAATAGTGCTTCCTCAATACCTCAGATAGTGCACCCTCAGTACCTCAGAAAGTACTCCGTCAATACCTCAGAAAGTGCTTCCTCAGTCCCTCAGAAAGTACTCCCTCAATACCTCAGAAAGTGCTTCCTCAGTACCAGAGAACGTGCTCCCTCATTATCTCAAATATTGCTCCCTCAATACCTCAGATAGTGCTTCCTCAGTACCTCAGAAAGTGCTCCCTCAATATCTCAAAAAGTGCTTCCTCTGTACCTCAGAAAGTGCTCGCTTTTTACCTTAGATAATGCTCCCTCAGAACGTCAGATAGTGCTTCCTCAATACCTCAGATTGTGCTCCCTGAATGCCTCAGATAGTGCTTCCTGAAATCCTCAGAAATTGCTCCCTCAAAGCCTCAGATTGTGCTTCCTCAATACCTCAGAAAGTGCTCCCTTAATATCTCAGAAAGTGCAACATCAGTAGCTGAGAAAGTGCTCCCTCAGTACCTCAGAAAGTGCTCCCTCAGTACCACAGATAATGCTCCCTCAGTACCTCAGAATGTGCCTCCTCATTACCTCAGATAGTGCCTCTTTGAAGGGAGGGGGAGAAAGAGACAGAGAGTTCACCTTTCAATCCAGTGATTTCAGCGGGAAAGTTCCTTCAGAACAGACCGTTTTGAGGAAGAGTCACTTGGAATGCGAATTGTTCCTCTCTCTCTTCACCGTTGCTTCCTGCTAAATTGTGCTGAATTTCCCCACCATCTGTTGACTTGAGAACTTGACCTGATCCAAGTGTCACTGAGTAATTCAGTCTGTGTTCAATGCCCTGAGGCTGCTACTGTTGAAAGTTGACAAACAGGTTTAAGGCTGTGTAAGGAATTGTATTCGGTGGGCGGGCTACATGGGAGAACAGATACAGAACACAGGCACACTGCAATGTTAGGTCTGAGCTGTTCCTTCTGAACTAACATCACAAAGTTACATTGATCAGGATCTTTGTGAAGTGCCTTTTTCAAGTGACCCTTCCTCAAAACGGTCTGTTCTGAAAGAAATTTCCCGCAGAAATCACTGGATTGAAAGGTGAACTCTCTCTCTGTCTCTTTCTCCTACTCCCTTCAGAGATGCTGCTGGGCATGTTTAGCCTCTTCAGCAATCTCTGTATTGATGTTTCAGGTCTCTAGTGCGTCCGTAAAGATTGATTTTAGTGTTGAATTCTCAAACTTGCTCTATTAAAGGGATTGAATCCCTCTGCTACAAAGGGGGTCAGTTACCTCAGCTAACAGGTTCGTGATGCCAACATTGTTGGTTCAATCTCTATCATGTCTGAAATTACCATGAAGGCCCCAGCTTCTCAACCTCGCCCCTTACCTGAGGTGTGTGACCCACCAGACCTCTCTCTCTGACAAGACAGCAGCTCTCGTGTCCTCCTGGTCTATATTAACTTCCCAACTTTAAAATGGCACTCCAGGAAGAGAGCTCTTTACACGGTTCAGGTCAAACTCCTGGAGGTCCCTCCCTAACATCACTGTGGGACACCAAAGGACTGCAGCAGGAGAGTACACCCCACCCCCACCTTCCAGGCAACTATTAGAGTGTGTGGGAATCACATGCAAGCCATATTTGAAAATAAGTTTTATAACAGGGTGACGGTGGATGTTCACTAACTCTGTTTCTTTACCTCTGTTGAAATCAGCGAAATGAAGAAGCTCAGGGTCAGTTGAAAATGACAATGATATCCTTTCGTAGGTTGGTGTTTATTAGAGTTTGTATCGACAGTATGAATGTTTGAGCACTTATTCAAGGGCATGCAGGTAGCTGTCAGAGGAAGTGATGGGGGCTGGTATAATTGCGACACTTAAAAGGTATCAGGATGAGTATGTGAATAGGAAGGGTTTAGAGGGCTATCAGCCAAGTGCTAGCAAATGGAATGAAATGAGATGAGAATATCTGGTTGGTATGGACGAGTTGGACAGGAGGGTCTGTTTCCAAGCAGTGAACCTCTGTGACTCTGTGCCTTTGAATAGTCAATTGCAGAGAGTTTCAGACAGGGTTTGGTTTGTGTGTCTCTCTCATGCTTCCTCAGAATCTGCAAACCCTATGTCTCCAAATTTACACAAGACTCTATGAAATAGGAAAAAAGAGGGTCAGTGCTGAGGGAGTGCTGCACTGTCAGAGGGTCAGTACTGAGGGAGTGCAGCTCTGTCAGAGGGTCAGTACTGAGGGAGTGCTGACTGTCGGAGGGTCAACACTGAGGGAGTGCTGCACTGTCAGAGGGTCAGTACTGAGGGAGTGCAACACTGTCAGAGGGTCAGTACTGAGGGAGTGCTGCACTGTCGGACGGTTAGTACTGTGGGAGTGTTGCACTGCAAGATGGTCAGTTATGAGAGGGCTGCACTGTCAGAGGGATTGAATCACTCTGCTACAAAGGGGGGTCAGTTACCTCAGCTAACAGGTTCATGATGCCAACATTGTTGGTTCTAACTCTATCATATCTGAAATTATCAGGAAGACCTGAGGGAGTGCTGCACTGTCAGAGGGTCAGTACTGAGGGAGTGCTGCACTGTCAGAGGGTCAGTACTGAGGGAGTGCTGCACTGTCAGAGGGTCATTATGAGGGAGTGCTGTACTGTCAGAGGGTTAGTACTGTGGGAGTGTTGCACTGTAAGATGTTCAGTTATGATGGAGTGCTGTACTGTCAGAGGTTTTGACCTGAGATTGGGCCCCACTGTCGGAGGGTCAGTATAGGGCCACTTCCACAGTGTCAGAGAGTCAGTACTGAGGGAGTGCATCACTATCAGAGGATCAGTATGGAGGGAGTGCAGCATTGTCAGACAATCAGTGTGGAGGGAGTGCAGCATTGTCAGAGGATCAGTACGGAGGGAGTGCAGCATTGTCAGAGGATCAGTGTGGAGGGAGTGCAGCATTGTCAGAGGATCAGTATGGAGGGAGTGCATCATTGTCAGAGAGTCAGTGTGGTGGGAGTGCAGCATTGTCAGAGAGTCAGTGTGGAGGGAGTGCAGCATTGTCAGAGGGTCAGTGTGGAGGGAATGCAGCATTGTCAGAGGATCAGTGTGGAGGGAGTGCAGCATTGTCAGAGGATCAGTGTGGAGGGAGTGCAGTATTGTCAGAGGGTCAGTGTGGAGGGAGTGTAGCATTGTCAGAGGATCAGTGTGGAGGGAGTGCAGCATTGTCAGAGGATCAGTGTGGAGGGAGTTCAGCATTGTCAGAGGTTCAGTGTGGAGGGAGTGCAGCATTGTCAGAGGATCAGTGTGGAGGCAGTGCAGCATTGTCAGAGTATCAGTACGGAGGGAGTGCAGCATTGCCAGAGGTTCAGGACGGAGGGATTGCTGTGCAGTGAGAGTCAGTAATTATGAAGTGCGCACTCTCTGAGGTTTAGTACTAATGGATGGCCATGCTGTCAGAGTGTCGCACTGTGAGAGGGTTACTACTGAGGGAGCGCTGCACTGTGAAAGGGTTAGAACTGAGGGAGCACCGCACTCTGAGGGGATTAGTAGTGAGGGATCACCGCACTGTGAGGGGGTCAGTGCTGAGGGATCACCGCGCTGTGAGGGGGTCAGTACTGAGGGGCCACCACACTCTGAGGGGATTAGTACTGAGGGATCACCGCACTGTGAGGGGGTCAGTACTGAGGGATCACCGCGCTGTGAGGGGGTCAGTACTGAGGGGCCACCACACTATGTGTCAGACAGTCAGTCCTGAGTGATTGCTGCATTGCCAGAGGGTCAGTACTGAGAGAGTGATATACACTCAAAGGGTCATAACTGAGGGAGCGCTACACGGTCAGTGTGTCAGTTCTGAGGGAGTGTTGTTTCAGAGGGTCAGTACTGAGGGAGAGCTGCACCGCCAAAGGGTCAGCACTGAGGGAGTGCTACACTGCCAAAGGGTCAGTACTGAGGCATTGCTGGTTATCAGAAGTGCAGGAAGGAGGCAGTGCTGCACTGTCAGAGTGTCAGTGCTGAGGGAGTTCTGCTCTGTCGGAGAGTCAGTACTGAGAAAATGCCACGTTTTC
Source organism: Chiloscyllium punctatum (assembly GCF_047496795.1). Lineage (NCBI taxonomy): Eukaryota > Metazoa > Chordata > Chondrichthyes > Orectolobiformes > Hemiscylliidae > Chiloscyllium > Chiloscyllium punctatum. Next base: position 44,309,517 of record NC_092766.1, read on the forward strand.
GGAGGGTCAGTACCGAGGGAGTGCTACACTGTAAGAGCATCTGTATTGAGGGAGTGCTACACTGTCGGAGGGTCTGTACTGAGGGAATGCCACACTGTATGAGTATCAGTACTGAGGGAATGCTGCACTGTGGAAATGTCAGTGCAAAGAGAGTGCTGCAGTGTCAGAGTCTCAGTACTGAGGGAGTGCTGCACTGTAAGAGGGTCAGTACTGAGGGATTGCAGCTCCGTCAGGGGCGCAGGGCCAAGGGGCTGTTGCAGTGTCAGAGGGTCAGTCCTGAGGAAGTTCAGAATGATGAGAGAATGCGCCGCATTATCTGAAAGTCAGTATGAAGGTGTGGCACATTGTGGGAGGGTCAGTATACGTGCAATGCCTCACTGTCAGAGGGTCAGTACTGAGGGAGTGCTGCAGTGTCTTAGGAACAGTACTGAGGGAGAGTTGCACTGTCAGAGGGCCAGTATCAAGGGAGTGCTGCACTGTCAGAGGGTCAGTACCAAGGGAGTGCTGCACTGAAAGAGGGTCAGTACTGAGGGAGTGCTGCACTGTCAGAGGGTCTGTACGGAGGGAGTGCTGCACTGTCAGATGGTCAGTACTGAGGGTAGTGCTGCACTGTCAGGGGTCAGTACTGAGGAAGTGCTGCACTGTCAGAGGGTCTGTACTGTTGAGAGCTGCATTGTTGGAGGGTTAGTCCTCAGGGAGCACCGCGCTGTCAGAGGGTCAGTGTTGAGGGAGAGATGCACTGTCAGAGGGTCAGTACTGAGGGAGCGCCGCACTGTGAGAGGCTCAGTACTCATGGATTGCTACACTGTGAGAGGTTCAGTACTGAGGGAGAGCTGCACTGTCAGAGGGTCAGTACTGAGGGAGCACTGCACTGTCAGAGGGTCAGTCCTGAGGAATCGCCGCACTGTGAGAGGGTCAGTACTCAGGGATTGCTACACTTTGGAGGGTCATTACTGAGGGAGTGCCGCACTGTCAGAGGGTCATTACTGAGGGAGAGCTGGACTATCAGAGGGTCAGTTTGAGGGAGGGCTGCACTGTCAGAGAGTCAGCACTGCGGGGATGCCGTACTGTCGGAGGGTCAGTACTGTGGAAATGCTGCACTGTCATATGGTCATTACTGAGGGAGTGCTGCACTGTCAGAGGGTTATTACTGAGGGAGTGCTGCACTGTCAGAGGGTTATTACTGAGGGAGTGCTGAACTGTCAGAGGATACTACTGAGGGAGTGCTGCACTATCAGGGGGTCAGTAATGGGGGATTGCCGCAATGTCAGAGGATCAATCTGGGGGCAGTGCTGCACTGTGAGAAGGTCAGTACTGAGGGAGTGCTGCAGTGTCAGAGAGTCAGTACTGAGGGAGTGCTGCACTGTCAGGGGATCATTACTGAGGGAGTGCTGCACTGTCAGCGCATCAGTCTGGGGGATACCTGCATTGTAAGAGAGTCAGGACTGAGTGAGTGCCACACTATCAGATGGGCTGAATTACCTAATTTCTGCTCACATATCTTGTGATCTCAGAGGAATATCTGAAATTGTTCAGTACATTTCTGCCTCTGCTTCCTACATACCTTGCTCAGCAATGATTCCCACGTCCAGATTCCAGAGACTGTGTTCAAACAGACCGTCTTCATTTGGTTACCACCCTCTTTTCCCAGGGATCAAGTTTTCGTTTCGTGTGACTGACCTGCCAGCTCAAAGGGATATTTTCATACTGCAGGGCTGAGGTTTATTCCTCAGCTTCAATGTGCTCATCCCAAATGAATCCCACTGTCCCACACTCAGCACAGTCGTGTGTTCCTTATTTCTGAGCTTCCCAATGCTACTCCACATCCAGAATGACATCCCACACTCCTCCAAATCATATCGCAGGCTAATTGCCTGGGAGAGAGCAGTGCTAAGAGGGGAAATAAAAATCTGAAAGTACCTTACAGTCACATTACGGGTGAATTGATAATGAGAGAAAGAGTAGGTTGTGGAACACAGTGAAAATTTGTGCATGGACCCAGAGGCTACAGTGAATAGATACATTTTGTCAATGTTCATTGGGACAGTGTTGATATGAAATCGTGGAGATGCTCTGTGATACAATTAAATGAATTAGCATAGAGAGAGAGAGAGAGAGAGAGAAGGTTCTGGGTGGTCTGGCCTTCTTACAACCCAATAAATCCCCAAAGACGGTGGAAATGTATCTCAGTTTACCGAATGAGGTGATGGAGGAAGGAGCAGGTACACTTGCAAACATTTTCAAATCCCCTCTGGCTACAGGAGAGGTGTCGTCGGACTGACCATGTGGTACTGTTATTCAAAAAGGAGCAGGAGATATATCAGGCAGCTACAAGCCAGTCAGGCTAATATCGTGGGTGGGACGTCTATTAGAACCATTTTGGGAGATAGAATTAATCAGCATTTAAAGAGACTGGTGTTCATGAAGAACAGTCAGAATGGTTGTGTTAAGGGGAGGTCAGGTCTGACCAATGGGTTTGCACTTTTTAAGCAGGTGACCAGCTATGTAAATAAAGGCAATGCTTTCCTGTCGCCTGCTTGGAGGTCAGTAAGGTTTTTATCAGGATCCATACTGGAAACTGATAGTGAACATAAAAACTCAAGATCCAAGGAATTTGGCGCAGAATGCTGAGTGGCAGGAAGCAGACAGTGATGGCTCAGTTAGAAATCTCTGTCTGTTCATGTCTCACTGTTGGGGTCTTGCTGATGTGGTTGATAGAAAAGATTTAGATTTGAATTTTGGAGGGTTAATCAGTGGGTTCATGAATGATATGAAGATTGGTTGGGTGATAAATACTGAGGATGATAGCCTTAGATTACAGAAGGATGGAGATGGCCTTGTCAGATCGACCGATCAGTGGAAACGGGTGAGCTGCCTGAAGACTGGAGGGTGATTAATGATGTGTCATTATTGAAGTAAGGCTGCAAGGAACAGCCATTGAACTATGGAGCTGTGAGCCTGATGGCAGTGGGGGGGTAAGCTGTTGGAGGGCATTCTGAGACACAATTTACATGCATTTGGAAAAGCAAGAATTGATTAGGGATGGTCAGCATGGCTTTGTTTGTGGAAATAATGTGTCCAACTTGATAAAGCTTTTGAAAGGATGACCAAGGAGACAGATGTGAAGGTTTCACATGGGAGACTGCTTAGTAAAAGGTTGGATGACATGGCATCCAAGGAGAGAGGACAGCACGGTGTCTCAGTGGTTTGATTCTAACTCCCGGTGACTGTCTGTGTGGAGTTTACACATTCTCTCTGTATCTGTGCGGGTTCTCTCCAGGTGATCCAGTTTCCTCCCACCGCCCAAAGATGCCAAGGGAAATTCAGCATTACAGGGATTGAGTAGAGGATGTGAGTCTGGGTGGGATGCTGTTCAGACAGTCAGTGTGGAGCCAATGGACGGAATGGCTTGCTTCTACACTGTAGGAATTCTAAAATTAATCCAGAGAGATTAGTAATGTTCTGGGGATCTGGGCTCCAATCTTGGACAGGGGTGGATGTGGGTCCTTCCAGTCTGAAGGGGTTTGAACGCAATCTGAGAGGGGGAGCTGGGCTGCATCCTGAAATGTTGAGGATGTGAATGTTTTGTGGAGCTACTGTCTGAGGGGTTTTGGGTGTTAAACACAACAAAGTGATGCTTTCTTAGGTATTGAGGGAGCACTTTCTGAGGTATTGAGAGAACACTTTCTGAGGTACTGAGGGAGAACTATCTGGCCGTACAGAGTGCAGAGGGTAGAAAGGAACAGATGCAATTCCCCGAGGCACTCTGGTGTTGTAATTTGAAATGGAAGCCACTCTCCATTTCAGAAGATTCAGATCATTTTAAACAATCCGTGAAAAATAACAGCAGCATGTGTCTGAAACATGGTTTGGGGGAAAACTTTCCTCAATCTATTGTTACTTGTCGCTTGGAGACGTTTTAGAAAAGCAGGCACCCAAACAGACTAATGCTGTCGATGCAAGAGGTGGTGCACAGGTAGATCCAACAAGTCATCTGTCGCTGCTGTCTGTCTCCCTGGAGCAGTCATCATGTGAGATCAGGGTTCAGTCCTCGGAGAAATCATTTCTCCAGCAATACCTCAAGCATGCCTTCACAGCTGTGTGTGTGTGTGTGTGTGTGTGTGTGTGTGTGTGTGTGTGTGTGTGTGTGTGTGTGTGTGTGTGTGTGTGTGTGTGTGAGAGAGAGAGAGAGAGAGAGAGAGAGAGAGAGAGAGAGAGAGAGAGAGAGAGAGAGAGAGAGAGAGACAGAGAGAGATACTGCCCGTGTTTGTGTGTGCGACAGAGTGGATGCATGTGTATCTCTGTGTGTCTGTATATGTGCGTGAGAGAGAAAGTGCATGTTCATGTGAGAGTGTGAATCTGTGTGTGTGTTTGAGGGTGTGTGTGTGTATGTGTGAGAGAGTGTGTTTGTCTGTGTGTGAGAGATGTCGGTGTGAGAGATTGTGTCTGTGTGTCTATGTGTGTGACAATGTGTCTCTGTGTGAGAAGGACTGTGTATGTGCGTGAGAGAGAGAGTGTGTATGCGTGTGTGAGAGAGTGTGTCTATGTGCATGTGTATGGAGAATGAGTGTGTCTGTGTGTGAGAGAGTGTGTGAAAGAGTGTGTGTGTGAGAGAATGCGTAAGAGAGAGAGTGTGCATGTCTGAGTGTGTAAGAGACGGTGTTTGAGAGTGTGTGAGTGAGAGTGTGTGTGAGAGAGAGTGTGTCTGTGTGTGTGAGTGTGTAAGAGAGAGTGTGTGTCCACGTGTGTGTGTGAAAAAGAGTGTGTATGTGTGTGTGAGAGAGTGTGTGAGAGTGTGTCTGTGTATGTTTTAGGGAGCGTGTGTCTGTGTTCATGTGTGTGTGTGTGTGAGAGTGTGTGCCTGTGTGTGCATGTGTGTGAGATAGTGCCTGTGTATGTGAGAGAGTGAAAGTGTGTGCATGTGAGAATGTGTGTGAGAGAGAGTGTGTGTGTATGTGTTTGTGAGAGAGATAGTGTGCCTGTGTGTCTGAAAGAGAGAGTGTGTCTGTGTGTGTGAGTGTGTGTCGATGTGTGTTTGTGAGAGAGAAATAGTGTGCATATGTGTGTCTGAAAGAGAGAGTGTGTCTGTGTGTGATAGTGTGTCTGTGTGTGTGTGTGTCTGTGCTTGTGCGAGAGAGTGCATCTGTGTATGTGTGTGAGAGAGACAGTGTGCCTATGTGTGTATGTGTGTGAGAGAGAGTTGTGCCTATGTGTATGTGCGTCTGAGAGTGTGTCTGTGTGTGTTTGAGGGAGCATGTGTCTGTGTGAGAGTGTGCCTGTGTGTGTGAGAGAGAGTTGTGCCTATGTGTATGTGTCTGTGAGAGTGTGTCTGTGTGTGTTTGAGGGAGCGTGTGTCTGTGTGCGTATGTGTGTGAGAGAGAGAGTGTGTGTAAACTCGCCAATCTTATCAGGTGCCCATGAATATAAAATCCAGCTGCTGTTTCAGGTGAATTGGTCCTTGTGTCTCCAAAGACACAAAAGCTGCAAGAGTGACTTAACTGGGGGAAAGAGAGTGCTGTTCATTCCGGTGGGGATTCATCCAGTAAACCTCCCCAGACACTAACATCCCTCTGGCAATGCAGTAACTAGTCCTGCACACAGTGCCCCAGGTACAAACCAATGTAATGTCACCATAGTCTTACCAGAGCATGGGACAGCTCCTCACTAGAGACCGGTGTCTGGTGGGGATTTAATCAGAGGGTCACCATGGCCCAGCTGAGGGGAGAAGTTGTGAAGGAGAGTCCTTCAGAGTAACTTCAGCTAGTGTGGTAAACCAACTGAGCTAACCGACCTCACTCAGGGGCATGCACTGTATAACCCAATCATTGCCAGCCTGCACCTCAATAGGAGCCACGAGCAAGGCCATTCAGCCCCCACCCTAACCCAGAAGGGAGAGCACGGGAAGCTGATGAAGGAAACAAGCCCCTCCCATGTGGCCTTCTGAAATGGAGCTGGAGGACAGGGCAGACCTGGCCTGTTGTTTGCTTCCCCGAGACTGGCCTGCTCCACCTTACAGTGAGAGACTGAGGGGAATCTCGAGGAAATTTCACTTCTCACTGAGAGGCTGCAACTCCAATCCAAATCAGGCTGGTTCCCTCCGAGACTCACGGAAGAGTGCAGCACTCTACAGATCAGGGCCTTGTGGAGTCATAACCTCCAGTGTGGGGACCAAGAGCTGGGAGATAGTGTTAAGAATATAAGACCATCCGAAATAGGAACAGGAGGAGACCATTCAGCCCCTCGAGCCTGCTCTACTATTCAATAGGATCGTGAATGATTTAGCATTTGATTTGGGAGCTGAAACCAGGAGAGAGCAACGACAGAGAGAATCAAATTATTCTGCTATAAAGAATCATCAGACAGAAGCTGGAACCAGAGATAGTGAACACACGCACACGCACACACAGACACAGACACGCAAATGCACACACACACGAGTTCAGGCTGTTTCTGGGAATTTTACCACAAGGGGCGAGCTCTATACTAAGGAGAGACAAAGGCGCAAAATGCTAGAGAGAGGGAAGCTCCACAGTCTGATCCCACCGATCTCACTGCTTCCCACTCCCATGAGACCTCTCATGTCTATTTCTGTGTTCCCAGTTCTCTCTCCCACATCTTTCCTTCAATTCCTATCTCTCAAAATTCTTCACATCTCTGCCCTGTTGATATTTCCCTGTAGATTCCCTTCCTTCAACACTCTACCACTTTGTCACCGCACCATGTTTTTCAGGAATGCTGAATCATTCAATCTTTTACAAAACAAACATCTTGCTCATCTCTCTCTGCAACTTTCTCTCACCTCTGTGGGATCTTGCCAATCTTGTCTGTACATCATTCTCGCTGCATCGCAGCAGAACCCCACCACCACCAAACTCTCTCAGCTCTATCTCTCTGCTGCTGCAAATCCTCTCTCTCTGTGTCCTATATCTCTCCCTGGTTTTTCTCTCTTGCTGTCTATCTGACCTTCTCTCCATGTCTTCGCCTTCCCTTTTTCACCTTGTATCTGTCTGACAATGTATTTCTCTTCCTGGGGTTTTACTCTCTCTCTCTCTCTCTCTCTCTCCCCCCTTTCTCTCTCTGCCTCTACCCTGCTCTCTTTCAGTTCTTCTCACTTTCTCTCCCTCCCAATGTCTGCCTGTCTTTCTCTTGTTCTCTCCCTCCCTTTCACTGTCTGTCTGTTCATCTCTCTTTATCTCTTGTAGTTTCTCTTCCTCTTTCTCCCTGGACCTCTCTGCTCTGTCCCAGTGACTGGGGAAGGTACATTGAGAAGAGTTTGTCTCTATGTCACTGGATGCAGTACAGTTAATGCAGGGGGATCAACCTTTTCCTAGTCTCTTCCGGGTTTTACCCACACCGTGGGGAGGGGGTGAGTGTAAGGGACATAAATTACTTTCCTCATTGAGTCTGAAATCAAGCAAAAGAGAAGGGAAGGGTGATAAAAAGAGAGAAAGAGACATGAAGAGAGTGGGGATGGAGAAAGTGAGGAGAGAGAGAGGTGGGCAATGAGAGACAGGGAGACGGAGAGAGTGAGAGAAGGACAGAGTGAGAGAGACAGGGAGAAGAAGAAGGACACATATGGAAGGAGAAGGGCAGTGTGTGTGGCTAGAGAATGGTTGCAGAGTGGGATCTTGCTGTGTTAGTCTCTGCACCATGTCCTCCAGCCCAGGAGCTGTGGGTCTACATGGGAAGGGGGAGAGTGGGAGACAAGGAGGGAGTGGGACAGCCAGAGACAGGAGGAGTGTTTGATGGGATTTTGGGGTTGGTGGAGAAAGGAGGGTCTGTTGTCAGAGAGAGAGAGAGAGAAATTGAGGGAGGGATAGCATGAGATGCAAAGTCTGAGACAGGACAGAGAAGAGGTCTCCACAGAAAGGATAGTCAGTGAGGCCATTCAGGGGCCAATCCTGAGGATCCTGAACAGGACCAGGTTCATTTAATGGGGGAGGGGAGGGGAATGGGCAGAAAAGACTCCATATGTGATGCAAACCTGTAATTCTGGCACTGGGAAATTGCTGTGCACTAAAACAGCCACAGGCGAGGCAGTCAACCCAGACTCATTTACCTGTGTGAGAAAGTGAGGACTGCAGATGCTGGAAAGTCAGAGTTACAAAGTGTGGAGCTGGAGAAGCACAGCGGGTCAGCCAGGAGAGTCGATGGTTCAGGCCTGACCTGCTGGGCTTTTCCAGCTCCACACTTTTCCACTCATTTCCCGCTGCCCCAAGGAGTGGGGCTCACAGCAATGTTGGGGGCAGCGAAATATTTGGTGGGGCAATTATTTGGGAGGGGATATTTGGGAGGAGAGTGAAAATGGGGGCATTGTATTTTTGAGGAGGTTCAAAATTAGGTGAGATCTTTCAGGTTTGAAATAGTGAATAACAGAAATGGAGGGTGAGAAAAAGGGAGAGAGAGATCGAGTGTGTGGGGATGGAGAAGGGGGTAGGAGAAAGATGGGCAGAGAGAGACAGGGAAAGAGAGAGAGTGAGAGAAAGACAGACAGAGAGAGAGAGAGACAGAAGAGCAGAGGGAGAGAGGACAGAGAGAGGGAGAGAAGGGGAAGTCAGACTGAGACAAACAGGAGTTAAAACATGGACAGACTGAAGGGGTGACACTCGTTATTCCAGTTGGTTTCCACTCTCCCTCGATGGTTTTTCACATTCCCTCTCTCCCATGCTCCTGGGTTTTGCTTCAGCCTCTCTCTCTCTCTCTCTCTCCACCTGGTTTTGCCTCTTGGTCTGCCAAACTCTTTTCTCTCTTCCTCTCTCTCTCTGGATAGTCAGATGGTCTGTGTCTCTTGCCATGCTGGTCTCCTCAGAAGGACTCCAGAGATTCAGGCAATCAGTTTACAGATAAACCCTGTTTTTGTTCATTTCTGGATGGTTTTCCGGCACTTTTATCGTTCTGGCCAATTAGGAGAATCCGTTACTAGTTTGAAGCATTGCCAATCATTTGGATGGCTTGTTGCTGTTAGTTTCTTTGTGTAGCAGGACCCAGTGCCTTCCTGTCTGGGCCCACATTGTTTGGTAGATACCTCTGTCCAGAATAACTGTTGCCTTTTACATTATGCTGTGTTTGCGCTGTGCCTGGTGTGCGGGTTTTGTGATTTGGGAGATTTCCTTGGCCAATAAACCTTCGCTGTCTATCTGTGTTTTAGCCAGGAGGTTGTGACATCTCCCCCCAACTCATCCACTTAAAAGGAAAGAAAAGAAGCTTATGCAATAAATTACAAACCTAATTTTATTAGCTGGTTATGCTTGTTGTCAGAGTAGCCAGCTGTCTGTGCAAAAGCCATTGTGTACATTGGTCAAACTGATGGTCTTATGGCTGATAAGTGATATCAAAAAATCTTGACAAAACAGAATCAGGCCGTTCGGCCCACTGAGTCCACAATGACCCTCTGAAGAGAATCCAAGTCAGACCCACTCCCTCGATGATATCCCTGAAACCCCGCATTTCCTATGGCTATTCCAGCTAGCCCGAATATCCCTTGACACAATGGGCAATTTAACATGGCCAATCTGTCGTAATGGCAACTATGGGCAGGAAATCAATACTGCTCCAGCCAGGAACACTCAAACACTGCAAATGAATGAAACTAAAGTGATCACCCGGGGAGTTCCATCTACCTTCCAGTCCCTGGGGGTGTGTCCAGGCATTATTCACCATGATCGTACCCATCTGTCACAGCCTGCAATCCTAACCACCAGTATCCCGAGATATATCAAGGTGAGTGCGGTTAGGACCACAGCCGATGTGAGAAGAGCCGAATTCTTGGATAACGGGCTATAGGAATGTCATGGTATGACCTGGTCCTTCACATTATGTAAGTATGGTCCTTGTCAATGTTCCCTCTATCTCCACAGAAAGTGGGAGGAAATCATGGTCGCCCATCCAAATACCTTTTTTTATACAACTCCGATAATTTGGACTTCGTCCTAACTTTGTCACTTGAGTTAATTGGAATCCCTCGTACCAAGCCCAGGTGTCCCAACGAGAGTGTCCTGACAGCTGTTATTAACCCAGCCATTGGTCACTCACAGTGAGAGATGTTCGTGTAGGTGTTCTCCTGGAACAAATATTTACGCTCTTTGTCACGAATCCAGGATGGGATATTCCCTTGGCTGGCCCACCTGAGTTCCTCCTTCAGCTGTTCCATCATTCTGTTACCGTAGATTCTGCACAGAGTGTGGTTTAACTGCTCACCGTCACCTCTGCTTGGGCCCTGGATGATCTGGATAATTGTTTTGGTGTGACCCTCCAGTTTGGTCTCTAAGTGATGGTTAACCTGATGTTCCACTAGTTGTCCCATGGTCTGAAGATAAGACCATAAGACTTAGGAGTGGAAGTAAGGCCATTCGGGCCATCGAGTCCACTCCACCATTCAATCATGGCGGATGGGCATTTCAACTCCACTTACCTGCACTCTCCACTGGGGTTCCTTTATTCAGTCATTCTCAAGCTCATTAGAGAGTTGTTGGGTCAGGATCCTGAGTTTATTCTCCAAATTAGCAAAGTCAACATACTGACCGGTAACACTCCTGCCCTGTATACCGTGGCTACATCATTAAGGAGTTCTCTTTTCATTCATCTGTTAATTACTGTTCTGGGTTTTTCCTCATATTTCCCTGCCCTTCATCCCATTATCCTGTGGGCCAATTGGGAACATAATAATTTTAATGAGGAAGGACGCCATTCTGGTTACTGTACCCCTGATGTATTTATTATGATGAGTGTCAGTTTGTGGTAAATGTTAGTGAACAAGGAATTCCCTGTGAGTTTAATGACTAGCCCATTACAAGAGCCTGATGTGTATGGGACAAGCTGTGGGAGGTGCCTTCCCTCCTGGTCTCAGCCCGTTTTTAATTTTGTTTCTGAGAATTTTTTCTGATGTGCTTCCTGAGGTATCACTGTCTGAACTCTGACCTCTTGTCCGGGCTGTGTGCTCAGTATCTCACGACCATACACCCGTTCTCGGGGAAACCCGACCAATCGCCTGTGATCCCTGAGCTCCTGTAACACAATGTGGAAATCCCTAAAGTTTATTTCGTATTCAGCGATTAATTAGCAGAGGGCCCAAGCCTCCTGCAACCACACCTCCTCCCTCACCTCCATCCAAGTTCCTAAAGGAGCCTTTCACATCCATCAAAGTTTTACCTGCACACCAACCAATATCATTTATTGTATCCGTTGCTCCCGATGCGGTCTCCTCTGCATTGGGGAGACTGGACGCCTCCTAGCTGAGCACTTTAGGGGACATCTCTGGGACACCCGCACCAATCAACCCCACCACCCCGTGGCCCAACGTTTCAACTCCCCCACCCACTCTGCCGAGGACATGAAGGTCCTGGGCCTCTTTCACCGCCGCTCCCTCACCACCAGACGCCTGGAGGAAGAACGCCTCATCTTCCTCCTCGGAACACTTCAGCCCCAGGGCATCAATGTCGACTTCTCCTTCCCCCACCTTACCCCAGTTCCAAACTTCCAGCTCAGCACTGTCCCATGACCTGTCCTACCTGCCTATCTTCTTTTCCACCTATCCACTCCACCCTCCCCCCATCCTAACACCTTCATCCCCATCCCCACTCATCTATTGTATTCTATGCTACTTTCTCCCCACCCCGACTCTCCTCTCATTTATCTCTCCAACCTTCAGGCTCTCTGCCTGTATTCCTGATGAAGGGCTTTGGGCCGAAACGTCGATTTTACTGCTCCTCGGATGCTGCCTGAACTGCTGTGCTTTTCCAGCACCACTCTAATCTAGAATCTCATTACAGAGGGCAACTTAGGGGTCGAATCCCAGGTGTCCCTCCTTCTTTCTGAGACACGGGAGACAAAGGCTCGGGCCCAGTTTCTCATTGCGAAGAGAGGTTCAGGTCATATCCCTGAAAGCCCAGAAAAAGGACCCAGAGTCTCCGGGGAAGCTGACGGGGGGAGGGGGAGGGACAATCCGCTGGTTGTTGTTCTGCATCTATGTAGCGCCTCTAAAGAATCTGCCTTATCCTGCCCTCGAGCAGTGAGGACGGCTGATTTCATCACATCACAGATGCCCCTCCCGAGCTGTTGGCCCTCAGTGAGAGCTGAATGGCCTGTTGGACTTAGGCACATGTCGATTAATTTGGTTTGCTCCTCAGCATCCACTCTGTGTATGACAGACTGTCGGTCAATCTCATCCAAACATGTATCTGGGACGGAGACGGGATCGTTTTGGAGCTGCCCACCAGCTGGGTACCTGGAATGGTTGTATAGGAGTAAGTCCATCAGCTGTTTGACACTGGGTAACCACAGGGTTCATGGAATCTGAGTTCAGCTGTGTCTCAGGGCTGGGGGCAAAAGGTGCAGTTACCAGGGAGACAGGCAGTGGGAGTTTTCATCTGTGGGAGGGTGTGGATGTGTCAGTGTCGGGCCTGTTGTTATCTCTCTGGGGAGGTAGAACCCCAAAGGCACACATTATCCCATTCTGGGAGGAGTCCTGGTTCCCTAGGGATTGTATTTGCTCCTGGCACCTCCTACTAGGGCCTGATGTGTGTTGTTCCGTGTTGCAGGTGTACAGGACCCATGCAGCTGCTTGGAGCTCATACACTGTCCTTCCAGATTGTCAATGTAACCTGAGGCTGCCTCCCCATCCCCAGAGACCCTCCTTTCACTGGATTGGGCTCTTCCCAATTGGAACTGGAGTAGTACCATGTGGGTGAGATTTTCCTGCAACGTTCTGTCCTGCTCATTGTGTCAGAGACCTAGCTCGGTCACAGCCTGTAGGTTTCCCTGGGGTGACCGGATCCCAGCTGCCTTATCCCAGCCGGGGGTCCTCCAGGCTATCGGCAGTGGAGTGAGCTTTCCAGCATCTTTCCCCAGTTCTCTATGGGCATCTCACCACAGCTCCTGTGCCAGGAATCCTTCACTGCAAGGCCAGGCTGGCTTCCTGTGAAATTCTGCAGGACTGTTTCACATTTGTCCCGGCTCGTGTTCATGTTGCTTTAGCCGCTTCTGTATTATGGGACAGGCGGGTATGTTCATAGAGACATAGAGTTCTACAGCATGGAGACAGGCTCTTTGGCCCAAACTGGCCCATCCACACTAACCCCGTTTCCCTGCACTTAGCCCATATCCTTCCAATACGTTCCTCTCCATGTATTTGTCCAAGTGCATTTTAAATGTTATTAAATGTATCCCCCTCGAATACTTCCACTGGTAGTTCATTCGGTATGGGTAAAACACTCAGGTTCCCTTTTAATCTTTCCCCTTTCACCTGAAACTGATGCCCTTTCGTCCTCGATTCCCAAACTTGGATAAAGACTGAATGCATTCACCTCATCCATGCCTCCCATGATCTTATACACCTCTATAAGGACATTCCTCCCCCCCCCCCACACCCCCACCGTCAGTCTCTTACACACTAAAGAAAATGTCCTAACTTGTCTCTCTATAACTGTCTAGTTGAGTTCTGGCAACATCCTTGTAAATTTCTTCTGTCCTCTTTCCAGTTTAATAACATCCTTCCTATAGCAAGGTTGGTAAAACTGACCACAATACTCCAAGTGCGGCCTCACTAACATCCTGCACAACTACAACAGAACTTCCCAACTTCGATATTCCATGCCCTGACTGGTGAAGGGCCCAGTGTGCCAAAAGCCTTCTTCACTGCCCTGTCTCCTTGAGTTCAGAGAACCGTGCTCCTGGAATCCAAGGTCCCTCTGTTCCACGACACTCCTTCAGGCCCTACCATTCACCATGAAACCCCTGTCTTGATTTGTCTTTCCAAAATACAAGATCTTGCCCTTGTCTGTATTAAACTCCATTTGCCATTTCTCAGCCCAATTCCCCAGGTGATCAAGGCCCTGTTGCAATTGATGCAAACCTTCCTCACTTAATTTAGTGTAATCTGAAAACTTTCTAATCATGCCTTAAACATCCTCATCCAAATCATTTATATAGATAACAAACAGCAATGGGCCTAGCACTGACCAGCCCAGTGGCACAGTGGCTTAGTGGTTAGCACTGCTGTCTCACAGCACTGTGGTCCTGGGTTTAATTCCAACCTCACAGGATGGTCTGTGTGGGTTCGATCCTGTTAGGGTTAGATTTCCTACAGTTTGGAAACAGGCCATTTGGCCCAACAAGTCCACACCGACCTGCTGAAGAGTAACCCACCTAGAGCCATTCTCCTTACCCAATATTTACCCTTGATGAATGCACCTAGCATTCTGGACAATTTAGCACGGCCGATTCATCTGACCTGCACATTTTTGGATTGTGGGAGGAAATCGGAGCACCCAAATGAAACCCACGCAGACACAGGGAGAATGTGGAAACTCCACACAGTCACCCGAGGCTGGGGTCCAAATCGGGTCCTTGGCACTTTGCGGCAGCAGTGACAATAACTGAGACATCATGCAACACCAACTGAGTTTGTACATTCTCCCCGTGGCTGCGTGGGTTTCCTCTGGGTGCTCCGGTTTCCTCCCACAACCCAAAGATGTGCAGGTCAGGTAAACTGGCAATGCTCAGTTGCCTATAGTGTTCATGGACGTGTAAGTAAGTTGCATTAGTCAGGGGTAAATGTAGATTAACAGGGTAGGGGAATGGGTTTGTGAGGAATAATCTTCAGAGGGCCATTAGACTTGTTGGGCTGAAGGGCCTGTTTCCACAGAGGAGGGATTCTATGATTCTATGACCACTGAAGCACACCACTCGTCACAGGCCTCCAGTCTGACTGTTACCCTCTGCTTCCTGCTATCAGGCAGTTGTATACCCAGTTTGCCAACGCCTCCTGGATTTCATGCGATCTAACCTTCCAGAGCAAGGTACCATGTGGAACCTTATCAAACACCTTACTGAAATCTGTAGAGTCTACATGTCTACACATCTGTAGAGTCTGCTCGTCAAACTTCCTGATCACTTCATCAAAGAACACTAACAAATTTGTGAGGCATGGTCTCCCACGCACGAGGCTATGCTGACTACTCCCAATCAAAATCTGTATTTCCAAATGCATGTACATCTAATCTCTCAGAATCTTCTCAAGTAACTTACTGACCACACACGTTCAGCTGTCTGATTTCTTGTTCCAGCTTTTTCTTTGCAGCCCTTCTCGAATAAGGGCACAACATTTGCTGCCCTCCAATCTTTGAGACCTCACCCGTGGCTAACGATGATGCAAAAAGCTCAGCCAGGGACCCCACAATTTCTTCTCTCGCCTCTTGCAGTGTTGTTGAATATGTTTGGTCAGGATCAGGACATTTATCCATATTCATACATTCTAATGCATTCAACATTTCCTCTCCTGTGATATGGACTGTCCCCAAGAGATCATCACTAACTTCCCCAATTTCCCAAGCCTTCATGTCCTTCTCCACGCTCAAAACAGAGGAGAAATAACTCCTGCGATTCTGCACAAACATGTCCACTTTGGTCCTTGAATGGTCCTGGTCTCTCTCTAGTTATTCTTTGTCCTTTAATATAATTCAAGAATCTCTTTGGATTTACCCAAATCTTCTCAGCCAAGGTCATCTGCCCACCTGATTCCCTTCTTCAGTAAACTCTTGTGTCCCCATGTATCCCCAGGTGTTCCCTTGACCCCAGCTGCCTGTACCTGAGCCATGCTTACTTTTTTTCTGGTTAAAGCCTCAATGTCTCTTGTCATCCAGGGTTCCTTATTCCTGCCAACCTTGCTTTTCACACTCACAGGAACGGACAGATCTTGAACTGTAGCTGTCCCACATTTAAAGAACTTCCACCTACCAGAGGTCCAGTTGCCTGCAAACAAACTTCTCAAACCAACCCCTGCAAGCTGCTGGCTAATTCCGTCAAAATGTGCTTTGTCCCAATGTCGAATTAGCACCTGGGGAACATTCTGTCTCACTCCACAATGATTACAATATTAATAGAACTGTGATCACTGGTTCCAAGTGCTCCCCCACTGTCACCTCAGTCCGAACATTCTGGTTAGGTTGTTTACCTTGTTTTTAGAAATAACTGGACTTCACCCTCAGCATCTCAATGTTCACTTGTGGGACTTTATCTCTTCCATATGAAGGAATGGGACCCAGAAATCTCTATTTAATCTGGCTCCCATCAAACTTCCCAGGAACAGTGCTGCCCAGGTTATCAGTGTTCCCAGCTAACTACAGCAAGGCACAGAAAGGATTCAAAGTGAATCATCACTGAAACGGTTCTCATGTAAATATTCCAGATTAGTTTGAAAATGAACTTAGATCTGGAGGAAAGCTTCCTCGAAGTGCCCCATCGAACACTCTGGAGATTGACAGCACATAATGTTATGTCAATGTTGCCACAGTCAAATACACAAAGGAGAAAGTGAGAACTGCAGATGCTGGAGATCAGAGCTAAGAACGTGTTGCTGGAAAAGTGCAGCAGGTCAGGCAGCATCCACGGAACAGGAGAATCGACGTTTCGGGCATCAGCCCTTCTTCAGGAATTTTCTGAAGAAAGGCTGATGCCCACAACGTCAATTCTCCTGTTCCTTGGATGCTGCCTGACCTCCTGCGCTTTTCCAGCAACACATTTTCAGCTCAAATACACAAAGGAGAGGATTAATTATTAATACCTGCATCTCTCTGACCTGATCTGGGAGATATGGGTCAGGAGGGGGAGATTAATTTGTTGGGTGGGGGTCAGTAGGGAGGGGGAGATTGCAGTGTTGGGTAGGGGTCAGTCAGGGAGCGGGAGATTGGAGTGTTGGATAGGGATCAGTCAGGGAGGGGTAGGTTGCAGTGTTGTGTAGGGATCAGTCAGGGATGGGGTGAGTGCAGTGTTGGGTAGGGATCAGTCAGGGAGGGGGAGATTACAGTGTTGGGTAGGGATCAGTCAGGGAAGGGGGAGATTACAGTGTTGGGTCGGGATCAGTCATGGAGGGGGTGGTTGCTGTGTTGGGTAAGGATCAGTAAGGGAGGGGGAGATTGGAGTGTTGGGTAGGGATCAGTTAATGAGGGGTTGAGTGCAGTGTTGGGTAGGGATCAGCCAGGGAGGGGGAGATTGCAGTGTTGGGTAGGGATCAGTCAGTGAGGGGGTGATTTAAGTCTAGTTAGGGATCAGTCAGGGAGGAGGTGATTGCAATGTTGGTTTGAGTTCAGTCAGCGAGGGGGAGATTACAGTGTTGGCTAGGGATCAGTCAGGGAGGTGAGATTGCAGTGTTGGGTAGGGATCAGTCAGGGAGGGGGTGATTACAGTGTTGGGTAGTGATTATTCAGGGAGAGGAGATTGCAGTGTTAGTTACTGATCCGTCAGGGAGGGGGAGATTGCAGTGTTGGGTTAGGATCAGTCAGGGAGGTGAGATTGCAGTGTTGGGTAGGGATCAGTCAGGGAGGGTGAGATTGCAGTGTTGGGTAGGGATCAGTCAGGGAGGTGAGATTGCAGTGTTGGGTAGTGATCAGTCAGGGAGGGGGAGATTGCAGGGTTGGGTCGGGATCAGTCAGGGAGAGGAGATTGCAGTGTTAGTTACTGATCCGTCAGGGAGGGGGGGGGTTGCAGTGTTGGGTAGGGATCAGTCAGGGAGGTGAGATTGCAGCGTTGGATAGGGATCAGTCAGGAAGGGGATGAGTGCAGTATTGGTTTAGGATCAGTCAGGAAGGGGTAGGTTACAATGTTGTGTCAGGATCAGTCAGGGAGGGGGAGATTGCAGGGTTGGGTTGGGATCAGTCCGGGGGAGATTGAAGTGTTGGGTTGGGATCAGTCAGGGAGGCGAGATTGCAGTGTTGGGTAGGGATCAGTCAGGGAGGGGGAGATTGCAGGGTTGGGTAGGGATCAGTCAGGGAGAGGAGATTGCAGTGTTAATTACTGATCCGTCAGGGAGGGGGAGATTGCAGTGTTGGGTAGGGATCAGTCAGGGAGATGAGATTGCAGCATTGGATAGGGATCAGTCAGGAAGGGGATGAGTGCAGTATTGGTTTAGGATCAGTCAGGAAGGGGTAGGTTACAATGTTGTGTCAGGATCAGTCAGGGAGGGGGAGATTGCAGGGTTGGGTTGGGATCAGTCCGGGGGAGATTGAAGTGTTGGGTAGGGATCAGTCAGGGAGGTGGGGTTAAGTCTTGATTAGGGATCAGTCAGGGAGTGGTGATTGCAGTGTTGAGTAGTGATCATTCATGGCGGGGGTGATTGCAATGCTGGATAAGGATCAGTCAGAAAGGGGGAGGTTACAATGTTGTGACAGGATCAGTCAGAGAGGGGGAGATGGCAGGGTTGGGTAGTGATCATTTAGGGAAAGGAGATTGCATTGTTAGTTACTGATCCGTCAGGGAGGGGGAGATTGCAGTGTTGGGTAGGGATCATTCAGGGTGAGGAGATTGCAGTGTTAGTTACTGATCCGTCAGGGAGGGGGAGATTGCAGTGTTGGGTAGGGATCAGTCAGGGAGGTGAGATTGCAGTGTTGGGTTGGGATCAGTCAGGGAGGGGGAGATTGCAGTGTTGGGTGGGGATCAGTCAGGGAGGGGGAGATTGCAGTGTTGGGTCGGGATCAGTCAGGGAGGGGGAGATTGCAGTGTTGGGTAGGCATCAGATAGGGAGGGGGATATTGGAGTGTTGGGTAGCGATCAGTTAATGAGGGGGTGAGATTTCAGTGTTGGGAAAGGATCAGTCTGGGGGAAGATTGCAGTGTTTGGTAGTGATCAGTCAGTGAGGGGGTGATTTAAGTCTAGTTAGAGATCAGTCAGGGAGGGGGAGATTGCAGTGTTGTGTCGGCATCAGTCAGGGAGAGTGTGAGTGCAGTGTTAGATAGGGAACAGTCAGGGAGGGGGTAATTGTAGTCTTTGGTAGGCATCAGTCAGGTAGTGGACAGTGAAGAATGTTACTTCACATTACAATGGGATGGTGAACTGATGGGCCAATGGGCTGAAGAGTGGGAGATGGAGCTTAATTCAGATAAATAAGAAGCGCTGCATTTTGGGAAAGCAACTCTTCGCAGGACTGATACACTTAATGTTAATGTCCCAGGGAGTGTTTCTGAACAAAGAGACCTTGGAGTGCAGGTTCATTGTTCCTTGAAAGGAGAAATGTGGGTCGATAGGATACCGAAGAAGGTGTTTGGTATGGTTGTGTTTACTGTTCAGTGCATTGAGTAGAGGAGTTGGGAGGTCATGTTGTAGCTATACAGGATATTGGATAAGCCAGCTTTGGAATATTGTGTGAAATTCTTGTCTCCTCCCTCTCGGAAGAATATTGTGTAATTTGAAAGGGCTTAGAAAAGATTTGCAAAGATGCTGCCAGGGTTGGAGGATTTGAGCTACAAGGAGAGGTTAAATGGGCTGGGCCTGCTTTCCCTGGAATGTCTGAAGCTGCGGGGTAACCCATATGGAAGTTTATAAAACCATGAAAGGCATGGATAGGATTAACAGACAAGATCTTTTCCCTGGGGTGGGATAGTCCAGAACTGGAGGGCCTAGGTTCAGGATGAGAGGGGAAAGATATGAAAGGAATCTAAGGGACAACGTTTTGATGTGGAGGGTGTTGCGTGTATGGAATGACCTGCCAGATGAAGTGGTGGAGACTGGTACAATTACTGCATTTAAAAGGCATCTGGATGGGTATACGAACAGGAAGGGTTGAGAGGGATTTGGGCCAAGTGCTGGCAAATGTGACGAGATTATGTTAGGATATGTGGGTGACGTGGATGAGTTGGACCGAAGGCCCTGTTTCTGTGCTGTCCATCTCAATGACTGTAAATGTTTTGCACTGTCCATTACCAACCATACACTTCACTGTTTCCCCTGTTTACCTTGGTCAGGTTGTGATTGTAGGGTGTGCTTTATGGTCACTTTAAAAATCCATCATCTCGCTTAATTCCACTACACTACAATTTCCCAGAGGATATCTCAGTGTGACATTACTCCTTCCCTCAGCGTCCTCACCCAACGGTCGATCTGAGATAGTCACCTCCCTGGCCGTTTGCACAATGTGTTATTCAAAGAAACACTGACACAAACATTCAAAGAGGAGTTCGGAGAACATCCCTTTTGCCGATGTGCCTGTCCCAGATTATACAAAGACTGAAGTCTCCCAGAATTATCACAGTGCCTGTGCAGTACACAGGAATTCATTGGAATGTGTGACAGGTCTGAGCAATGAAATGCTGTTCGGCAGCCTCTAAACTGTTCTCCTGCTTGTGTTTTTGACACGTGTTACCCAGAATCTGCATTCAGACTGATTCAGCTGCATCATCTGAGGCCAAATGCTTTCTCTGTAATGCCTTTGTTACCCATTACTGTCAGGGTTACCCATCCTGCTCTCCCAGAGATCCCTCAAGGAGGTGAACAATAGAATATTCATGTTCCACCTTTTGTTCACCCTGTCACCACTAAATCTCATTTATCTCTGTGCCCCAGTCCATCCACCTTATTGCAGAGACTTTATCCAGTCCAAAAAAGAACATTACGATTGACTCTTTCCACAATTTCGTGTCACAGTCCAATTCACTGATGTACAGTTTCAATTAAACTCTGTCTCTTCCTGTTCCTTTCTGCTTGTCTTCAGCTACATTGCCATTTCTCTTTGGATTTGGAAAGCTCCTTTCACCTGAATCCTCTGCATCCTATCTGTCAGGTTAAAGTCCTGCCCATAAGCCTACCGACATGATTGGCCAGGACACTGCTCCCAGGGGTGGGGTAGTCCAGAACTGAAGGGCCTAGGTTCAGGATGAGAGGGGAAAGATATAAAAGGAACCTAAGGGACAACTCCCAGCAGTGTTGTGTTTAATTCACTCATGGGATGTTGCTGTCTCTGGCTGGCCAGCATCGCATGCCCACCCCGAGCTGCCCTTGAGCTGAGTGCCTTGCTGGATGATTACAGAGAGCAGTTTAGAGTCAACCCCACTGCTCTGGGTCTGGATCATGTGTAGGCCAGACCCGCTGTCTATAATAGATTTCCTTCCTAAAAGGATATTAAGCAGTTAGATGGGTTATACTGGACACCGGCATTAACATCTGGATGAACAGTCGAGTGAGAATAGCACGAGGCCATCACTTGTCCCACTCGTAGCTCACCTGTAACTGAGTACTGATCCCCGTGCACCATGAATCACAACCCTTTCATCATGACCATTGTGTGATCCTGATACCTTCCTGCACTCCAGTGATACCACTCAGTCTCTCTCCATGTGGTATCCCTCACTGTGTGGGTCTGATTGCTGCCTCTGTCAGTGTCTCTCACTCTTGCAGTTACTCCAGATCCTGAGCCAATGGAATTCCTCACTCCAGAGAGACGCAACTGCACAGGCTAGGGTTGGAGACTGGGATTTTCCAGATCTCTGTGGGACTCAGGGCCATTCTCCATGTGTAAACCTCACTGCATCAGTCTAATTTCCCATTCTGTCTGTTTCTCTATCTCCTGTAGGTCATCAGGATGTTCCTGTCTTCGCCGAATTCCGAACTCCTGTCTCGTCCATAACCACATCAAAGACGCTTGGTCAGTCAGAGAGACATGGAGAGGGAGGTCTGGAGCCTTCAGTAAATCTTGCAGCCGGTAAGATCACTCACAGTAAACAGCACAGTGAGGGGTTAGTGACCTTCTGTATTCAGACCTGGAAGACAGGACATAGACACAGAGCTGGGCAAGGAACAGCTTCATTCTAGGCTTCATTCACATCATCTTGTGAGGGACCTGCTTTCACCTCTGCTGGACTGGTCCTCCCTGGGACATCTCTCTCTGACTTTCTGTCTCTTTTTCTCTATCCCCTCTCTCACCCACCCACTCTCATTCTCTCTCTCACCCCCTCTCACCCTCTCTCTCCAAATCTCTTCCCCTCACTCATTATCTCTCTCTCACCCTCTCACTCACTCTTGCTCCAACCCCCTCACTCACTCTCCACCTCATCCCTGTCTCTCACCGAACTCTCTCTCTCTCCCTTGCGTGCCTCTCCCTCACATCCCTCTCTCTCTGGCTCACCCTGTATCTCTCCCTAGCTCGCTCTCCCCCTCTTTCTATCTTACTCTCATTCTCTTTCTCTCTTGTCCCCTTATCATGCTCTCTCTCGATCTCTCAGTCTGTCTCGCATTTTCGTCCCCTCGCTCACTCACACTTGCACCTCTCTCTCTCTCCCTCGCGTGCCTCTCCCTCATGTCCCTCTCTCACTGGCTCGCCCTGTATCTCTCCCTATTTCGCTCTCACCTCTTTCTATCTTACTCTCTTTCTCTTTCTCTCTCACATCCCCTTATCGTTTTCGCTCTCTCGATCTCCGAGACTCTCTCTCGCATTCCGTCCCCTCACTCACTCTTTCTTTCTCGCTCGTTCCATCTCTCGCCCGTCTCTCTTGCTCACACCTCGCTCTCTCCCTCTTTCTCCCTTCACTCTCTCTCCCTTCTCTATCATTTTCTCCCCCTCTCTCTGCCCCCACTCTCTCCGCCCTCTCTCCCCACTTTCTCCC